>NC_134415.1:4941655-5250509 GCF_030867145.1 Opisthocomus hoazin | reverse complement strand
CCAGCTCCTTGCTACCTTGCTAAAAGCTTCAGACCCTGGTGCTGTCATTGCTTCAAAATCAACCAGCTGAAAATGCAACAAAATTAAAAAAAAACCTTAAGAAATTCGAGAAGTTTTAAGTTGTCTAAGTTCAGAAAGTTAATCTTCAAATATTCTTAACATACAAATTTACAAATTCCACTTTAAAAACATACTCTTCCTTTTGTGACAAAATCCAGTTATTTTTTTATCTAACAAGACGTTCATACTAACGAGTCAGTGCCAGAAAATACTGCTTGTCTTCAGCCCTTTATTACAATGTGCAATTAAAATGGGGCTATCTCTCATTTCTACATACTGTAGTCTGTAAAATACTGTATCACGTGATTGGTAGATTTATACTGGACTGTCCAGGCATTCTGTATTTCTTCTTTCCCCAGTGGGGTTTCAGACAAGTTTCACTACATAGAGCCAAGAACTCTGTGCAACTTCGTATCTACAGCTGAAAATAAGTTTTCGGCAAAACAACCTTCAGTCAAAAACGTTGGCTCACTGGTACTGAAACACTGAAGCTGACATGTTTGTGGTTCAGTGAACTTAGGCTGAATTCAAGGATGGGCTCTGAAAGCATGCTGTCTACAGTCTTGGTAAGACAGGAGTAAGCTTACTAACTGCTCTGTGCCCAGACTACTTTGTCCCTCATCACCAGGGGAATACCGTTCCTCAGGACTCTGGCAAAAAAAGGAAAAAATCCCAGTTTCGTACAACTGTGGAAGACAATTTCTTCCAGTTGGTGAAGACTTTTCTGAAAATATGGTTTTGTTCCCATTCGGGCACTCTGTTTCAGGAAAAACCTTCAAATGTAAAAATGTCCCCAAAGCTTCCCATAAGTCAGAAATCCTGCTTTCTAGTAATCCTGAAACTGCTTGCCCGTGTAAAATCAGTCAGCAAAATGCACTACCCTACTGTGTCCCAAGGAGAGGCATAAGAAAACCTACACAAGTCTTTTACCTTAGCTTGAACTCCCACAGAACGGTGAGGACACCAGCTCAGTGGCGTAATGAAAAGGAAGCTTTCTTGCTACTAAGCAAGTGTAGTTTGCTCTTAAAAGCTACTACGGGTAGCTCTCACTCCTTTCATGCTGAAAAGGTAACACAGCTAACAGACCCACAGCTGCACAAAGAAAGGGAAACCCCTTTATTGAGCAAGGTGGTATAATATTTGAATGTAGTCACTTAAAAACTAGGCCTGATTTTAAATTAAACTGAATACAGGGAGGAAGTAGAAATCAAGAGAAGTTGCACATACATTTCTACTTACCAAGCCCTAAATGCTCTGGAATACCTTCAGAACACAGAAACTTTCTGCTGTGTGCCAGAAGAGTCACTAATTCTGCCCAAGCATTCTCAGCACCCTTCCCAAAGAAAGCTGGCAAGAGCAGCTCAGCACACTTGAAGTGCTTCAGTTACAAATACATAATTACTGGGGGCACAAACTGCTACAATTTGACTAAGCAGAATTATTGCAGGTACCATCTCTAAATCTCACCCGCTGTCAGAACAGCATTGAACTTTTCAAAACTCTCTCAGGCTGCAAGACACCACAGTACACAGCTAACCCAGCTCCAGCAAACAAGTGTGCCACTTCTGTTCATTCTTACATCTCCTTCCTCACGTTTACAAATATTGCTTTCTCCACTAAGGCTGAACCAGTGTATTCTGATACTTGCCTTTCCTTTAGGGATTTTTCCTGATACTTCTTTTCCACTTGCCATTAGTGCTCCCATGATCACTGAATAAGCTATCACACTAAAACAAACAAAATCGAAAACAAGTACAGTAAAAGTCTTTCCATAACGCTATTTTAGACTACAAAACAAATAGAATATAGTACTGTTTCACAGAAGGCTAGTAAAAATTACTGTGCTAGTTATTTTATTTTAGAAGTAAAAACAAGCATGAAAAAACACAAAATCACTGTTACTCTCCCAAACCACTGGAACGAAGTTACGATCCTGCAGACTGTAACTACTGAAGAGCACTGTTTCTACAGTAGTCAGCATTATAATTTCAGACTTACGAGTTCTTACAACTCCACAGAGCTGAAAACAAAGCAGACTCCTGTTCCCAAGAAGCTCAGCTGCAGCCCCGAAGAGTTTTTGAATTCTACTGCAACAGAGCTAGAGGCACTGTAAAGCTGTTCAGCTACCTAACTTTTTTTAACTTGTGAAACTCAGAGAGAATTTCTGTTAAGTTTTACATTCTGCAAGATAAAGGCAAAGTCTGAGCCTTTAAATGAAGCTTTTAAAAAATGAAGTCTTCGGATTTTTAAGATTTTATTTTCTACTGAACTGTGTTTAATAATAAGCTTAAAGATCTTAAGTGTTCTGTGGAATGGAGATTCACAAGTCTTACATGTAGCCAGGTTTGAATTCAACTAGAATTTCTGCTTAAGAGATCTGCAACATGTGGGACTTCATTCTAGGGTTTCATTTGGTGACCCTAACAGTTGCATTAAGTTACTAAAACAATATTTTAGTGTATTTTATTAAAATAAGTTATCTCAAAGTGCATTTCATCTTAAATACATGTTTTGGGAAAGCTTCTTGAGTGAAATTACAGTGGTTACATCAGAGGGATTAGGAACCCAAGCCCTACAATTTAAAAATGACACTTCTCAATCTGTGAGCTGAAGTTCATAAACACAGACCACTAATCATCTGAAATATACACGCAGTTATGAATAGTTACCATCAGCAATTACAAACTAGTTAAAACAGTACTAAGTCAGTACCTATCATAATGGCAACACAAAATGAGAGACTGTACAGGACACACAGCTCAACCCAGAGATTTTAGTTGGGTTTTTCTTTTTTCTATTAAAAAAATACATTAAGATACTGTAACACCTGGACATTTTACAGCATGCATCCAAGATAAGAGACATGATAAAGACAATCACTAACCTAGATCCTCTTGAAAGAGGCATTAAATTATAGAAGTAATAAACTAATGACAGGATCAAGTTGCAAACAGCATCTACCTCCTAAGCAAGAGAAAAAAAAAAGGAATTAAAGGTAATTACATAGCCAGGTAACACCATATAAAGGAATACATATTGGAAAGTCCTACAGTACTGTGATTACTTTTTTTTTTAAAGAGCCATTTCTAACATGAAAAGTGTCAAGCTGACAAGTTGAAATCTGATTAACAGATGTTTAAGAGTTATTTTATTGTATCTTTAAAACTTAGGTGAAACAGTTCATCTACACCGTGTTAAAGGATGAAAAGTGGAAAGCACAAGCTGAAACGTAGTCAGATGATCACTGCAACACAAATCAACACAAACACAATTCTAGTGATTCTTATGAACTTGTGTTATTTCTCGTCTTATATGCAGCCACCGTGAGCCAAATCCTAAGCAGTGTTTGTAAGGATGACAAAACAGTAAACACAGACCCATGAGAAAAATAAAGATAGTAAGGGGGGGAGGAAACACACTGTGATATTGATATCTTGTCTGGACTCTCTCTATTACTGCAGCAAAGCATAGCAAGTTTTAAAGTAATAGATAGAATTATGGCAACTTGTTATGGTATTTGTCATAAATGGCTTTAAGCAAGCAGTTGATTTTATTGCTTAAGATCTCTATCAAAAATTATGAGAACAGTGACGGTAAAACAGAAGGTATAAAAACACAACTGAATTTTATGAAGGCATTAATAATTTCCATTAAAACAGCCTTACCCCCAGCTCTGCAGACAGAACTAGAATTTTTCCTTTCGCTGTTAGATCCTTATACAGTGCATCTATTTCTGCGTGATACAGCTGCGTTCTCTCTTCTGTTGTCTGAGTTTCTACCGAAAATAGTATGTTCCCCACTCTATCAAGCAGATGAAACACAAAAGGAGGTAAGAAATTTTCTGAACAGAACTTCATGCATAATCTAGTATCCAGGGTAAGTTACAAATCTACTACAGCTAAATAACACATCATAACCTTTTTCCCATCATTTTTCCTTAAGCAGTAGATTATGTGCATCGCCCTCCTTTTAGTTAAAAAAAAAAAAAAATCACTGAATTAAAAACATTTTGTCACATTGTAAGTTTGTCTGAAAGAATATATAAAGACTTCTGTCTAATCACAGATGCAGTACTTCCAATGAAGAATACCTGACAAGCTTTAGTGTTTCACTTAAAGTGTAGGTAAAAAATAAGAAATATGAAATTTTAAAATATCTTCATGGGCTGGAGATTTTTAAAGAGTGAGGCCATACATTTAATGCCATTTCACTGTATATAGTCATATGATTTAGAATGTAAAATTAAAACCCAAGAGATATGTTAACATTTTAGAAGAGCAATTTAGCTTCCATGCCACTCACTGAAAGTACACAAGTTTTAGGAAAAATTCCAATGCATAGAATTTTAAATGCCATAGCCTAAGTTTTTAGCTAGTAGGAGGACAGCTTCTGAGCTTCAGATTAATGCTCATTCTTCAACAAGACAAGTAGCCAGTATCCATAAAGGGAGAATCATAGAATCATTAGGGTTGGAAAAGACCTCCAAGACCACCAAGGCCAACCGTCAATCCATCACCACTATGCCTGCTAAACCATGTCCTGAAGTGCCACATCTGTCTCACCCAAAGAGTGGCCCAAAGTCTCTGATTGTATCCTCAAACATTCAAGTACTATCTAAATTGGCACATGCAGATAGAAGATCTGCAAACATCTCAAAAACAAACATAAAAAAGGCCAAAAGTACAAACAGAAGAGAATCTCTTCCATTCTTACATCATAAAAATTACCATTCCATTCAGGACTTCTCAGTCACCGTAACAGACAAGGTCTTACAATAACAAATGTATTTTGACATGGATAAAGACTGAGATTTTTTTCCCCTTTAGGCATTTTATAGTCTAAGGTGAATAACAGTGCCTCACTTCATGTTTGTGCTATACGTTAAAGAATCATCTGAACTGGGCCTATTCCAGCAATGTTATCCATATTCCCTCTTTGTTAGGGAGCACAGCAAGAATCAGAAGTCCTCAGATGAACAATTTTTTTAGTTATTTAAAAAAAACGCCACCAGTGAAAAACAAAACCCACTTTATGCAAGTAGAAATCGCATTTGAGAAAATTAATTGCTAATACTTCATCATTACTTAATGGACCCGAACCCCGGAAAACGACAAACATACTTATCTCCTGTTATTGTAATTGTGAATCCATCATATTCTTTCCCTTGATCCTTGAGGCTGGGGACCTTTGTGTTCACAGTAAACCCATCTCTTGTTTTACTGTTAAACTGCTTTCGAAAGAAAAAGAAAAAAAGGTAATGTTAGAGTGAACAGAGACAGACTGCCTAGCTATTGTTTTGAAACGCCTAAAATACATGGAGCAGAAATGAAGATGGCCCAACTGAGGGAACAGGACAAAGAGTTACCGTCTCAACTACGTTATTTCATTTATCCTTTATCTTCTACTGAATGGAAATCATAAATATTGAACGAGGCACACTGACATTCAACTTTATAATTGTATAGTGAATACAAAGCAGAACTGTTTATTGAAAGCAACTGGAAAAAGCACTGAGTTGTACAGATTTCTCCCCAAGCCGCATGCTGATAGTAACCTTTTGGTGTAACAACGTAAATGCAAAGGCAGGAATTTGAGAGCCTGTTTTATGTTTACACTAAGTAGCAGCTGCATTAGTCTAAGTATGGATTTCAGAATACAGCTCACAGCAACAATTTCTTAACTGTGATCCAGTTTCAATGAACGTTTGTCCTCATCAGAAGGAAAAATATCACAAAGTTTAATAATTCTACAAAGCTACATTATCCAAGTGCAACACTGTAGGCCAAAAAGCTGTATAAACCGGGCAAAACTGTATGGAAGTAAAGCCAAAAGCCCAGCTTTTGACACATAACACTCCCCAGCTCCCCAAAGAACCGAACTACATCAACAGTAGCAGGCATTCATTTTATACAGGCACTAATAATGACTGCTATGCAATAGCGTTGAATGAATTACTCGGGCAACTATTTAATTTAAAACAGAACTTGTGATCCAGGATGTTTTGTTTAAAGAGAATCTGCATTTATTTTAAAGAAACAAATCCAAAAGCCTCTAATGAGAAACAGCGTTCCACTTGGATACAATTTGGAACGGGACACAGGGGATTTCAAATCAGAGCTAAATGTACAGGTTATGAAAACCAGGAAGAATATTTGCTACCAGTTGAGATATTTATTTTTAAATAAGTCACATATAGTCCACTATGCTTCTGTATTTTCATCACCTTCTTGGAGTAACTGATACTTTTAACTCCATTAATAGCAGTTTTCCTGGCCTACAATTGAACAGCAGCCTATCACGTGCTCAACAGGGCCCCGTTTGCACATCTGTGTCAGCAGGAAATATGTAATTGTCTGTCCACCCCAACATCTACTACCTCTTCATCACAAGTTTTTCTCTGGGTTGTTACTATCCACTTGGCTTCATCTTTCAAGGCCCAAAACAAGACAGTAATATAAAAAGGACATCCAAAATGATGATTATGTTCTTTGAAGACACTTATATTAGCAACACATATTAAAAAAAACCCATAGAAAAATTTAGTGCTTGAGCCGTGCAGCTTCTGTAAAGGTGTCTGTAGTGCACAAGTGAGTGAGCACTACTACGGTGAACAAATCCAGACCAGTCTATCAGCAGTGGCAGCAGTGTTATCTTCTGAGGGCTCTGTCCTATGGCAACCTGCCCTTTGCCTGGATACGAAGCAGCAATGTGGACACACTCGACAGAGACTAACTCATTGCTTCCTTGTTTAGACTGACTGTTTCTTCCCAAATTTGATTCCATTCCAAATAAAATCCTGTCTGATCCTTTACAAAGTATTTCTTTTTAAGAGCGTTTCCCCAAACCCAAATACTTACACACTGCTCATCCTAGCTTAACTTGGGGGAGTGCGAGGAGAGGGAGAAGACCTTTTACTTAAGCCCAGCCCAAGCCTTATTACTTGAGATAAGAGTATAAATCATTTTGCATGTCACATATACAAAGCCTTTCTGCGAAGACCACCACCAGCAAGAAGAAAACCTGCAGGTCTCCCCACTCCTTTTCTGACAGTCTTCCAAAGCACAACGACTTAAAATTTCATTTCAGCTCAGCTACCAGTCACTAACAGTAACTATTCCCCTGCTGCCCCCTGGCAGCCTCACCATGTACCGACCTGCACCAATGACCCTAAGGTAAAAAGAGCTTCCGTGTCCCCGATCGTTCAGATACACATCTTCCATTTTTTCCTTCATACTGTACAGGCACACTGCGAGCCCATTATGGTGGATCTGACCACAAACCCTCCCAGCTGGTAAGGCTGGCTTCAAAGAATTACAGTCAACATTTTGTTTTCCTGTCATTTCTTTACCAATTCACAGTTACTGCCAAGCCTTTCAAATATACATTATGTCTGTGTATATCAAAGGGAAGGCCATACCCTACATATGTAGATCTGAAATAACCCAAGTTAGTGTTTCCAGATATTCTTTTTAAGCTCATTCACAATGGTTCTATTCTGAGGAACCGGATATCTCCCAGAATATGCTGTATTATTTTTATCATATTTTGAAGTTTTTCTTTAATTTACCTTCATTATGGGAAGAAGATCTTCTACTTTATGCACCTTTTCCAAAGCTTCTCGAACCTCTAATAGTCCTTTCGGATTATTAGCACTGGAAAAAAATTAAATATGGAATTATGATGGCAGAACACATGTAACATTTCTGGAAATCCATCTAGCTTTAACCTAATTAGCCATAGCAGAATAAGTTACTGAAAGTTATTTTCCGAAAATTAGTTTGTTCACACTCAGCCACATGCATTCCTATTCTTCAAAAAGTAATTTCCTCTTACATCAGCTCAGCTTATTTGTTTCAGCTTCAAACCTCAACTTCAAACTTCAGGTGTATCTTACTCATTTGCTGCTGGCCACTCTAAAGCATTAAACAGCGTTCGCACAAGTGCGTGTGGCTAGGGGGGTGTAGATGAGGAAAGGCAGAAGATCATGTTAGAAATACTCTTAAAATGTATGAATCTGTGTAGCCTCAAAAGGTATGTGAATACTATAGATGCAGGCACACCTACTGAACTAGTGCTCTAATATTTATTAATTACTGTACACCTACATTTTAAGACCAGAATTATTTCAAAAAATCGCAGTACAAATTGCTCTGGTTTGAGGTCAAATGCTGCTGGCTCACTCTGAACAAACTCGCAATAGAGGACAGACTTCCCAGTTACTACAGAACTTAGGTATCTTCAGCAACTATCAGAAATTTTCTAAAACTTAAATGTTTTCAACCGTGATAAGGACTTTCTGCACTTTTGTTTTTTGAAATTTCAGTAGCATAACAAGACTGAAAAATGGAACTTGATATTTAAGAGAAGTTACCAGGCCAAAGAAAAATTAGAGGGTTTGAAGCTAAAAAATTTCTTCATTTTTACCGTTATCAGAACCCTGTTGCCACAAATAAGCCACAGGTGGGGAAACCATATTACTCAAAAAACTGGTCAAAGTTTGAAATAGATACCAACATCAATTTTCAGATTACCTTTATTCACATTCTTTCATTCAAGATTCTACAACTGTCTTCTGTTCCACGACAGTCTACCAACCCATCTATGTAACAGGTAGTAAAATTCTCTACTCTTTAAGAACTACTTGTCAAATGCCAGTTTCAATTAAAAATATCTTCCATATTTTCTCTTTTATCCTCACTCCAACTATTTAATAAATTCATCTCAATATTCAGAGAAACCATACTCTACCAGGAGGAAACCCAACATCTTTAATAAATCATTTTTAGAAACAATTGAGACCCACTCATGTCAAACCTGCAGGTACAAATTCAACATTGTTACTAGTTTCTAGGTATGCTGTAATTCATAACGTTTTTTCCCATTAGTTTAAGTTTCTTTACATGGCAATGAGTAGGATTTTGCATTTCCATAAGACAATTGCACACACTAAGAAAACCAGAACTTACTAAAATGAAGAAAATATCCCTCAGACTTTCCAAAATGAATGTTATGTAAATTTCAAATCAGCACTACAAGGGGAGTGAAGCAGGGGGAAAAGAAAAGCCATCAGTAATTTACCCATGATAAACAAGGATCCTATCTTTGATAAAATGAAGAATTTTCTCAAAATATTCCAGGTACCTCATGTTAATGACCTGTCCCCTGCAAAGAAAAAAAAAAAAAAAGTTTTTTTAGAGTCTTGTTTTTCAACCCAACATTCCAGGGCTAAGACGCAAATATCACTCATTAATAGTTGCCATAAGTTTATCCACAGATGCTTTGTAAATTAAAGGGAAGAACTAGAGGTTTGTCTGAAGTGGTCAACAGCCCATCCCCTATTTTGAATATAGATTCCACAGTGAACTTCCAAAAGCTCATGTATCATTAGGGGTGGTGTTCTCTGATAAACTACATTTCATGCATATTTCCCCATTTTCAGTGTGCCCATGTCCAGCAAATCTTGCCTATATGATAATTATCAATTTGTACAAGGATATAATCTTAGACACTTGTAGGTATTGCAGAACTAGGAGAGAATTCTCAATCTGCATATTGATTTACTTTGAGAACCAACACTCTCCAGTTTACATATGTGCCAATATATATGCTGCTCTGCTCTGACAGTCCACATACATTTTTATTTATTCACCTACGTCCCTCTATATTGAAGTAATTTTACTACTTGTAACCACTAGGAGTCAAAGCAACTGTTAAACAAAAAACATCAAAAAGGTGTTGTTTTTTTCCCTTGGACTACCAAGGAAAAAAAGTATACATTAAAAACTTGCTAGAAACCTGCAGGATTATAACCACTCTGAGAGGAAAAATTACATACCATTATTGCACTTGTAGGAGTCCTTCCTCTTCTCCCAGTCTACAAAACAAGATTTTATAAAGCAAACGTTATCGCTCTCTGAGGAAGCAAAACCACTGTCAATCACAGGAAGGTGTGTACACCTAGCTTTTTTTCCCCCACTCTAAGTGACTTTTGGCAGCTTAAGTCTAATGTCTCACTTGACAGTCTCACACTTTAGTAGGCCTAGTTTCAGAATAATGGCAGAATCAGTCTTTAAAAATCGAACAGAATTAGAACTCATATACATATCTGCACACAGGAAAGGGAGGTAGGGGAAAGCGGAAGGATGAAGACAAATTTGTCTACATAATTTGCCCTTGTTGTACGTCCCATCATTTTCCATCTGTATTACAAAAATATCTGTACAACAGGCAGAAGCGTGTCAGTATAAGGAACTGGGTTTTCCTGCAGTGGCATCTTGGAAAATACATCCAAACCAGACCTATCATTCTGTAACGCCCTCTAGAAACGGCAGTACCAAGCAAAGACTTCTGGTAGGTGGCCAGAAGTGATCTGTGTTTATTCCCACTCTTTCTCCTTGTTTAATAAACACTACCACCAAGAATTCCAAAGTAGCAGTGTTCCAGAGAGTGTCTTCATTTTTTCATAAGAATATTGAGTATATCATTAATGTTTAGGTGATCCCAAATCCTTGTTTCGCCTATGAAAACAACTTCAGCTTTCAAGAACATTTTCTCTACTTGAAATGAAACTTGGTAGCTTTGATCATTTAAGCCAGCAAAGAGACAAGCCAAAGTTGTCCCTGTCTACAGACCCATGAAGAAGTAGTGACAGCCGATATATTTGCATCTTGAGAATGTTCAGATCTGGAAGCCTATCCAACATTGCGAAGTGCAAGATGTTTCTTGTACACCTTTAACAAAAGGTCCTCAAATTGACTCAAAACAAACAAAAAAAAGTTTTTGTTTTCTGACACTGACCAGACATTTTGCCACTCTGGAAAAGAATCTCTAATTCAGCAGTCACTGAATGCTAGTGCCTCCATGCCACGACTCATTTGACAGGAATTACTGAGTGATAATGAGTTCTAAACACAAAGAATTCCGAGTAAAGAAAAAAGTTATATTAACAGATATCTAATCTAAATATTTTTGCACACAGAAATTACTGGTGTACTATTTAAACCAAACAAAACTTAGACACAGCTTGAGCTCAGCATGACTAGATCTATTATGAACATTAAAAGAACACCCAACCGCCACTGTTACACTTCTTATCTGACTGAACAGTTCATACCCTTGTATATTCAATAACCATAAAGGCTGCCATTTTTCAGCCTAAATAATCTACTGTTACACCTAGTTTTCAGGTAGCCATGCTACAGAAAGAATTCAGCCTTAGTCATACAGTTATGAGAGTAACTTTCAAATCATAAGCCAAACATAAAGCAATGTATGTCTTCCTGAAAAACAGCCAAAAGACCATAAAGTGGTCTCTATGAACAAAGAGGTGTTGGCTCGGTAGCCTATTAATATTCTCAATCAGCAGCCATTTTACAGTTGAGTAATGCAAGAAGGCAGTTATACAGATCTGTATAATCCATTAAGAGTCAACTGTCGTTTAGCAATCATAATGGACTAGAGCAGGCTTCAAAAGTAAAATAAAATTTAAAAAAAATTACCACTAATAATGATAATTTCTTTTATCCCTCCCCTCATGTGAAATCATCAGGAGGTAATCCAGAGGCGGAAACAAATCTCTACGGAAAGCTGAACAATGAAAGCAGCTATTACTTGGGACACAGAATGATCAAACAAGTCTGGGTTTCCAGAATCAAAAAGGATGCAAACACTGTCCAGTACTAACGTGTGATCAGCTCCTAAGGCAGCGGTACTTAGGCTGCTTCAGATTTATTATTCCTTCCAAAAAAGTGCCAAATCAGTAATTTTCACAGAACCACTACCTAGCTATCAAAAAAGCACAACCAAAATGCTGATGAAATCCCCCAAAGTCAAGGCTGAGCCAAACCCAAAAGGTTAGAATTCGATTCACTGTGGGCCTACCACTCTGAATGTTCATGAAGTTTACTTCAGATTTCTGCGAAATCACCAAAACAGATGGAACAGAAAATTATGAGTTTTGCTAGCATTCTCTGATGAAAGGAAAACAAGTGAAGCACTTTGGCCAGTGAAAAACAGAGCTGCTGACACCAAGATCCTGTACAGGGACACATTTCCCCAGATGAAATGGTCGATGTTATTTCAGCATGGTAATCAAGAGTTGTTCCATGAATGCCCTTCTCCAGCACAGACCACCCTCAAGCTTTTACTCTCTCATTTAAAATAAAAAGAGGAAGAAAGAGATGAAGTATGGAACACATCCTTGCCTCAAAGTACAGACGGTTGTGGTTTCTGCTGCATCGTACACGTGAGAAGAGAGAAATGCAGCAAAAGCAGACAGAGCTTGGAGCCCAGATGTAACACTTGGCTTGAGGGAAGACAGAAGCCTGAGCTTAAGACTGTTCAAGAAGCAGCACATCCTGCAAGGCAACTACCAATCTGCATTGGAGTTTACTGTACACGGTAACTACTCCCTAACACAAACGGGGGGGCTGCTGGGGTCCATTCCACAGAGCACAAGGAAGAGTGTGGACAAGTCCTCATTAGCCCCTGTACGTGAACATTAGAACATCATTGTTTTTCTCCGCCTGAAATTATTCTTGAGAAGGCTTTGCTTCCCTTCTCCTCCTTTTTCCTTCTCAAAAAAGAAAGGAATAGATATAAAAGCAGACTGACAGATCAAAGATTCAATGCCTCCCACAGGTTAGGGGGGGAAGGGATAAGATGAACCCTGGCTACATGTTTACTTACACAAACACACTCTGCTCCTGTGATTGACAGTGATGTTGCCACATGGAGTCTCTCACACTTGTACCACTTCATGGGAGGTAGCACTGTCACGACTACAATACTGAGTCTTGCAGCATGGGAGAAGATGGAACGTACAACAGTGGTTGAATCTTTTAAATTTTACCTTTGTTTCAAAGTGCAACTGTTGCCTTTCACAGGTCACTTGTGATTTTTGCTTTACTTTGGTCTGCTTTGAAAACATCTAAAAGAACTGTTTCTCCTCGCTATTGTAAATTGGTATTAAAGCTCATAGAACAGTCTTGTTTCATTACTGTTGCCACTATCTTTGAGAAGCAGCATTTGCAAAAATTACCACTGTGATAATCTAACTTTTACAATTAAGGTAACTGAGGAATTAAAAACAGCATGTAAAAATATGCATCTTCTGGATCCTAGTTAGATCTTGCTATAACTCAGTTGTACAACTGAAATTCAGGAAAAAGAGGAAGTATCATCAGGGCAAATCTGAGATGTACAAACCGCAATGTTCCATTGGAAAGTACAAAATAAATACTGAAGCAAAGCAATAAGTACATACACATTCAATACTGTAATATGTTGTTTCATGAACAGCCGGTAAGGTTCGGTACAACCCCTCAGCGTGTGGGGGAAGGCTGTTTGGTAAATCTTTCATACCTGATTAAGTTAATGTGATTATTGAAACCTCTGCTAAGGCTTCGGGCAGGCATTTGGTCCAACCAAAGCACAGGCTGGTCAGGGTCAGCTATCCTACGAAGACAAAGGACTTTAGTATTGGCACACATTTCAGCCCATGCAATATTTTTAGTTGAGCTTTGCTCCCACACAGAATGCTGCTAGGCAAAAGGTAGAATTCAGAGACCACAAAAAAAGAACTTCTTATCGAAATGCATACAAGATTTTCATTAAAAACCCCAACTTGTAAGCATTTTATGTTGCTGGAGTTTGCAACTGTTCGTTTTTGCTAGCCTAAGCTGCAGTGTATCCTATGGTCTTTCACAGTGTTGCCTCAACCACAAAATGCTATTCCCAACTCTTCCCCTCTTTTAAGAAAAAGAAGAAAAACGGAGTATTCTCAGAAGTGCATTCGTCGTACCTCAACCATCCTTCTCTTATCAGAACACCACCCAGTTACAGGGTGGTAGCGAGTGTTCATTTTCCCCTGTGTGACTTCAGCCCTTTGGTTAACTGAAACATGCATCCTTACCACAACCCCCAGAAAGCCAGCTCTTTTTTTACTATTACCTTCGCCACTTCACAGCAATATCAAACATATCTCTCCACTGCATCGGTCTGGTTTTCCCATTCATCCGAACTTTGGAGTTTGCCCAAGTCCGCTGCACAGCTTGCATCACTTCTAGCGTGGCCAACCCCATTGCTGGGGGTGGGGGAGGAGGAAAGAGGCACAAACAACAACGGGAGCAGAAAACCAGTTAGATCCAAACACTCATTTTTGTACGGACACGAGAACTGAAGCAGGAAAGCGATGCATTTACAGGAAAAGCATCGCCAACATTAATAAAGTCTGGGAGATCCTGATTTCCAGTCCCCAGTTAGGTCAAGAACCTGCTGACAATGATTAAATTTTTTATCTGTTCTGAAAGGAACAGAGCATAAAACTAAATTTGCAGATAGCAAATGTGTAACATTAAACTATTACCACGATGATTTTTTTCCCCCACTCAAATTTACAGAACATTTTCACTATACCTCTATGTATTCTTTTATTTGGAAGAAATCCTGGTGTCTCATACTGCATCATGGAACCCAGGTGATCAGCTGCACATACGAGTTCTTGCACATCAGGCTTATAGCTTTCAAAATTCTGAAATAACACATCTCTTACAGAGGAGAAAAACACGCATCAGACAACTTGGCAACAAAAGTCCTGAAAGTTGTAAAACACATGTTTATTTGTATGATAATCAATACTGGTTGTGTGAGAAATACTGAAAAGCAGTATAAAGAACACTTATTCCTCCTCCCACCGCACTGAACATACACAGTAGATGGCAGTTACACTCAATATCTCAAATGAAATCCTGGTCTTACTGAATTCAATGGCAGATCTTACTACTGTCAGAATCAGTACTTCACCTTCAGACTTGCTCATAATAAGCAACACTAAATAAAGTTCACAACTAATACATTATCCTTCAATGTTACACTCACCCTGAGCAACTTTAACACTATGTAAGAAAAGAATGCGAATAGAAACCGGAATCCTTCTTCTGTAACTTCTCCCGTAACTCTGTAAACACTTCTTCTGATATAAAGGTAGATTCTATTCATAAATTTTTAATTTCGTAATTTTTTACATAGATAAAGCGAATACATGAAAATATATCTAGAAACGAGTTTACAGCAGAGGAAATTGCTATCTTTCCTTTAGCTACATGTTTTTGAAGCCTATTTTAATAAATGCCCTGCTTTGTTGACTGAAATCACCCTCCTCCTAAAATACTCGTTTATCTAAATTACTCTGGAGAATACTTTTTTCCCCCAGTGAAACCCAGCTGCCATTAAAAGTCTATTAAGTATCTAGGAAATTACACCTATAACAAAATAAAAATGTAACACACAACAGGAAACTGTAATAAGGGTGTTACATAATGCTACACTGAGCATCTCAAACTTATCAACTCCTTAACTGCAAGAAAAAGAGAAACAGAATAGTTAATCAGTAAGGCCACAGAATATGAAACATTATGTGAATATTATTATGCGAAGAGAGAAGTGAAGAGAATCAGCCTAAGTTTCATTCCTCCTCTTTTATGAGCTAAACCAACTAAAATCCCTATGATATTGAAAAGGATTTACACACACAGCAGAATTCCACTTTCATACAGTATTAAACACTTACTCTGTTATAATGCCTCGAAATAACTCTTTAAAAAGCCAAACTGCAACACACATTTGCAGTAGGCTTTAAAAAAAAAAATTACTCACTTTATATGTGGCTGTAGCCCTGGCTGTTCTTCATAATTTTCTATAAGAAAAGGAAGATTTTTGGCCCAGTGGTCCTTGAAATTTCCAGGAAGATCTACATCAATATTATACTCCGTAAGAGGGATATCCAAATGCGCGTGCAAGTATCTAGAATACTCTGGAGGAAAGAAATAAAACTGAATACCATTTGCATAACTACTTGTGCAATTACATAACACAAAAAACTAGATCTTAAGTTTGTCAGTTATCCAACATGACTTCAATCTTAGACAATTTAATTTTGCTATTAGTTAATTTCCAAGACGGAAATAAGTCACAACACACTTTGCCGTTATACAGAAATGTGTATTTAATTTATGGTCCTAGTTTTTAACTGTATGAAAAAATAAGAATCCATGTACATTTTTTTAAACAGACACACTCAACAGTGCTCATGAGAATGCACGAAGCTTTCTTTAAAATGGTCATAACTACAAGCACGCTTGCACTTTTAGGGTTCTCGAAGGATTAAAAAGGTACATTAAAAAACCCACAACAATTCCAACTTACCTCGGAGGTATTTCACTTTCAGATATTCCGGGCTGGCCTTCTGACCTGGCAGTGGATCATTTAACATAACTTTGGTCTGAGCTTTTATGCCTTCATAAAACTGTCCCATGGCAACATGGCTGAGACCTTTCATGTACTGGCACACTTCATTGTACGGTTCTAGTTGCAGACATCTCTAGCAGATTAAAGGAACAAATCAAGAGAGAGAATGAGTGTCTTCGCGTAAACTAACCTGTTTGATCAGAAGACCTGCATGAAAAGATTTACTGATTATTAAGATCCACTTCCATCACAATTTTCTTTCAAATGATGCTGACCACTTAAAATGCTAGCGCATGTAAGAAAAAAATATTTTTAGCTTCATTAAAGGAAATAAAAAAAAGGAACTGCCAGTGCAAATATGCTTTTGATCACACTAATTGTTATGAAAATAGATCATGTTTGCTCTCATGATATTAGCACTAGACAAGTTTCAACGTTAGTTGAATGACATTAGGCACAGCATACTCCTGACAGTATTAGTAACAAGTCATTTTGAGCTAGTTCAACATATGTATCATAGCATTTCTTCTGTCCGTATCTTCGCTAGTTCACGCAGTAGTACACTTCACTATTGTTAGTCAACTATTTACTACATGTTAGAACACACAGCAAATTTTTATTTATCATTCAAAATTAATGCTCTGATTCTTCTAGCAATTATACGTCATTAGAAGACCATCTCCATGTTAAAAGTTGAAATATTTTTTAAATTACACTGGTATCTAGAAATTGTGCTAAAGAAGGTGAATATGTAATAACGCACATAAAGTGTTCTCCTTCGGATAAGCACACACTCAGAGAGGGATGTAATCATTTCCACATTTTATTTCATTCCTTGTTTTAAGGATGTGGACATATGATTAACATATGCCTTTACTGTCCTGTCTACAAACATTATTTAATGCCAATGGAGAGGGGCAAGATTTTGTTTGTCTATTGGAACACACACATTTTTACAAGCTCATTTTGAGTTTGTCAAAACATAGAAAACATATCCAAAACATTAGATAAATATTGGAAGTTTGTAGGCTTATTTTAAGCTTAATATTACAAAGACGACTACATTCCTTCTTCTGTCAGATATGAAAAAAACCTTCAGGTTTCAAGCCAAACTAAAATATTAGCAAGAACACAATTAACAGTTTAAAAAAAAAAAAAGATGAGAAAGAAAACATTTCCACCAGAGCCTCGTTTCAGAATTCAAAACACAGACAGAGGAAGTATCTCAGTTTTAGCAAAATTCCATTTTTAATTAAAAACTGTAAGGTTTTATACATCTTTTAAGACAGACTTCACAAAAAAAATACTTTTAGTTCAAATGCACCTACACATTCAGAATTAAAACCTTTGACATTTGTCCATTTTATTGCTTTTGTTGAATATTACCCCTTGTTAAAATATTTTAATTTTGTATTTACTTAGGGTCTGCTTACCTTAAAATTCTTCAATGCTTCATCTAAGCTACCGTGATGATAAAGCATCATTCCTTTGAGCTGTAACGTCTGAACATGATTTTGATTTAGGAGCAAAGCCTTCTGGAAGCTCTCTGTAGCAGCATCGAAGTTGCCAAGTTCTCTAGGCGATTCCATAAAGTGGGAAGCGAAGAACATAGAAGGCAACAGTGACAACAAAATTACTTGTTAAAAGTTGGTCTAACGCTTCCAAAGGGGTATCATTGAAGAAGAACACAGTATTAATGGAAAATATCTTTAACAAGAGCAGTACTTCTGACTGTTCTTCAGTAGCAATAACAGAAGAGCTGCACTGAGCTTTCCACTCCCAGAAATGTGTACTCCAAAATACAGCCCCACGAGAGCACAAACCTGCACAAGCCCCAGCAGACATAAACCATGAACACAGACACACACGGGGTATTTCTTCAGAAACTAAAAGAATCAAAACCTCAACAGAACACGTTCTTGGAAAACACTTCTGCGACAGGTCTTTTTATCTTCTAAATATAACATGTTTTTAAAGATATACTAACTATTAAATGCTGAATAAGAAGAAAGCATATGGCGTTTGAGAGCTGAAACGAACTAAAAACGTATTGACTGGAATTACACCATGTGCAGGACAGCTTTTAGTACAAAAAAGCCACAGAGAAACTATCATGAAAAAACTTCAATAGAAATAGTACAGAACTTAATTTTTCTTCAGTTTTTTTAATCCAGTACACTGATTCTTTTAAGTTTAAGATAATGGAATTCTTTCCACGTCAAATTACAACAGATTAAATTCATCCAAACAAGAGCAACACTAGAAAAAAACACCAAAACAAACCAAGTTTTACTCGTTTTAAATATATTTGCCAAAAAGAATTTTTAGACAGTGCAGTGATTAACTACAGTGCTTTCGTTTCAAATAAATGCACAAACACCGAAGTCACTAGATTTGATGCAGGAACTAATAGGTAAAATGCTGTAACTCGTGTTGTACAAACGGACAAATCAGACTCAATTGCCCACTTCCGCTATAAAAAGAATTCTTTAAAAGGTATTTTTAAGGGTTGTATTTGAAACTTATTTGCTGCAGAATAAATAAAGCATGAACTTAATATACAGTATTTTAGAAAGAGACAGCTGAAGTTAACAGAGTCCTGGAGAAATTAGATTATTATTTCTGCCTGTTTTAAGACCTGAGTGTTCATGGGAAAGTAATTCAGACTTTTCATAGCTGGTCACTAGTTAGAGTGTCCCTCAGTTACTAAGCAATATTCTATTCAGCTTCTGGTCTTCTCTAACTGCTGAGCATTTAGAAGAGTCAACAGTAATTGTGCTTTGTACGGTACGTTCTTAAAAAAAAAAAAAAAAAAAGGAAGAGGTGGATTTCTGTATGTTCCTTCCCCTCCTACTTCTGTACGTTCCTTCCCCTATTATTTCCTGAGGGTCAGAGAACTCTTGGAGGCAGGGGACAGTGAGAGAGAATAAAAGCAACAAATCTCAGCTGATCAGGAATACTCTGGTTAAGTGACTTTTGCTTTGTAAAACAACAATGCAGGGCAAAATGAGACAATTTAAAGCTTGCTTTTTTCTCTCCTTCAAAATAAAACTTCAGATTAAAGTTTTTGGACATAGGGTAGCATAGCTGAACACCTAGAAAGGCAGTCCCACATCCAAATGCAAAACAAAAAAGTTCAAGCATTTATTGGAGAGGCAAGGGCCCATTTTTCAGGCTAAATTATCGACTACGATTTAGCACCACAAAAGTACTTACACACTACAACAACAAGCACCACAGAAAAACTCCTGAGGAAATCTGTGATTCTACATTGAGTTGAGAATTCAGATACTGTGATAAATAAGGCACAAGTCCACAAAGCAAAGAACAACACAAGCAGTATCTAAGTGACACTGCCTTCGGTGAATACTGCCTGCTTGGTATGCTGAAGGGAGCATAAAGCCTGCAGAAAAAGAGCATGCGACCATGTAATGCTTGCACACCGACCCTGCCCAACTTAACCCTTGCTACACAGAAGTCATTTATGTTGCAGTGGCATCTGTGATGCAGATCAGCGCTTTCCAAAAATAAAAATCTGAAGCAGGAAACCAAAAGCTGACAAGACACAGCCGGCTGGGAAAGGAACTACAATGGGCAGAGAGATTCAGTTGCTGACTCTGTTACGTTCTTCTCTGGTGATATACAAGCCATACGTACTTTTCTCCTTAGTAATTATCTGCAGACCACCTTTAAAGTAATACATTTTATTCAACTGTAATTTTTTTTATCTTTAATTCGAATTAAAAAAAGAAGCTACTAGTTACCTTATTAAATTAAAAAAGCAATCTCTATTATAATTTGATTAATAGGTAAGAAGCTGCAGCTCTATACTAAAAATACTCTGAACAGGAAATCAGCTAAATTCTCAGAACTAGAAATCTCTTTGGGGAGAGATTAATTGATATAGAATCTAGCAGTTCTATAGGATACGCACTATGCAATGAGTTTTTCATAAATCTAAGTAGCACAGTAATCTCAGATGGCAACTAATGAGTATATTAATCAACAGTTCATATTAAACATTTTTATAATTTAAAAATCTGTAACATACCCAAACACATCCCACTGAAAACCGCCATTTACCTAACCTTTTCAGTCCTGGGGACTCAAAGAGCTACTGGAGAGTGAATTTAAAATACAAAGCAAATCTAGAAATTATTTATACTGAACATATCCAGACATAGCCATACTGGCTATGGGAGCTATCAAATACACATATGATTCTGCACAGTTTTGTAACATACGTGCAAAACTTAAAGGGTGCATTTTAAAGAACAGAAACAGACAGAAAACAGACTTTAAAACCATTTCTGAACAGAATTACCTGTAGGCTTGTCCCAGACTTTTATATGCATCTATGAAGTCTGCTTTCTGCTTCAGAGCTTCTTTGAATGATTCAATGGCTTCCTACAGAAAGACACCAACAGAAAAAACACTCACTACCTTCAATTTTAGCACCCTCAGTAGTTACTAGCCATGGATTTACAGTTATTTGTCAAAACCCTTGGAAGGAACAAACAAACTGTGAATTTGTTACAAAATCCATAAAGTAATAATCATAACGTAACAAATGAAATATTGCAGCATTCTTTACGATAATGACAGATTCAGATGGGATTGCTTTGTCTAACATGCTATGGGAACGAGTGATTCTTTTAGCATCCTAACAGAATTGAGAGATGAAATCCCTTCAGAGTTTGCTTTCAAAGCTCAGTCTGGTCCCTAAGGCAAAGCAGTCTTTCCTTACAGTCTTCCTCCTTCGTTCACAACACTCCTCAATTTTTGCAGTCCAAAAGACTCCCTCAAATCTGTACTCTGCCTGTCACTGTTTTATTGCGTGCTGTCTTAGTTGCAGTTAGCAAACATTCTCTTGAGGGATTACAGAGTAAGTGATCATCTTCACACAACAGCATGTACTGCTGCTGTGAGGAATATAATGTAATAAAAATAAAATGGCTAAAAATAATCATACGGATACGTGCAAATAAATCTTCCTCTTCAAAGGATTTGATTAAGAACTCAAGTTTTTAAACTGGACTGGCTATATAAATTGGCAAACACAGTACTGAGAATTAAGGATGGAATAATCAACTACTTTGTATTGTGAACGAATGTCTGAAAAGTATCCTGAAGTCTACAGTGCAAGAAATTTAACGCTATAAAGCAAAGAATCATTAGCATCTTCAGTCAATTTAGAGACTCTTATTCAGAAAAATTATCAAATATATTCTGAGTACTACAACATGCACAAAAATGTCTATTGAACAAAAATCTAAGATAATCTCCTACCTTTACTGATAGGTTCATGTCCTCTAGGTAAGTTCTAACTCCAAGATTATTCCCAAAAGCAATGATCCAAAAGCAACAATCTCTTATCACTCAAAAATGAACACACACCCACCCTCACCCCAAATCTCAGTTATCAGCAAGCTCAACTCAGTCACAGTCTCTCAGAACTTGAATATTAGAGAGGGAAGACACTTCCTTTGAGAAAAGAAATTGGGGGGAAGAAGGTGGTGGTGCAGAAATGTGTTGATGTGCGTAACAGAAAGATGACGACATTGCTTCTCTTTTGCAAACTGAGACATTATTTATCCTTCTCAGTTAGATTTCCACAATCACTTTCTGGGCTCTCTGCTGCCTACACCAAAAATCAGAAATTCAATCAGACTATTATTTGCAAGTAACTCATTTGACTGCAATAAGATACAGGCAGTATGTTCAATGACAGCCTGAAATTCTCACAGTGTACACTGAAACTGTGAAAAAAAATACCAGCTTGGGTACTAAGAAAAGGAAAAAAAAAAAAACCAAAAACCCACACAAAGCCCAAAACAACCCATGTGCAGTGACTGCCTATGAAAGGTACTGGGCTGAAACTCAGGAGCACTGGGTTGCCTCCAGGTTCTGTCAGGATTTCTTCATACAATATTTAATGAATCCCAAGATGTTAGCTAAGGTTAAAAAAAAGCTTCCACTCTGTTGGAATTTAGGAAACACATAGTTGCATCCTCACTTTTCAAACTGAGGATTTCGGACAACTTGCCTAATTACTGTCCCCTCAGAAAAACTGCAGCAGTATCTCTAAATACTTTACAAGCAAGAAAGAGGTGCAGTATTACTACACCTAAAACATCGAAAGGTTTTCAGTCAGAAAATGGTGAAACATCTAAAATGGAACGGGAAGAATTACTTCCCTGCTGATTTTAGAATCTGAGAGAGCAACTCTGTTCCTACAATTCAGATACCTGCATTTCAGAATCAACATATAACTGAAATACACACACACAGGTGCAGGGCTCTCTATCAGCAGTTTCCTTGATTACCTTCTAGCTCATGTGAGGAAGAATTTAACATTATTTTCCTCTTCATCTCTTTGCCCTTCACAAAACCTCGGGAGTCTCCATTTGACAGAAAGAAATTTGAACATAACCATACAGACACTAGCAGAGGTACCAAACACAAACACCTTTCAAAGCACTCCAGAAACACATCAGTTATCACTGGTTTACAAAGATCTGGCAAGATCAGCAGTATTTACACGTCACACCATGTAGTATTACAGTCAGCAGTGGCACCTTTTCATTTTGCTTGTACTCTTTTGCCTTAAGGAGTCTTCCTCATGTGAAAGAACATATGTTTATCAACATCTCTGATATTTCTGCTATTTTACAGAAGTAACTTCAAATAGAGGGTATTGTTCTACACAAGCTATTATTTAACATAACTTTACCTTCAGAAGTCCTCTGTGAAAAAAGGTTAAGCCTTTATAAAGCATAGCTATAGGCTGATTTTTGTTCAGTTCCAATGAGTGCTGAAAGTCTTCATGGGCTGTTGCATAATCCTGTGATAAAGAAGATCTTAGATGACAGGAAACAAATAAAAAGGAATACATACTTTTATTTACTTTTATTTTCATAAAAGTAAACTGAAGAGTTTTGTTTAACATATGAAGTCAGTCTCTTGGCTAAGCAGCAACGATTGTCAACTGCCAGTCAGAATATCAAAGAATAAGGAATGCACAATATGCTTCAAACTATTACAGCAAGTGCTATATAAAAACGTAGCAAAGTAAGTGGAAGAATAGCTGGAAACAAACAGAGTGAAATCAGAAAAATAAAGTGGGAAGCTATTTAGTATTCACACAGAGTTTGAAGATAAAGTTACTTGTTTTATATTAAAGCATAAGAACAACACACACAAATTCCACAGCAAAACAAAACATTAGCATTTTTGGAGGGTTTGTTTGCTTGTTTGTTGTGTGGTGGGATTTTTTAAGTATATAGGGCAGTTACTGCCTTGGCCATAACTGTTTTCCTTTTTAGACTGGCATTTAACAATACTGCTTAAATGCAGCTGCAGGTCATAAATCAAGTCAAATTCTTTATCTATATCCTACTCCTCAAACACACAGAACAGCCTCAGATGCACGTGAAAAGTACCTGCCCTCTGATTCTCTGCGTTAAATAGATATGCAGATGAAACACTTGAATACCTCTGAACCGTCAGAAAGTCAGCTACAGGAAAATCAGGGCTTTTGTTGTTATTGTTTTTAATTTAAATAGGAACCTCTTGAACAAAAGTGACAACTGGCACAAACAACAAGAAAATAATCAACACCATCCACACAACCAAACCCAAACAGAATCCCCCAAATCCACTAACCTCAGATATGAAGTAAAGGGTACCTCTGTGCCTGTAGAGCCGTGCTGATGGCTGTAGCTGAATAGCTTTGGTGAGATCGGATAATGCTTCACTGATTCGCCCTAGTGGGGACAATATCTAAGAGCACAAAACAGAATGACAGTTTAGAGCAAACAGGCTGAATAGACTTCTTTTAGAAATATGAAAATTATTCTTTTTCATGTTCAACTGTAACACAGTAAGTCTATTTGCTAGAAGAGGCAGAAAAGTTCTACTATAAATTTCAGTATTTATTGCTTCTAAACCACTATCAAAGGGAAAATCTGAAAGCATTTTTCTCCAAAAAGTATCAGTGGACATGAACATCATAAATAACATTTGCAGAAACCTAGTAACGTAAATAAAAACAAGTTGGCCAAAGCAAAATACTCTAAGTTACTTCAACACATTCAACTGAAAACATAAATATTCTCACAAACCATTTTATTTTGACACAATATTCCTCTCAATAGAAAATGGTCTACTTTCCAATTATTTAAATGCCTTAGATCAAGATTATTGATAACTGTATTAACAAACCATTAAAAACATGAAAATTGTGAATTACAATTTCATATTATGGCAGTTATATGGTATGCTGACTTCAGTAAATATTTATGTTTTCGATTTGTCTACAAATCTGCTTGACATCTATTTTTTGTAATTTGATTAGCAAAAAACAAAACATGATTTTCAAAATCAAAAATATCTGCACATCTGAATGATAAAAAACCATAGAATATTTGATTAAAAACTTCTTTATACGCTTAGCATTTTACCAACTAGTCCTAACAATAAATTTACTAAGGTGACACTAAGCGCAAACAGTAGGGTTCAAATGATATTTTTATTCATTCCACTAAAAAAAACCAAAACCACACACGATCTTGCTACATAGTATGTCAAAACCTAAACATTTAGACATAATATATGCTATTCTATTGGCTACAGTAACTCCATATGGTGTATGTTTCATTTTAAAAATAAACATTTCAGAAATTATGCTTTTCAAAAGCAAATATGTATATTTTAAAAGAAAGGAGGAATGTTCACAGAAAAACACAGATCAGAGCTTTAGTCATTAAATCAGTGAAGAAATTCTTGACAACACTGTATAATTGCAACTTCTCCAAAAATCTGAAGAAGAGACAAAGTATGCTCACTTCTGCTCGCTGTTCAAATACTTCAGGATGATCCGGTTCTAGGCTAATCACCCTACTGAGCTCAAACAGAGCAAGTTCAGCATTTTTCACATCCTGAAAAGGAGAAAAATAAACAAGGTAAACAACTGCGCATACGTAGAGTAACGTACTCTGAAGACTGGAGGACAACTAGACTGGCTAAGTTTCTGCAAGTGTATCAGTTTACATTAAAAGCTCTTCACACCTTTGCTAATAACATTAAGATGCAATATTGTACAAAATAGCTGGAAAAAACCCACCTATCTGCTATAAAAAAGAATAAACTTTGCTTGTACACACCATCTTTGTGCTGTACCTCTAATAATTTTTTAATATAACTGAATAAAAATTAGGTTCATGGCTCTGTAGGTATCTTTCTTGGTAGCAAAGCTGGCTCAAGCTCTCACGTGAGCTCCAACACTCAGGCACACTCTCACCCACCAGTGTTTTCATCAGTACTGCCTGTAACAACCCAAGTAGTATTGGTGAATGGCTTGATGTCATCAGCATCTTGCCTATCTGAATTTTTATACTGCCCTCAAATTGTAGGATGGAAGCAGCTAGTTAATTGAAAAAGAAATCCAGATTGGTTGTACAGCAAGTTCTGCACTCGATTTCACTGATCTTTTTCTTCTTTTTCAAGGCAAAGAAATTTTGCCGTGCTTAACATAATCTTTGTGTCTTGAAAGGGTCACTCACAGAAACTTTTATGAACTGAAGCTGTCTCAACATCTAGCAGAACTGAGAAAAACTCATGCTGGTGTTAAAAACATGCAAATATGAGGGACTTCAAGCTCCTGTCAGCACCACTAAAGAATTAAATCTTCTGCACAAAGGAAATTGTCAAGCAGTTATTCAACTATTCTTTCTTCTAGAATTCCACCAACTATTCAATCGTGACTCAACAGGCCACAAACTCAAAGGACCATAGACTACTTTTAAACTTATTTTTTCTCATAATATCATTTGAGCATTCAGCTGTAAGTAATTTAACTTTGATTTTTTTTTTTTTTTTAAACAAATACAAGGTGGTTTATGTGTCAAGAGGCACAAGCAATCAAGAAGCAATATAAAGCCTACTGGATTGCAAGAACTGACAATGTTTCCAAGTTGCAATAAGACTTTTTTGTTTCCAAATACAGACTAGATGAGGAGATAAATTCAGTGGGACTTCATAAACCCACCTCTCAGAGCCAATACTGCCTATTATCTTATCAGAGAAGTCTTTCCAGTGGCTGTGACTCCCAGCCTTACTATCCCCCACTCACAACTGTGCCTATATTCTCCTTTGGCATTCTTGCTTCAGGCTTGCTTTATGTCCACAGTCCCACAAAAGAAATGTACCCATGGCTTAAGCAGTACGAGCCACTAAATCCCTCTGTGTTACAGAGCACCTACCAAGGGACAGACACATCATCACAGCAGGACAGCATACAGACTGTGCAATGTACCTGTCAAGTTCTAATCAGTCTAGCTCCTCCTGCTACAGGAATTCTTATAGTTTGGATTCAAATAATTCAGTCATATATTGATTTAAATAATTATCTACTCACATGTAGTCCTTTTTTGCCGTATGCTATCCCTCGTCCATAAATTGCACTAACCAGCTCTGGTTCTTCCTGTTAAGATTAAAAATTAATACAATAATCAGTTGTGGTTTTGGTTTGGTCTTTTACAATTATTTAATTCTTGCTGATCTTAAGTAGTAAGCAACTAACAATCACAATTGTCAGGCCAAGAAATTCACTGTGTTACAGACCATACTTTCATCTGCTCACAACTTCCAATTCAATTTACTGGAATTGTTCTGGAGCATTTGTCTGGAAAATGAGCTAAACAGAGCTAAACAGTTACAGTGCTGGTGACCACCTAACAGAAGTTATGTACACATTAGTATAGTCTGTTGTCCAAACTTCCTTACTTGTAATCTCCTCGGTAATTATATGCCTTCTTTTGTCTAGTGTCACTGAAGCGATAATAAAGACATACAATTCTGCCACTCAAAGTTTGGTTTGTTTGTAATTTAAATTCCAGATCTAAAACTAGGAAGCAGGAAATAGTGACATCCTGATGACATTTGTATTCAGGTAGCAACTAAAACCAGAGGTATTCTGCCAGAATAGTTCTGCAAAATTCAAACAAACCTTCCTTGGGTTAGATTTAAGTCCCTGAGTTGCCAACTCGGGCACTTAAGGAGATGCATCTTACACCGTGAATCTACTTCTTGTTCAATGTTATTTACTCCAGCCATGGTCTCCCATCCACATTTGAGGAACTACAATTGCAAAATTGGTTTCCTTGGCACAACGACGACTATGCAGTCAGTTTCCCTGAAAACCAGTCTGGAATCACACAGCATCACACTGCAACCAATGCTGCTGTGCTACAGAAGTCTGTAGGGCAGACCCGGTCTCATTTACCTGGGACAACTGCCAAGAAACAAATTCTTTCACTGACCAAACAGCTACGTGGCACAACAACGCTGGCAGCTTGCTGGACTTGAGCCGATTCCAAGCCTACACTTGCCAACATCAGCTCCAGGTAACCTCCCTGCTTTTAATACAGCGGTCAAGCAAGGCTGGTTTGTTCTGCTAAATGCTTTAATACATACTTCCTACGCATTTAAAATTGCATTACAGAAGACAGAGTGAACAATCACAACCACTTTACAGCCTTTCAGGCATACAAGAGCACGATACTCAGTTCAACCGAGACGCGTGCATTGCAAGGGTACTCTATTGCCTACACACTTCTCAACATCTTTCCACAGTCGCTGTATCTCGCTTATCTTCACATATATTAAGTTGCCTTCTTAATAAAGAGAGGCAGGAAACATTGCATAAGTTCAGTGATTTTTGAAGCAGGATTTCTCATTAGGGTAAAAAAAAAATCATTCCTCACATTAAAAACAAATCAGAGATCACAAAACACCTAAAAAACCCAAACAAACAAACAAAAAAAAACAAGAAAAAAAATATTCTGGTCCTAAATTGCCACACTTCCACCCAATTTAGGACGAGCCATTTGAGTTAACAAAAATACATGCCAGTATTTGCAGTATTACTTTCAGCTTGCACTTGCGTAGTACAACCAGTTTAGATCAAAAAGCAGGGCCATGCTTTTGGTAGTCCCAGGCTCTTAGCCGCAAAAATACAGGATTTCGAAATTAGCTTTAGTTGAAGCTTTTAAACTGTTGGGGTTGGTTTTCTTTTTTTTTCTTTTTTTTTTTTTTTTTTTAAGTTGCTATGTTCTGCTTCATAGAAGAAGATTCTGAATTCTTTACCTTGGTTGGAAAAAAAAAAAGTATCTTCAAGCATTAGTTCTGCTATACTCACATATCAAACTCCTCAGATGCTTACCACTGAAGAAGGATAAACCCAGCATACAAAATCATTTATCATTGTGAAAGCAACGTGGTACTTGCCACTAGCAATCGGTGATCTCCGCAGTAAGTGATCTCTGTCAGGTTATTTTTTTTTTTATGATACTGGCAACAAGCTAACTGCTGCCCAAAAAAACCCACATTAAAGTATCTCAACCTGCACATTAAGAGAGCCGTTAATGGAACATCAGTTTTGCACAGGTCAGGTTTCTGAAGGCGCTTTTTTCTTTTTTGTCAAAGTGCCATTAAAAGTTTATTCCTGCAGATGAGAAAAATACTCAAACAACGAAGATACTGAATCACCCGATTTTGAACAAATAATAGAACAATTACTCTCATTTTTAAATCCTTCATTGAATCTTTGTTCTAGCAAAAGCCATATGTTGTAATGGACAATTTCATGAAGTAATTTTTTAGGGGTCCAAACAGAAAACTTACCTGCAGCATTGTTGAAAAATGCCGTATGGCTTCATCATACAAGCCGTTGCCAATCAACACGTAAGCAATTGCTAACAAAAAATTACAAACGTAAATAAAACATCTGATTTTTTTTTTTAAATACATTTTACAGTTTGGTCGTATTTAACAGAAGTTCCCCCACTGCACTGAAGATTTAAGTAGTCAGATGATTTCTGAACTGCTACTGAAATGACTTCCCTCAACCATTACCTAGCATTCATTAATTATTCAGTTCACACTATGCTCATCAAAATTGTTTTCAGGTTTTGTGGTTTGTTTGGGTTTTTTCCTCTCCTTTTTGCAAGTTGTTCAGGAAAGGGCCCATGTTTGCTTCTAAAGTACTTAGGCCCAGGAAAGGCACCAGGATCCCTCTCAGCAGCCCTTGCTGCTTTCTCAGTTGTAAGCGAGCCTGGCTAACACTGGCGAAGTTTTTTTGATAATTCCATTAGAGAACATCTGATTGTACTTGTTTGTACACATTTTGGTAAACTTCACCTGCTTACAGTAAGTTTTTCCTTCATTTCAATTACCTAGAAAAACTGCAACTAAAAAGATTCCATTGTTTATAAAAATGAGATTGAAAAACTACAGAATCTTTACCCATGTTAAAATTAGGCAAAGCTTTAAAGTTCTTGCATATCCCTCCCCCCCTCTGGAGTAGAAGCCAAGTGTTTGAAAAAGAAACAGACCACTGTTTTAGCAACACGGTACTGTAATCTCCACGAGATTTAAAAATACAGTCAAGTCACAAGACTGGAAAGCTGTGGTTGTGCTTGCATGACTGAAGTTCAGTTCTGACAGCTGAGTATCTCAAGATTGTTTCATTTCACACGTATTAATCTCTCACGGTTCTTGACTCCAGACTAAGCTTTGTCTACACTGCCCACAAAAAACAAGTACCTGGCAGACCAGAGCTATGAAAGGTAAAGCACGACTTTTCCCCAGGCAGTTCACATACTTCTAACGAGCTTTAGCAGTCACCCAAACAGAATGGAAGAAGCTTAATTATTTACTCAAACATGAGAAGAGACAAATAAGCCTGTTAGAACAAAGGTATTTTTAACAGATACTTATCTTTCACTCAGGCAGAGCCACATTGTTTTGTCAGTGTCACTAAGCACCGCTCATTAAAGGAGGAAAAATGTTAAATGAAACAGGAATAAGAAATGTATTTAGTTCAGAGCTTGCCTCATTCTGGGGGCACGTCTATTATGCAGAAGGAAGTATTTGTGTGCAACATAAGCTTTTTCCTCAAGACATAAAAAGCTTCACTTGGTACAGATACATAACATTGCCAAAAAAGGAAAGAAAACTGGCAGAGTGAAGGACAGGCTGAAGAGCTCTTGAATTTTCCTCCTTTCATTCTCCTTCAAGATTACACAGTTCTTATTATCATCTTTATGCTTCCAATCCCAGAACACAGAGAAGTTGGCACATAAAATAAAATCAACTCAACCATGCCAGTATTAAGGAAAAAAGTGGAGGAAGCAAGATAATGAAGACTCATTGTCTTGCTGATGATGAGTTTAGTTTGTTTATCTAAGACTCTTGGTAAAACGCAGGGGGTTGTAGTCTGTGAAACTACAGCAAGTGACTGGCAGCTCACAGCTGATACAGTATCAGCTTCTTTTAAAATTATATCTCTTTGATTAATCTTTTACTCTTTAATTAAATACTACAAAAATACAAGTAAGTACTATATTATGAAAAGTCTAAGCGTTAATAATGGCCCATGAGCCCAACTATTTTGGTACCCGCATTACTTCAGACTGCCCCTATATTTCACATTGCTTTTCCTCAGAACAGCTGAAAGTAACACAGACAAACAAGAAGGACCCAGGCTCCTCACACCATGACATAACTGAAATAAAATGGGTAGGGGCCAGCCTACAGGCCAAACATGAGAATGTCCACAGAGCAGTGACTAAAAGCATGAAGTATTTTCTGCTGGATGGAAGGTCAGTATTCCCTGCAGGATTCTATGAACATAGGTATGCTAGGGATATGAAAAAAAATTAAGCCTCTACATTTTCCCGGATAAATCTGTGAAGGCAGAAATTGTGTCAACAAAAAACTACTCAATTGTTTTAATTTCATTAGACAACTTATGAGTAAAGTCTTTCTTTGCTCTTATACAAAACCAGGTCTACTGCCTTCCTTGACACACATCCTCAACAATCTCTTTGCTGCCTCAAAATACTTCTGCTTCTTATAGAGGATACTAGCTTGGAGAAGCAATGTAAATAACTCCTTCCTCAAGTCCTTTGAGAAAAGTATTTCCTGTTGTTTTGTTTGAAATGCCTGTGTTTTCTGCGCTGAATGTACCTTGATAAAACACCGAGTAGCCTGTATAAGGACATAATTCAGAAAGCCTTCCTGCTGCCTGTAAGCGTTGATGGGAAGAGCGTGTGAAGAGGGGAAGACAGATCAAAGATATATGCTTGAGAGAAAGCATATTCCATTGGTAAAATTTTCTGGACCTTTGAAAAGTTTTACTCATCAATAACGACAGAAAAAGGGAAGCAGGAAGTAGCAGAGACTGTTTAACAGGTTTTAATCAAAATGCTTTCCGAACACCTGCTTAAGCAGACATGGTGAAGAATTCTAGTGAGCAAAGCAGAAAGGATTTTTAGGAAGGCAGATACATATTTTCTTTGTATGACCAGAGAAAACTCACTGTATTTTCAGCCTTATTAGGATCACTTTAAAATGAATGTATCACTAAGGAATCATCACTTAGTTTCAAAACATCCAGTGCTAATAATTAGCACATAATTCACCTGCACAAACCTTATATAAGGCATCTTACCCAATTCTTCATTTGTGTTGTCATTATCAGTAGCAAATGGAAATCGTTTTTGCTCTGCAAGCAACTTCGCTTGACTCTGTAAAACATCATGTTTTTTAAGTGTTCAGCAAACAACAGTAAAGAATTTAATAGAAAACCCATGTCTTAAATCCCTAAGAAAATGCCTTAAATCAAAAAAAGTTAAGACTAATGTGATTGCTTTAAGGTAACTGAAAACAAATTAATTTCCAGTCTTCCACAGGGAGAAAAATTGCTCTTCAGTCAGGGGTTGCTGTTACCCTCTCTAACCTCAAGCTAACCAAACCTTTCAGATGAAAGGATATTGCCAGCATTTTATCAGTGGCTGATGTTTCTGTATTACATCTGCTTAAAATGAAGTTTTGGAAGTCTTTTTAAGACACATGCTACCGCATAAGAAAGTTGATACTCTTAGCCCCATTAATTATTCCTTTGTCTCCTACAAGAGAAAACACTTTACAGAGGAGTAAAACACTGAAAATGAAACACTGAAAGGAATACTGCTCCAGTAATGAAGACAAGTTTAACTTAACAGTGCCATACCAAAGCAAAAGGGCTGGCCTTTTAACAATAACTTTCTATCAGTTATAGACTGTGTTCAGCCAATTTTAGCCTCGTCTCAGATTTCCGTTCCCTGAATCATGTGCCTACAGAAACCAATCTTGCCAAAGACAGCCCCTCAGAAATACTCTACTCTGATCATTTTCACAGAGTTTTTCCACAGAGAGCTGTGAACTTACCAAAGCAGTTGATGTTAAAAAAATACAAAATGCTCATTTAATTAATAGGCCTTCCTAACTGTTTTAGGAAGCAAGAAGGGAAAAAAAAAACCCCAAACTTCTCTCACTGCTCAGTTCCCTTCTTTTGCTTCAGCTAAGCAGCACATATGTACATCTTTAACTTCAGAGAAGGCAGTTAAACACCTTAAGCTTCAGAGAACTTATTTAACTCATCGTTTCCTTTACTGAGAGGACTGCAGTTTGTCCTCCTCCCTTCCACTTTTTTTGGCTTGTTCAATCAAAAGTAGCCTCGTAACCTGTGTCCGTGACAGGCATTTCAATGATCTACAAAGCATAAAAGTAACTGGCCAAAGCCCATTGTACAGTTCCTGCCTGTTCATTCAATAATCTTAGGAATGAGAAGAAAGTTTGGTCTGCTCTAAAAATTTGTATTTTGGAGGGTATGAGTGACTAGCAAATCAGATTTTACAAACCTTGATTTTACTAAAATTAGAGATCATGTACGAGCTCCACATTACACTACAACGTTCTGAGAATTACCATTCCACCTACTGCTGCATCTGTAACAGAATGGAGTTCTTTTCTCATAGAAAAAAGACATTAAAAAACAGCACAAGAATGAGCAGGGTTCAACAGGTATGCTAATTATAAAACTAAACCTACATTGCAGACCCTATATATTTACAAATCACACACCTTCAAACACAACCTTTTTACATCTATCATGGCCTTCACGTAATTTCCAGAAAACCGACTTCAGAAAATGACGTTCAATATTGAACTTTGCAAAATGTTATTCTTCCGTAACTGTCTTACAGTTAACCTTAGGAAAAAAAAAATTATTTTTTACTAAAGTATAACCTTTTCCTTGATGGATTTACAAAAATGGCCTACACTTCTTTGCCTGCAGACAAAAGATAAGATATAGCAAGATTCCACACTGGGTATTGGAAAACAAGCTACAACCAAAAGAATCTGGCATTACATCAATATCCTATGAATTACCGAGCTGCATGTGACACTCGGCAAGAGAACTGCCACACAGTTTCCTCTGCCCTCATCTACATCCTGTGATTTATTATTATAGAATATCAGATTTGGTTCCTGGGGCAGAGGAGGAAGGGGATTCATATTTCTTCAACAAATTCCAAATCCAGTTACAGGTTAGATACCCTGCAGCTCTATATGCAAAAATTGTGAGTCATTGTGCCTTCAAGAAACAAGAGAAGAATTTATCACAGCAGCAGCTCCCAACAAAACAATTGCTTCTTCAAAGCAATTTTTTCTGAAACAGGGAAATTTCTAACAAGCTAACATACATTTCACTGCTTTTGAAAGAATTGCTGGTACCGCCAGACTAGACTAGACAGAAGATCTAACTAATATCTGATGAAGTAATGTCTAGGGAGCATATTCAAGTTAAATAATTGGCTTGGTGGATTTGCAATAGAGTACTTTTATTCCAAATGCCACCTTTTGAGAAGTTGCTTCAAATTAGAATATTGTTTCCACGCTCCCCTACAGGCATTAATTTCTATAAATTTCCCAAAGCTTCTTTGTACATTCACATCAGAAATATTTGAAGATTCCATATCTGTGACTCTGCTGGACTGAAGAAGTAACATCAAACCTGTGTTCTGACGTAGACTGAAGACTATATTTGTTCAAGATCAGTAGGTTAACAACAGTGTTGCAGGAAAACCTAAATTCTAAAATAACACTCTTGAAGCCTCTCTACCAAAAGATACTCTTCTCCTGTTAGAATATTCTCCACATACCACGTCCATGCTATATTTATTGAAATGTGGTCTGAAGCCTCTAATTCTGTCATCTGTGCACAATGTTATTTCCGTGGCGATTGCAAGTTATCACTCCTACTCTTACACACATCTTGTGGTAAACCTCCTTATGTAGTTAACCCGGGTAAAAACTACTGCTCCTTTCCCTTTTCCAGCCATAGCCCCTGCAACCCTAAAAATAATAATAAAAAAAAAAGTAGTTGGCAAACCAATCCAGGTGAAGGTTACCTTTCAGTGGAAACACCAGCTTCAAGTAGCTGAAAGTGCTGACAGCCCTAGAGACTCATGCTGGAGCACTACGAAATCATTTTTTCATGAGCAACTTGAGTCCACTCATACTTTAGCCTTTTGGGGACCTATGCCTACCAGTTAATAGGTTCTATTTGTAGTTATTTGCCTGAACTTCATTCTAACTGGTTATGCAGTCTATGTGATCTGCGACTTAAACAATCCACTTAAAAATTTATTTGTATGTTCTCGAGAGCATACCAGAATTTTTTCTGTGTTGAGAGAAAGCACAGATTCACAAGATGAAGATCCTCCTACGTCACAATCCGATTCATGGAAGTGCAAAAATGATGAATCTGGGGGAAAAAGAGAGAAAATACCTTTAGGAACTCAAAAGTTACACGTATGTTCTATTATCACATCTCATGTTTCCTCACTTTCATCTGAGCGGCTTCTGCACTGGGCACTCCACAGGGCAGAACTGTCGCAAAGTGCCTTCTGCACACAGTACTACATCCACACAGCCAGGGGAGTAATAGTTGACGTGACTACTTTTATATAATTAGTTTTATCACTATTTCCATTTACACTATTAGCTACAAATGCATGGGCGGAAAAAAAAAAATGGAAGTGCTAAAACAGGAGCAGGGGAATAAAAAGTGAGGAAGCTGGAAGCACATAAGAAAAGTTTTGGGTAGACATGTCCCCACTTGGCATTATGATCCCATTCTCTGGCCCAAGGAATTAAAGACCAGATTTTCATTCCAATTCCAGAGATGTAAGCAAACGAAATGGACCATACAGAGGTAAGGAAAGAGCTGAAGAGGTGCTGCTGGAAGTCCAGGAAACGGAGGTATAAAAACTGTAAAAAGCAGACAGAATAGTGACGCGAAATTGACTGAACATATACAAAGGTCCTCACAGGCCTATTACCAAGAAGGCCATTGCAAGCAGTATAAGATCGACTGAAATCTATGAAAAGACAAACACAGCTTTTTGGCATACCAGAGAAAAAGTTTAAGAAAGGAAACAAACAAATAAATAACAACAAAAATCAACAACACCCTCCCAGACTAACAGACTATATGTCACCACCTCACCTATGTGGTGCTTTAACTGCTATCCCAACAGAATTGTTAGCTTTTAAATCTTCAGGTCTTAAAGCTTCTATTAACTTGATATATTTCAAGAGCAGACAAGAAAACGCAAACAAACACTATTATCTCTTTGATTCCATGTCACAAATATTAAGATTTATCATCCCCCCTAACCTTTGTAACTAGAAGTTTGATGCCAAGTTTGAAAGGCTGGGGCAGTGTGTGTTTCCAATTCACTTTTACAGGCAGTGCTATTCTTATATTTTGATTACATAAAGGCTGCAGTTAGTTAACTCCCCATTTCTCACAAGTACAGTGCTAAAAAGAGAAAAAGAAAGCATCTTCTCACAAAGAGAAGTCAAAACAGCATCTAAAAATCATTCCCTGTAAATAGAAACTTGGAACTAAGTTGAGCCATAAACGATAACTGGTGGGAGAAGTTTTACAACAGAAGCAAGTGGGGTGAAAAGCAGAAGGTCAAAGTTTCAAGTCAGAAAGTCCTGTAAGAACAGTGGCTCAGCACCCATAGTTTCCAGAAAAAGCATTGCCAAGTTAAAGGTTTCAACATTGCCCTTTGTTCTTCACACTGGCCAAACCCTTCTGTGTTATGGCAACGTTACAAACACATTACTCGTTCTGTGTTGGTGCTCATAAGTCAGTGCCAGTTAAGAGCCATCGCTGTGGATTCACTGAGCGACTTCTGCTTCACAAACCAAAACAAGGAGGTGCAGGCACAGCCTACCTCCAGAACACTTCTCTGCATAACAGCAAGAATTTAGTGAAGCAGTTTTTTAGTCAGGTGGCAGGGAATAAGAACAGCCTACCTGTCACGACCTACAGGGGGAACAGGACCCTTCAAATCTTGCAATTCTTGGGGCAATAAACTGCGTTACTCACTGGGAGAACAGATCTGCCTTGGTTGCCAAGTTAGATACAGTCAAACCTGCACCACACTGCCTCGTTAACAACTTCATGAAAAAAGTAGAAAGACCAACCAGAGAAATTACTCTGGACCTTGCAGTAGGCTACAAGAGAAACTATTTGAGATGAAAAAGATTCTCAGCTTCTGGAAAAGTTGTACTAAAATAAAGACTGAGAGCTTAAGGAAATTTTTCATCTGGCAATTTATTTAGTCAGAGGATTTATACAGCAAGGAGTGAAGTGGTATACAGCTATTTCAGGGTAAGTATGCTGTTCTGTAATTAAGGGCCATCTTCTTGTCAGTGTATGCAAAGTACCTTAGGTACCTGATGAGTTAAGCTGAATTCCTTATATCGATCCCAATTACACTGCTCTTTCTAAAACAAGGTTCGCCATTAAATCAAGCTCTAATCTTCCAAACACACCTCTGAAGGAGTGTCCTGAGTCAATAATTCATGTCTTAGTACCGGAAGAAATGTAATCCAATGCTTTGCCATTTATTAACTTGTAGGGTAGACAGATTTTATCTCAACTCGGTGAAAGTCTTTTTGGTTTCATGCTTAAGCTTGAATGATTCAGAGCAATGGTCACCCAAGATGAATGCTAAATCAGATCGTGAAAGTTATGTACTATAGCTTTCAGACACTGTAGCCATCCCCCCCCCAGAAAAAGCAGCTGATGTAAGATATCTACTTAACACAGATGATAGAAACTAACCACAAAACTTTAAGCTGTGGTGACAAAAGCACACATACAAAGAAAGAAAGAAAAAAAGCAGATGCAGGAAATTCATAACAAGGTATTTCTAGAAAGTTTATACTTTTGAGTGGATTATACTAGCTGTATATTGTCCTTAGGGACCACATCAATTGTTGATATGAGCAAAGACTTTATGAAATAAGTAGGGAAAAAATAAAACAACCCTGCAGACAGCTAAGCAGTCATGACGCATCACTGGTTATTCTCATATAAACAACTGAGTGTCTATATTGCATTAAATTGATAAAATCTTATTCCTCATCTGTATTACATGCACATTGTGATTCAGACTGGCATTTTTGTATAGCACATTCACATTATGCTCACGATCATATGAATCATACCAGATTACTTAAGTCACACGATCCTGATGCAACAGATATTTAAGCATATAAAACCAGTTTTAATTGTGCCTGGATTACAAACCATCAATTAACATGAAAAAGACCAGAAGATCTGCTACCTGAACTCAACGCTGCGAAAGACAAGCATCCAGCTCACCAGCCAAATTTATCTAACTGTAGCTGGGGCTCAATCATATTCAACCGGATAACAGGAGCACAAGGGATTGGCATCTCTGTGTGCTACTGACCACAGCGACTAAAAGACACGCAGAGCCCAACAGCGAGACTTGCAAGCAAGACAACAGGAATCACAGAATCACTAAGGTTGGAAAAGACCTCTAAGATCATCAAGTCCAACTGCCACCCCATCACCCCCATGCCTGCTAAACCACGTCCCAAAGTGCCACATCTACACGTTTTTTTGAACCCCTCCAGGGATGGGGACTCCACCACTGCCCTGGGCAGCCTGGTCCAATGCCTGACCACTCTTGCAGTGAAGAGATTGTTCCTAATATCCAATCTAAACCTTCCCTGATGGAACTTGAGGCCATCACCTCTCGTCCTATCACTGGTTACTTGGGAGAAGAGACCAACCCCCCACCTCACCACAACCTCCTGTCAGGGAGCTGTAGAGAGCGATAAGGTCTCCCCTCAGCCTCTTCTCCAGACTGAACAGCCCCAGCTCCCTCAGCCCCTCCTCAGCAGACTTGTTCTCCAGACCCCTCCCCAGCCTCGCTGCCCTCCTCTGGACACGCTCCAGCCCCTCAGTGTCCTTCTTGTAGTAAGGGGCCCAGAACTGAACACAGCACTCGAGGCGCGGCCTCACCAGCGCCGAGTCCAGGGGCACGATCCGCCAGGCTGACACCGCGGGCCCTGCGGCTCAGCCGCCCGGGGGCCGGGAGCTCTTCCCGCGCTCCGCGCCTCAGCGGCCGCCTCCTCACAGCGGCACGGTGCTGCCTGGGGGTGCAGCCTCCGCAGAGAACGCCTCGCTAGGAGTCAGCCGAACGGCACAGCCCGTTCCTCCCGCCGCCAAGACCCCGCACCGCCCCGGGCCCGGGGGCGGCCGCCACGGCAACGGCCCCCCGACTCACCGCACTCGGCCGAGTACTGCTCTGCCCACTCCCCCGTCGAGGCGCAGCCCCCCGGCGGGCCCTGCCGGTGCTTTAGCAGGGACAAGGCCGGGTACTGCTCGGTCAAGGCGAGCGCCACCCGGGCCAGGGCCAGCGCGGCCAGCGGCACCCACAGCCCCCTCACAGCCGCGCCGCCGCCGGCAGGTGCCATCTTCCCAGTGCGCATGCGCACCACTTCCCCCTCAGCCGGTCGCAGAGGGCGCCCCCCAGCACCACGGGCCGGGCGGGGAGGAGGGCGCCGCCGCGCTGCCCGCTGGGACACGGAGTTCCCGCGCCGGCGCCGCCTGGCTCGACGGCGGCAGCAGAAAACTACAACTCCCGCAATGCACCGCGGCGCGCCTCCAACCCTGCCCCCGCCCCCCCCCGCCCTGAGGCGGAAGCGAGGGGGCTCGGAGCGCTGACAGGCTGGGGCGTGCGATGGCGGCGCTCGGCGCTTACCGCTGCATCGAGTGCAACGGGGCGGCGGCGGAGCTGTACAGGGACTACCGGTGCGGGGTGCTCCGCATCTCCATCTGCGTGAGTCCCGGGCGGGGGAGGGAGGCCGGACGGGCGGGAGGGGTGCGGGCAGGAGGCCATCGCGTTTCTCTGAGGGCGGGACGGCCTTGGGTGCTTCCAGGGAGGGGGCATCGATCAACTCTCTGGGCAACCGGTGCCAGGGCCTCACCGCCCTCAGAGGGAAGAATTCCTTCCTTATATCTAACCCAAATCTCCCCTCTTTCAGCTTGAAGCCATCACCCCTTGTCCTATCACTCCATGCCCTTGTACAAAGCCCCTCTCCAGCTCTCTCGCTGCCCCTCCAGGCACTGGCAGCTGCTCTAAGGTCTCCCCGCAGCCTTCTCTTCCCCAGGCTGAACAGCCCCAGCTCTCCCAGCCTTTCCTCCCAGCAGAGGGGTTCCAGCCCTTGGATCATTGCTGGGGCCTCCTCTGGCCCCGCTCCCACAGCTCCAGGTCTGTCCTGTGCCGAGGGCTCCAGAGCTGGACGCAGGACTCCCGGGGGGGTCTCAGCAGAGCGGGGCAGAGGGGCAGAATCCCCTCCCTTGCCCTGTGCCCACGCTTCTGGGGATGCAGCCCAGGGCACGGGTGGCCTGCTGGGCTGCCAGCACACACTGCCAGGTCATGTCAAGCTGCCCATCCACCAGTACCCCCATGTCGTTCTCCTCAGGGCTTCCCTCACTCCCTTCACCACCCAACCTGTATTTGTGCTTTGGATTACCCCAAGCCATGCACAGGACCTTGCACTTGGCCTTGTTGAACCTCATGAGGTTCACACAGGCCCACCTCTCAAGCCTGTCCAGGTCCCTCTGCATGTTGACTGCACCACTCAGCTTGGTGGTGTCAGCAAAGCTGCTGAGGGTGCATTCGATCCTGCCATCGGTGTCACTGGTGAAGATACTAAACAGTAGTGCGCCCAATATGGACCCCTGAGGGACACCACCGTATTTACATATGAACATATCTATTCAAATTACATTTAGGCATGAAAGCGTGGAATTTGTGTAAACCACAGAATTCCTCTATGGTCAACAAGGGTGAGATTCAGTTGACCAGGTGTAGATGTCCAGAACATAAGCATTAACAAGTAAATCAAGGATAAGAACGTCCCATGTGTGACCAAGAGAGAGAAACAGGCAACCTAAAGTGGATTTCTGCATTGAGTCAGAAGAATTATCATAGAATCACTGAATGGTTTAGGTTGGGAGGGACCTTATAGATCACCTCGTTCCACCCCCCCTGCCATGGGCAGAGACACCTTCCACCAGACTAGGGTGCTCAAAGCCCCATCCAACCTGGCCCTGAACCCTGCCAGGGAGGGGGCAGCCACAGCTTCTCTGGGCAGCCTGGGCCAGGGCCTCAACATACGCACGTTTTCAGTCTCTGCAGTGTGTAAAACCTTGGAGCACTTAGCACCCTATATTTAGCGTGGGGAAAAAAATAAGAATTTTGGAATGGAAGGATCTGCAAATACATCTCGACTAAGCCTCTGATTTTATCTGTGATTGTGTTTCACGACGTCCTGTCTGTTCCTTACAAAACTGGGAAAACTTGTTTTTGAGTATTTTCTATTTCGGAAGAAATTAGTTGTGTGTCATTCAAACTTCCTTTGTGGTTGTTTCTTCCAGTTTTGTAGCCTTTGGCATTTTGAGAATGCTGCTAGAAGATGGGTTAATGTACTAACTATGAAGCTGTAAACGTAACAGATGACCAGAAAGCTTTGTATGAGACCTGTGATGAATTCCTTTACAGCTTTGTAACTTTGAGTCATTCAAGCATTTCTTAGATCAAAAACAGAGATTGTAGGCAACCAGATCATAGAGTTCTGTGGCCAGTTTTTATTTGGGGAAATAGTGGTTGCCTCAAGCTGAAAGATGTGCATGTTAGATCTCAGCTAGCGTTATCAACAAGAGGCTGTGAAAACAAGATATGTACAAATTACTGATGATAGTAGAAAGAGCTGATTCACATCCTTCTCTTTTCCCAGCCCAGCAGTCAGCTGAAACGGCTTGCTGCTGTAGAGCATAAACCAGCTGAAAACATACACAAAAATCTCTGCAGACATTTCAAAAACTGGAGAGATCGGCAGTTTTCTTAGGTAAAAGACAAAGAAAGTAATAGAGATTGATTTCCACTGGCTTTAGACATGCACGCTGCAAGGAAAAATTGATTTTTAGTTGCTTTTTCATGTTAGTATAATGTGTCATGTTTAGTAGTGGGCATGAACTACATCACATCATAGGTAGTCAGAGCATGTAGTTGAAATTCATTATTGGTAATAATGAATTATAATAAAAATATAAATTTTTTTTTATGTTCTTTCATGTGGAGTTTCAAACTCGTCTTTGAAATCAAGGACAAGTTGGATGCAAAAGGACAAGTATAAAGCTTATGCCTGCAGCCACCTCACGTACAATTTTAGCACATCTTGTAAACCCAGGTCATCAATTATGGCCATTAATTTGGCTATAATAATCTCCAAGGGAAACGGAGCCAGTAGATGGCACCCGTTCCTCTTGGCATTTAACCGTCTGAGGGCTGAAGAGCCGGGTCTCCCGGAGCTGTGGCATCCTGTGCAGAATCAAAGACTGAAGTCCCAGTTGCCATGTTCATCACCATCCTGGTTTCGTCGGGGATAGAGTTAATTCTCCTCCCGGTAGCTGCTGTGGTTTGGATGTAGTGCCAGAAGGATGTCGAGAACACTGATGTTTTCAGTCGTTGCTATAAAGCGAGGACTTTTCCCAGTTTCTCATATTGAGCTAAGGAGCAGGCGTGGGCAGGGAGCACGGCCAGACAGAGAGCCAAGCTGGCCGATGGAAATATTCCGTACCATGGACACCATGCTCCTTCCCATCTACACTGCCCTGGTGAGGCCTCATCTAGAGTACTGTGTCCAGTTCTGGGCTCCCCACTTCCAAGAAAGATGAAGAGCTACTGGAGAGAGTCCAGCGGAGGGCTACAAGGATGATGAGGGGGCTGGAACATCTCCCCTACGAGGAGAGGCTGAGGGAGCTGGGCTTATTCAGCGTGAAGAAGAGAAGGCTGAGAGGGGACCTAATAAATGCTTATAAATATCTGAAGGGTGGGTGTCAGGAGGATGGGGCCAAGCTCTTTTCAGTGGTGCCCAGCGACAGGACAAGGGGCAATGGGCACAAACTGAGGCACAGGAAGTTCCGTCTGAACATAAGGAAGAACTTCTTCCCTCTGAGGGTGACAGAGCCCTGGAACAGGCTGCCCAGGGAGGTTGTGGAGTCTGCTTCTCTGGAGATATTCAAGACCCACCTGGACAAGGTCCTGTGCAGCCTGCTGTAGGTGGCCCTGCTTCCGCAGGGGGGTTGGACTGAGTGACCCACAGAGGTCCCTTCCAACCCCGACCATTCTGTGATTCTGTGGTTTACAAGTAGGGGTTGGCTTGGGGGAGGAATCTGCTCGCTCTCGTTCTTCTGTGAGTTTGAATGCTCTCCTGTCCAGGAGTTCAAACTTTTTGGGGAGTTTTGCGAAATTCGCAAGTTTGGCGTTCCGCAGTCGCTGCTCGGGGACTGGCTGCGAATTGGTCATCAGGTGGTGAGAAAAATTGAATGTAGTTTGTTTTGAGTATTCCTTATTCTCATTATTGTTATCATTAGTGGTAGTAGTATCGTTATTAGTATTTCCTTTGTTGTCCTATTAAACTGTCTTTATCTCAACCCACGAGTTTTACATTTTGTCCATTTCTCCTCCCCATCCTGCAGGGGGAAAAGGGGAGGGAAGGGATGAGCGAGCGGCTGTCTAGTGCTCACTTGCCATCTGCTGGGTTAAACCACAACAATCACAAACACCAAATTCTTACAAAAAGAGTAAAGACCAGAGTAAAAGAAAGAGTAAAGAGTCATATTTTCGTAGCAGCTTGGAATTCTGTCTGCCTTTCTTCATGCAGGACCAGGTCGGTACCATTTTTCACTTACTCCTACCAGTCTGTTTCCTCTGTCGCTGTTGCGAGTTGTCATGGTTCAGTTTCAGTCTTAGTCCTGGTTGCTTTTATGTGGTGCTGTGTTGTACCATCTCTAACCCTTTCTCACCATTTCTGGCCACCCAGGAAGCACTGACAGTAGGAGCAGTCCGCAAGAGGAATGGGCAATACGAAGCACATTAGTAAGAAACATGTTAGCTCACGGTTTGTAAAGTGGAGATGAGAAAGTTAGCAGATTGTCAAGATCAAAAGATTCCTTCAGTTGAACTGATCTGAATTCAGCTTTATCTGCGTATTGCTAGAAAGCATTGCTGTCTTCTCCAGCTACCAGGAGCTCATGGTTTCTAATAGGGCAAATCTTATTTTTTTGATTTTGATCCGGACAAATAGTTTTGTCCCTGCACTAACCCTCTGGCAGCATTCTACTCCTTGCAGGCAGTGCTGTGCCCTGGCCAGAGACCCGGAAAGTTGGTCAGCATCATGCTACTGACAACAAAAAGTGGGCAAGTACAGAACGTGATTTGATGCCCTCCACAGACTTTCACAAGCAGTGTTGTGATAGTTTGTTGGTGTTATGAATCATCTTAACCTGAAAATAATGATAGCTTTGAAGACTTCTCCACTTCAGAAAATACAAAGATCCCAATTATCAATGTGAAACAGTATTTATGTCAGGTATTTATAAAACTTAAAAGAGTGCAAGCGTCTAAAAACTTATGAAAAGCTGGAGGTGTTTAAGAAAAATTTGAGGTCTGAGGTGAGATTAGAAGGTGTAACCACTCAGCCCGAGAACAGTTTTCATCTGTCTTTGTGAAATTAGAACATGAAGTACTGCTACTCTGTTGTAGCATGAGGGAGAAAAAGTGAAAAATACACAGAAAGATTGTGTAGTGATACTCAAAGTCAGGCCGATGGACATGGTCTAGATAATTTTTTTGTCAAAAAGCTTTGGGATACTTGTGTTTGATTCCTATTTTCAAGTAGTACATGAAAATACTGACACAATAAGGAAAAAAAAAAAAAAGCTAACCCAACATCTGTTCCATATGATTCTTTCCTTGTTTTGGCTCCAGAAAATTAGGAACAAGCAGAACATTTCCAAGACCATCACTGTTCTATGCTGACCTGTAGACTCGCCCCATGCTAGTTTAAAGTGATCCTTGATAAATTAATGAATCTGTATCTTAAAGGTCTTTGCCATTCTCAGGGTGCTCCTGTCATTCAGCACCTTTTGGAACATCATCTTGAGGTTGAAGAACCTAAGTTCTCCCAACAGCATCTTCTATCTTGTCCTACATTTGTTTTTAGGATGTGTTTAACCTGATCTGGGCTTTTTTTTTAAGGTGGAAAATTTAAATTTGAGTGCCTGAGCAAAATAGGATGATTTTGTATTCTGTTATTAATCTGTTAAGAACAGAATGGATTTTTTCCAGGGGCAAATACTAAAATCTTCCATGAGGGAACATCTGTTTCCAGCCCACAATATTAGAGTACAGTTTTGGAAATTCAGCCTAATATTCACGGTGTTGCTTCAGTTCCTGCAGCATTTGTTGTTGCTCTTAAGATAGTTCAAAGTTTCTTTGAGGTCCATATCGAAATTTTAGTGCAGGCAAGCATTAAAGACCTCATAAGTGTTAATATCTACTCTGGAGATAAATTTGCAATGGATACTGAAGAAGCTAAAGAAACCTTCTTCCATCAAACATGGAAGTCCACTCAGGACCATGAAACTCGGGACGGAAAGGTCATGTCTTGTGTTAAGAGCTCTGCAAGGTGGCTAACTGCCGCAGATTCTTCATGTTCCATAACTTTTTTTTTTAATTTGTTTTGTTTAAATAAGGTCACCGTCGGCAAAAGCCTAGCCCAGACCTCTGATATTGCACGTTCCTTCTTACCTGGGATTCACATTTAATGAGTGGACCTTTTTCTCATCCTGCGTATATTTTGCCATGGAAATACCATTACAAGAGACAGGTGGACTATTGCTTCTTAAAAACAACTTAAAGAAGAGGGAGCCGTGTTCGATAGGTTTTTTTCTTCAGCGTGGTAGCCGGGGGGTGCGCAGGCGTGTTAGGGTTGCCTCCAGCGAAGGTGACTTCAGGTGGTCGCTTTGTGGCTCGTGGGTCTGGTGCTGGTCCTGCGCTGTGAACCTGCTGATGTTTTCCCTGTTCCGAACCAGAAGCGATGGTGAAAGAAAGCCTAGATGGGTCTTTACAGAGGAGATTTTTGTTAATTATTTTGAGATCCTTAAATGATCTGTAAGTAAGACAGCGAATCTTCACTGAATGTATTACGAACCAGCCATTAACAACAGTAACAAAAAATACTGTTCAGGTAACATTGCCACTACAGTATTAATGCTGTCAGGGGAAAAAAAACAACTCGCAGTCGGCTAACCTGGAGTAAATTCTGCAGTCAAAGTGCAATGAATATAAAAGGAAACTGGCAAACTTGACTCCTTCAAAAATAGAAGGAAAACCATACAATTTTGTAAAATTTCATTTCAAATTACATATATGTTGTTGTGTTTAAAAAGAAAGTTTCAAAAATGTTAATTGTTCCAGACTAATAAAGAGCATTAAATTATTCTTTGCAATATGTAGAGCTCAGTCCGGATCCCCCTTGTGTTTTGTAATAAGAAAGCCAAATATCCTGAGCAGTGCACACTTCATTTAGCTTTCCCGCAATTAAAAAATAATTGAAAAGCTCTTTTATTGCAGCAAGGCAGAGAGACTGTGAATGCTTTGAATGCAAAGCATTTATGTGGTAAGGTAAGGAATCTGTCAAGAGTACAAAGATCATCCTAGAAAATAAAGTATGTTATTTTTCTTATTTACATACCTCAGTCTACAGACCAGCTCACTACTGGAAAATGTATAGGAAAAATTATAAAGCAATACTTTTAATTTCAGTTTTCTGAAATGGAATGCATCTGAAACTGGGCTGTTTCGTTTTTCAGCTTATGACACTTAGCAGCATCCCTAATAAAGAACCCATTCTTGAAAGCAGCACGGCTAATTACGTTTTATTGTTTAAGGGTGCAACTGGGAATAAGGGTGCTCTTGCAAGCTGATGGGTCTGTGTTAGTTTGCCCTGTGGACCTATGTAAATGGACTTATGTTCATGCTGAAGCTATGTAAGTGTTGTTAAAATTTGCTGTATATGTAGTCTGGCAAAAAATTGTAGCTTAATTTTGCCAAACTCCAGTCCCTGGAGAAAGGAATACTAAAATGAGACTGTTTCACTGGTGTCTCTAATATCCAGAGATTTGCAGACATAATACTGGTGTGGTTTTCATGGTATTTTCAGTTCCGGATGAAGCCTCGTTATTCACTGTGTATTTTTATTTTCTGTAATGTCCTGTGGCTTCCTCTTTGAGAACATTTTTCCCTTCCACCACCCTCATCCTAAAATACTTTTACTTAAAAATTCAGTTATGTTTTAATGTTGGAGAGAGCACTCTAAAAAGAACTTTGCCCTGTGCCTGGTAGCAGGCATCTCCTCACGTATTGGTACACTGTAGTGTATTTGTCATACGTGTGTGAACTGGGTTCGGAGTTGAGCATCGTTGATGAACAGAGACAACGTGTGTCTTTTGAGTAATGCTTTATAAAAGGCTGATAGACATGCAGTCAGAGTTAACATTTCTGTTCTTCTTTTGTCTTAATACAACCAAGATGTTAGAACATATGTTACTTCCCTTAACTGTTTTGGATTGCTTTGATCAGAAAGAATCTGATACGCTGCGCTATGAAGAACATGGTTGTACTGGCTTTTGAAGATTTCTTTTTTTTTCTTAAAGCTACCTCTGCTTTTTTTTTTTTTAAAGATAACTAAGCAAATTTCTAAGTTAAGAAAATGGAGGATCTTTTTTTTATTTTTTGAAACAACAGTCAAGTATAGTCAAATATTCTGAAATATTTAGTCAAAAATTCCTAAATATTTGATGAGTCAAACAATTCCTAAACTAATATCCATTTAAATTCATTAGAATATTGAAATACATTCAGGACCCTTTTTTTAGGATTTTTCACAGTATCTATTGGACTTCTGTGTGTTAGTATCAAACATTTGTAATTTTCCTTAAATTTTCTGATTGAGAAGAAGATGTGTAAATAGAATTTATGGTGTTGAGCTTTACGAGCTTCTGCAACATAATCTGAAAGGACCTTGTAACAAAAGGCATGTCTATATTTTCAAGGAAAGATACGAGTTATTTCCTGTTTCTGATGTTAGTTACATATTTAAGGAAGAAATTTAAAACTGGTTAAAAACAGAAAAATCCAGTTAGTTCTTTCTATCATTTTAGAATTGGTTACAATAATGGGGGCATTTCTTTGAGAAAGCCTAAGGAAGATTGAAAAAGCTGAGCGGCCCATACTGATTTTCTCTGAAAGTGGTAGCGATTATCGATGTCTGTAAAGTTGCATCACTTTAACTAGATAAAGCTACGTAGTTGAACATATGTGTACTTAAACTGCAGTAAGCCTAGCTTGCGTTGATTTTGCTTAAGTCAGGCTTTAGTCACAAGTTTCCTTCCTAGGCATTTAAGGTGAGTGCCAGATGTTTTAGTAGTACAGCTGGAAAAAATACCAAAAAAGCCATGTATGGAGAAAATTTCATCCTAGTGGACCTGTTGATGCTGTAGTGCTCTTGGGGTATAGCAAAGATCATCTTCGCTTTGTCCGTTGAGCCTGTGGCAGTGCAGATGCGAGTCTCTGGCGGTGCGGTGGTTTGCAGGTCTCCTTCATACAGCTGAGACTCAAACAGAAATAAAGTACATTAAGAGTAGGGCTCTCATCCAGCTCTAGAAGACAGGCAGACATGAATGTGCGTGTGTGTGTGTGTGTCAAAAGCCCTCGAAGATGGCTGCTCTGTTGTGATAACGGCAGATTTTCCTTTCCTGTCGCGGTAACACAAGAGAAATAGGATTCTAAAATGTTTGGTGGTGGTATGCTGAAATACTGAATTAAGCATCGTTCTCACAGCTGCAGAAGATGTGGTTGTGGCTGCCAGAAGCTGTGGAGCAGAAGACCCATTCTGACGGGTGACGCCGCTATCTGTGTATTCTTTCGTAGCAGTCTCCTTAGATACCTGCAGTAGGATTACTGTGTCGCTGGTTTTGCCTGGAGGGTTGGTCTGATGTATTTTAATTGCCTAGAATTCATGTTGGCTGTCAGTGAAAATTTGTCAGTATCTCTTAACTGCAGGTTTTTTGATTGGTGTTTGGTTGGGACCCTCCACTTGAAAAGATCGTTCTTTACTCTTCTCAGGAAGATTTTTGACCTTGGTCAAAAAATATTCTGCTGTAGGAAAATTGGAGAGTATAAATCCTGGGGTATGTAGGGTATCTTTCATCTAACCTTTAGAATGCCCATTGTCTTCAAGAATAATCTTCTTTTGTTTGTGCTTGTCCACTGCTTGTGTGAATAAGCCTATAAAATAAATTGGAGTTTTCCTGTGCTACATTAACCCAGAGATATGACATATGTAAATGACCACCTATAAGAATGAGTTCCCCCTAGAAAGAAATGAAGCAAGACACTGCCTTTAATTATAGTTGCAATTTCTTTTTCACTCTATTAAGCACTGTATCTGTGGTCTTCTGTTAATTATGTCCTTTCTTCCATCTCTCTCCCTTTAATTTTAGACCTATCAAACTGTTGGTTAATTGAGTCAGTTTTTTAATTTGTTACCTCTAACCTTGTGTATTGTCATGCACAGCATTTTCTTTTCTAATCCAAATGAGTTTGTTGGGGTTTTTTCTTGAGCCGGACCAAGAAACACTGATTAGTGGTAGGAACTTTCCTTAGATACTCTGTTCAACTTATGCATTTGTTTGGATGTTTTTGTTGATGTGGATATTGGATTTTTGAGTCAATTTGCTAGTGAAAGTTTGCATTCTCAAATTCTCCAAGAATAATTCTGGTAAACAGCAACGCACAGTCAACTTGGACACAAGGAATCTCTATAAAATTCAGAGAACCTTTTTGTGCTTTGCTGGGAGTTTGTCTGTAGGTGTGTGTGGTCTAATGCTGCGGGTTTGACCATTGCAGGATCTCAGAAGGCTGTGCCTATGGATTTCCTTTCTGGCAGCGCGCAGCCGTGCGCTCACTGAAATGGAAGTAGGGATCGTCCCTGTGAGTGTTGTGCTCAGAGTGTGGCAGCCGACGGGGAGGCCCGGGGGAGTGGGATTAGCTGAGGAGGGGCTGGAGGAGACCAGTAGCTGGACTGGAGGGTGGGCAGTGGCAGAAAGCTGAGTTGCCCGCGAGCACCCTTCTGTGAGTGAGCTGAAGTAGCGGTGGTGGGTTGATGGTTGGACTTGATGTTCTTGGAGGTCTTTTCCAACCTTTATGATTCTATGAAGGGCTGGGCTGCTGGGATCCACTGCTGCAGCAGAACTGTCCTGCTCACAGTTAGTATAGCAGCCTTTCGTTAGCCCTCCTCGTTTAACTTGGGTCAAGGAGCAATCACCCATGCAGGTAAGTCAATAAATCTGACGGGGGTTGACGACAAGCCGTTCCCAGTGGTCTGGGTGGAATAACCTCTCTGGGAGGCACAGTGGATGCGTTGGAGAAGTCACGCTCTAGTGTCTTACCGCTGTTCAGTAGCAACTTCTGACTCTTTGGCTGTATCTGTCAGTGAAAACTACTTTATCAATATTCTGAATATCTTGGTGTTTGTTCAATAATGGAAAATCAGTTGAAGCATCTGGACGATTTACCAGTATGGAAGAACAATGCAACAGCAAAAAACATTTACCGTCTTCTTGAAAGGAAGAAAAAGGTAGGATGGGAAGATAAAGCATTAGGATAGGAGGATAAAGCATCTCTGAAAAGAAGTGACAGAAGAAATTAATTTTCCTTCCAAATAATACCAAGCCCCTCCCCCCCCCAAAAATACACAGTAGACGAGCCGTGATCAGTTAACCTTTAACAAGATACTGGTGCGTTTCTTGAGCCATGGGAAGGTGGTTTGGTAGGGCAGAAAATGAATAGCTAAGTATGTCCTTGCATAGTTTATTATCTGTGTAAATCTAGAGCCTGTAAAAATCCGTAGTGTATCTTTGTGTTTTATAAGGGAAGACTGTGTGTCAACTGTAGTGTCAAGGGAGGGGAAGAAATTTTCTGGATGGATTAAAAGCCTGTTGAAAATGAAGATAACAGTAAGAAAAGACTAATAGGAATTGAATAGCTAGTTTGGATTTATGCCATTGTGCCAAGATTAGAGGAACATTTCATAAACTCTTGCTTTGTTTCCCTCCCCTGCCTTAATTCTTCTTATTTTGTGACTTTCAGAAATCCTGCCAGAAACCTGTGGACAAATACATTGAGTATGATCCTGTTATCATCTTGATTAATGCTGTTTTATGTAAAGCACAAGCATACAGGCACATTCTTTTCAACACAAAGATAAATGTAAGTTGCTGTGCCCCTACCCTGTGACTTTTATTAACCATATCAAAAGTATAGCAAAAGATAGTGGCCTTCACATAAAACGCTCTTGATGCAGAGTTACGTAGTCAACTTAGTTGTGCTGCCCAGGCCAGAGTGTAGAGGTGTAGCTTTTCTGACAGAATTGTGTATTTTTACTTTGAGGATTGATTTCCCAGGAGAGGGAAGCTAATCTAGAACAAACTATACAGGCATAAGTGTGTGCTGCGTTCATGTAGATACCTCTTGGCCAGTCCAGTGTTAAGCAATGTAGACAAATATAGTCGCCTCGTCTTTCAAGCATAAAGCTGAGTAAAGATTTTTAATTCATTCAATGCTTCTGGTGACTGGTAATGATGTTTTCCATGAGGCTTCTGTAGGTGACCCTGCTTCGGCAGGGGGTTGGACTAGATGACCCACAGAGGTCCCTTCCAACCCTGAATATTCTGTGATTCTGTGATTTCATCTATTCAAATAAATGGAGTTGAATTTTAAACTGGCTTAGCCTGTGCGTATATGTGTGGTTGGCATAACTAGTCTCTAATGGAAAAAGTAGAATCCATGCACAGAAATTGCATTGGTTCATTGAAGTCTGCAGGGAATCAGACTTCACCCCCTATGCGTGCTGGCTCAGCCTGTTTAATGTGGAAACCTGGTGACTGTGGGCCCTCACGACACCATTTGTGCAGTCACTTCAGAGGATATTTTGAAGTTTTCTTTGGTGATGTTGCTCCATTTATTTTGGGTACCTCACCCTTATCTGAACTAAGACGTGGTTTTGGTATAACTGCACTACCAGTTTCTTCTAATGGAGATTGTCCCAAGCAAAAAGAGAAACAAGGCTATTTAAACCAGTTGACTGAGTGGAGTAGTTGGCCTTAAGCTGAAATTTTGGATAGTATAATTCTACCAGCTATGACACAAATTTTTAGTTATGTTCCTAACTGAAACAGCCTTCCCAATTTTAATAAAAACATAGAGCAAGCTTTAGAAACCACAGTTATATACCTTTTTCTGTATGGAACTGTTCATGCGGTTTTCTACGCCCTCTGATTTGCCTGTCATGTTAATTGATATTAAAAGGATGATGTGCTAAACTAGTGGCTCAACAGAAGTAATTTGCTTAGATTTCTAAACAAAAATAATAAACCTACAGAGCTTGTTTGTGTAGAGATGTTGAAATGTATTTTAAATACCAATTTCGTACTAATGCTTTAATTTATGCTGATTTAATACTAATGCTTTTATTATCCTTTCATTTACCAGATCCATGGGAAGCTCTGCATATTTTGTTTGCTCTGCGAGGCTTATCTCAGGTGGTTGCAGCTACAGGATTCAAGCCAAAGTGTAGATCCTGATGACCTGATCAGATATGCCAAGGAATGGGATTTTTACAGAATGTTTGGTGTAGCTTCTTTAGGTAAGGGTGTCACTGTCTACACTGTAAGCACTGAATAGCCTCATGAGTCTTTCAACAAGGCCATATTGCAAAGATTAACACAGAAAGGATGTCATGTCCAACCCACTATGGTTAAATGATTATACACATACTCTCTAATTTGCCTTCATTTAATGCAAATGCGTATTTTGATCCTAATCATTGCAGTTCAGGCTGATGTGATCGGCATTAGATATCAAAACACTGAATAGTGGCAGTATTCAGAAATCTTCATCTGAATCCATTTACACATTTTGAAGACCAGTGGAGAGCTCAGCCTTATTCCATATTTCATGTTGACTTCAAGGTTTATTATTCATTAAGATGAATCAACGTTAAGGATGATCCTTACAGAAGTAAACAGTAATTGGGAAAAGCTGTATCTGTTGGGGTTTTGTTTAAAATGAATACACCAAAATACAGAGCAGTGTCATCACGGGTAAAGAGTAAATACTTCTGTGCTTTAAGACTGCATTTGAAGGCAGAGGAGGGTTTTCTGTTTATTTTGGTTAATACTTTCATTCTCATACTTTTCCTGGTGATAGTGTTTAAATCAAACCCTCAGACTAAAATTAGTATTTCCCTTAGACTTTCAGAGTTTAACTGAAGTCTAATGTTGCTCTAAGTAGATTTTCATAACGTGTAAGTAAAAATGTTGGAACTCATTTTTCAGTAGTAGTTCATCTATCACAGTTGTCGTGAGACTTTCTTTGACATCTGCATTAATTCTAGCACTAGACAGGGGCACGGTGTCAAAAAAAGTCTAATAGCGCAATGGTATTTTCACCTTGGTGTTCTTTCTCATGCTGGATGGAAAGGGTTCATTGCTGGTGACCTTCTCAAAGAAGGCAAGTGTTGATTTTGTTTTACAGGCTACCAGACAGTTGGAAAAAACTTCTCCTACAGACAGAATTCTGTGATAGAATTATTCTGAATGTCACAATACTGAATTAAAGTAAGCAATAGTAATATTTACCTGTTAAAATGAACACGGGAGGTGGAGGACGTGTTCATATTTGCATATGTCTTCTAAATAGCAGTGGCTCAGTGGCATTTGGGACATGTCATTTCACTGAAATTCATCCAAAAAAGGACTTTATTTTGGTGCTTCATTCTCTCTTTCCAACTCCTCTTATTTCCTCTTAGAACAAACTTCATTTTTGGTTGGCATTTTTATCACCTTATGGTGCATGAGACCCGAGATGCTGAAAACAAAGTCTGACTTCATTTTACTTCTCAAAGCACTGCTGTTGTCCAGCTATGGAAAGCTTTTGCTAATTCCAGCTGTTATTTGGGAACACGACTACACACCTTTGTGCCTTGCGTTTATAAAAGTGTTTGTCTTGATATCAAACTCTCAGGCAATTAGAGGTATGTTTTTGCTTTTTTCTTACAGCGTTATTTGTATAGAATGTGTGTGTGAGATTGCAGCTGTTATAGAAGTCATTATTATTGTTGAATTTGTTAATCGGTATCAGATATGTGACTGAAATAGGTCTAGCTTAAAACTGTTATTTAGACTGTAATAGAAAGTGAATGAAACAAAACACTTTATCAAAAAAGAAAAAGCACCTCTTCTCTCACCAGCATCCCTTTGTATATGCTGTATTATATCCAGCAGATCCAGCAGTTAGAATTTGAGACAACTCATCATGGATCATGGAAACATAAAATAGATTTATTTGTGTGTCAGGAAAATGAAAATTTCATGTTAATTTTATGCATGGCTTTAGAATGCAGACTTTTAACAGATTTGTGTGATTTCTTATACATACAAATTAATATGAAATCTCACATGGTTTCTATGATCTTCTTAAATGGTAAGTGATAAATTTGTTCTGTTTTCTTTTGCAGTTACATTGAATTTGAACCGAATGCTCCCTTGGCTGGCCATCTTCTTTGGATTAATTTTGGAAAATGGTGTGGTCTGCTTGTTCCAGAAAATGGGATGGGATGTTTGAAATGTCAGCCCGGATCTGAAGAAATACTAACACCATGGTGATCATTTCTAAGAATGGTCTCTGCCAGCAGGCTCCAAAGACGCTGTTTTCATAGTGATAAAGAAGGTGATAGATAACAAAAACTTGCATTAGTGGCCAGAGTGGACAGTTTTAGGATGAGTTAAAATGAGAAACCTCAGAAGTTCAGCTGTTTAATGTGGTGAGCCATAAAACTTCAGCCTTAGGTTGTTTATTTACCCATTAAAAAATACGAATGTGTCGCTGTTGTAATAGCTTTATAAATCTGGCTGTAACAAAAAGGTACACTAGAAAAATTTGACACTGCCACCAGTCACTGCATTTTGGCAGAAAGAGGAGGATGAACTGTTTCCTTAAGAGGAAGGAAGAGAGTCAGTGGAAAAATGTAAAAGCCAAAATTGTTATTTCCACAAATACAGATTTTCAAAAAGAGAAGTGAACATGTGCAAACAGTTTATTGGAGAAAAGGCAGGTACCGCAGAGTAAAACTACGGTGAGAAAACGAAGCTGCATTCTCTGCAATGTTTATATAACAATCCAAAATAATAAAATATCTAGTTCTAGAGTAATCTTTAGGAACTATAGTTTTAACTGGCTTGAAATTTGATGTGATCTCATAAATGCTGCTGCTTTGTTCTGAAAGCTGAAAAGAGAGTGAAAGGACTCTGGTCCCCAGCACACCAGGCTGTTCAGCATACTGCTGCTTCTGCAGACACTATTTAGCCGCATTTCCCGCACCCAGCCCTCGTCTGGCAGCAGGTTTAGTGGGAGCAAAACGTGAAGTATGAGGCTGCTGTTAAAAACAAACAAACAAACAAAACAAAAAACAACCCAGCAAGTTTAGGCCTAATTTAGTGAAGAAGCATTTATAGCCGTTCTGCACCTTTTTCCCCAGCAGGCAAAGAGAGGGCTAGATGGCTGACAAAGGAACTGGCAGAATCGGTGTCTGCGAGCCAGTGATTAGGACACGAACCTACTTCTTTTGTGCAGACCAGTTTACCTTATGTTCCATCCAACGTGTAATTCTCCTCCTTCAGTTCTGGAAGGCTGTACTGTCTATAGGTACTACTTCCATTCTTCATTTTCCTTAGATGCAGTCTCAGAATCACAGAATCCCAGCATGGCAGGGGTTGGAAGGGACCTCTGGGGATCTCCCAGTCCAACCCAATACCAAGGCAGGGTCACCCAGAGCAGGCTGCACAGGACCGCATCCAGGTGGGGTTTGAATATCTCCAGAGAAGGAGACTCCACAACCTCCCTGGGAAGCCTGTTCCAGGGTTCCATCACCCTCAGAGGGAAGAAGTTCTTCCTTGTGTTCAGCTGGAACTTCCTCTGCTTCAGTTTGTGCCCATTGCCCCTTGTCCTGTCGCTGGGCACCACTGGAAAGAGTCTGGCCCCGTCCTCCTGACACCCACCCTGCAGATATTTACAGGCATTTTTAAGGTCCCCTCTCAGCCTTCTCTTCTCCAGGCTGAACAAGCCCAGCTCCCTCAGCCTCTCGTAGGAGAGATGCTCCAGTCCCCTCATCATCCTCGTAGCCCTCTGCTGGACTCTCGCCAGTAGTTCCTTGTTTTTCTTGCACTGGGGAGCCCAGCACTGGACACAGCACTCCAGATGGGGCCTCACCAGAGCAGAGCAGAGGGGGAGGAGAACCTCCTTCCACTTGCTGGCCACACTCGATGCACCCCAGGAGACCACTGGCCTTCTTGGCAGCCAGGGCACACTGCTGGCTCATGGTCAACCTGTCATCCATCAGGACACCCAGTGGTTTCTCCTACCTGTGCTTTGCAAAATGCCTCAAATAACATTGTGCGACATCTTCAAGTTAATTCCAGACAGGTTTAGGGTAAGTCTAGATCATGACCACAGAAGGCGTCAGACACGTTTGTCTGATGCAGCTGCCCACACCACGTCAGTTGTTGGGTCAGAGAAGCAAATGGTTGCTGATTCTCTTTTAATAGGTGAGAGGCTGGCACCACTCATGTGCGATTTGTGTTACACTTTACGTCTTCCTGAGCGTGTAGAGAAGGCTGAAGGGTGTAAAAACCCAAATTGCAACCTCTGTAAGTACAGGAGCCAGTTTAACACCGCAGCTGCCCCAGCCAGCACATAGTTGTGAAGGCGTATGAGGGACCCACCTTGCTGCTGGTGTGAATCAGGGCTGGACAACTGAGTGTGGGTGTGCAACTGCTCACTGGGGAGCGGCAGCTTTGGCAACACCGTGCCTACAACATGCTTTGTTTTACATAGTTAGATTTGGGGAGATACTCCACCCCCAAAAAGCTTATTTAAAAACAGTATGTTGCCAAAGGTGCTGCGAGTAGTGCTCATCTTCCCCCCACAACACCAGCACACAGCATTGCAACAGAGGCTGCAGGTTGCGAAGGTGCAAAGAGAAAGAGCAGTAGATCTGTCAGAAAAGCTTCAGGGGTGCTGGTCTGGCCCGCTTTCCTATTTCTCCTTCACCTTCTGCCTTGAGTTTGAGAGGGAATAAAGCTGTGCTGCAGCAGAGAGGATGCCAGAAGAACATGCACCAGGAAGATGCTGGTGCCTGCTGAACCAAACGCTGTTTGTAGCAGTCATCTGGCTTTTCCCAGCTCGCTGTTCATCTTAGTACAACCTTAGCGTTGCAGCTGATAACGTTCCTCACCGCTCTGTATGCCCCTCGTCAGGAAACGTGCATTCTTTCTACCGCCAGTTTTGTTTTTCTGGTGATGTAACAACAGTGTTTTGGTTTGTTCCTCTTAGGCTGGATTTTTGTATTAATTGTATGTGTGCTGGTTATACACAAAAGATTTTTTTCTTTTCAGAAATTTCTGCCTTGTGGGCTCTGGCACTGATTTGTCTAAAGGCTGAGTGGAGCACGTTGAGGTGTGACTAACGCAGGGGGAAGATTTTGCATTACATGGAATGTAAATGTTACCTAGCCAGCAGCAAAATTGTAAATACGGTGTATATGAATTTTGTCTGGGGACAGTTTTCTTAAAGTTTAATTTTAATTTTAAAAAAATGGATTTAAGGACATTTTCTGATTTTTATTCAGAAGACCTAGAATGTACACGAACACACTGCGAAAGAAGACATGCGTCTCTGTGGTGTCATGTGTGATGACAGCGTATCAGTTGTGCGCTCTGTAGTGCTGTCAGGAGCCGCCACTGTCCTTGTGCGACTTGGAGGATGGAGAAGAAGATGAAGAGCTACAGAGCTGTGGAACGAAAGCAGGTGCTGTACAGGTTTTCAGTCTTCAGAGGCACCGTTCTTGTCTAGTAATGTAGGACATTCTGCCGTGTGTGGTTTTATGGGTACTCATTTACCAGAACTAACATGACAAATACACTAATATTTCATAAATCTTGGGGGAACTTAAGGATACCTTCTGTGCGGGGGGGCAGGTGTGTGTGCATTTTTGATGCCTTTGGAAAAGGATTCCATCTGGTGCTTCAGAGAACCAAGACTATTTTAAGGTCTTCTCTATTTAGAACAGTCATCTCTCACTTTTATTCCTTTTTGTCCTTTGAGCTCCTCTTCTTTCGTAAACTCTGTGTAATGAAATAGTTGTCTGTGCTGGAAGAGGTATGGCAAATAGCCTGCCCTTTCTCTGTGTCTTCAGTTGCTTCGTTAACTTCTGGGAAGGGATTTACTTGGGTTAAAAATTTAACACCCTGCAAATGAACTCTTTTGAGTTTTTTGCTTGGAATCAAAAGGGATGTCATGACCTATGGGAAATTCGTGGGCTTATGGAGCAAATTCCAGAATTCCGGAGGATGCAATGCACAGAACCAGCGATGTTATTCAGGCTTGGGCTGAGCAATGGGTTAGTGGCTGTGCAGTGGGAACTTCAGCTGGGTCCGTAGGTCGGGTAACAAGTATTTAGAAATTGCTCTATACAAAATTGGGAGAATTAGAGTAGGAGGTAGGAAGGGTCAAAAGAGAATGTAGGTGTCAGGCAGACTTCTACAAAACAAAGAGTTGAGAAGACTAAGGGGGCAGAACCTCAAGAAAAATCAGAATGTAAGAAAAGATGCAGTATAGATGAGTATGAGTGTATGATTAAGCAAATACGTGAATATCCTACTCCTAAGTTTTCAAAGGATGAACATGAAGGAAGAACATTATTTATTGCAGACATTTTTGTAATAGTCTAAGGGTTGACGTGAAATGGCAAAGGTTGTCTTCCAAACAGTAAAGTCTGTGGGTTTCCCTAGAAAACTTACTGATAACTTCATTACTTCAATGGTTTCCACTCCATCCTTGAACATACATTTCTATGAGCAGAATTACCAATTGTGCAGAGATAGAGTTAGTCACTGCGACTGGGAAGAGCTGTGCAACAGCAGAGTTTCTCCATTCTGCAGTGGTGTGTGCATTAGGTCTTGCTGGTGGAGGAGGCAAGGGCTACTACCCTTGCGACCTCGTGCAAGCACGGACAAGCGAGTCCTTTCTTCCAGGATGAGTCGTATCTCGGGCATATAAACCGCCATTTGTTAGCCCAGGCTTCACCAAACTGAAAAGTAAAATAGGACATCTGCACTGGGAAACTACTAGCAGCTGATTTCCCATAAAACAAGCAAGCCCTTGTGTGTCGGGAGCTGGCGTGCGTTTGCAATCCGTCGGCAATCCCCGGCTGGGAGGTGTTAAGCACCACAGTGCCATCTGCAGCTATTGCCCAGCCTGGAAGGAAGGAACATGAAAGCACCACGTGTATGGATTCTTCAATTATTTTTTGTTCGTAAAATCATAAATTCGAGCTTTTAAAAATTAACGTTCGTTTTCAGTTTGGAGAAATGTTAGAGTGAAGTCGGTGATGAAAAACAGGTCGCAAAGGACTTGTTTTGGTGACTTGGTGTCACGGTCAGTTCAACAAACGCACCATGAAAGCTACAAAATGCAAATTATTTTAGCACAGCATCTCTTTGTGTGAGACATAAACAGTCCTGCAAGCTGGGATTATTCTCAGTAGCCTCGCTGAGCTCAGAGAAAATTCATGTGGCGAAAGACACAGCGAATGCTTTCTTCCGCTGCTGAAAATCAATGGGAATTTTGTTGCTGAATTAATTTGAAACCCAGGTTGCTGCAGTTAGAATTTGCAGGAAGGGCTATAGAACAAGATTCCCACTTTCTCTCCTGCCTCTTATAATGCTGTTCTGACCTTCTTAGTCTTTCCAGTAATGCTTACCATATTACTGAGGTGGCTAGAAAGAAGATCTGAACATGAGGAGCTTTGTAAAATCTTTTTCCTAAACATGATCCGCTGTCCTAAATTTGTAAAGCTCTTTTGAGCCCTGTATAAATAAATGGGAGGTCTGCAAAGTGGCTAGGAAATACTGCCAATGATGTTTTAATTGCTGTTCATTAGGATAATAGGTATTATTTGGTTTGGTTTTTTTCCCTGGGTAAAAATGTGGTTTAAATTCCTTTGCACAGTAGTGTGAGCGTGTGAACTCGCACTGTTTGCACTGTGCTGGCTGCTGCAGAAATAAATCCAGATGCCCCCCAGAATTTCTTCTAATCTCTACCTGTAATTCTGAGTACGTTTTTAGGCAAAAGAACTGTTGCCCGTAAACTGCACTGAAGTGCCTGCCGTAGCTATCTGAGCAGAGGAGTGGGGACCTGAATTAAGCCTAATCCTGGCTCTAAGACCGACTGCCGCTGCGACCTTGAGCCAGTCGTACACGTGGCTCCAGACAACGATTGCACCTCCGCCGTCTCGGGATTTGGGGGGGGGGGCTTCGTTTGTTCACATCTGCTTAAAAAGATGGAAAGCATTAAGCCCTGTGAGCTGCAGGTCGTTGGGAATCCGTCAACACCATGAATGTCAGCTGGTGAAACACACGCCAGCAGCCAGAGAATGTGAATATTGAAGGTGACACGCTTAAAGTCTTCGTTAGGTGAAGGGGAGCTTTAATTCCGACCCTTGCTGGCACACAGTTCTGTAGCACACCCCCCTGAAAACTTTTAGCTGTCTATACAGCGAATCATGATTCCCTCACGGTGAATTTTAAGCTACCGCAGCTGCGGTGTGCCAAAATAAAGGTGAAATTAGTTAAAAAAACTTGGAGGGAGCTGGCACGTTAACTGATCTTACTTTTGGCTAGCTGAAAGGATAATTAAGGTGTCTTTTTTGACAGTTTGAGGCTTTGAGGTAGACAGCACGGGTAGGTCTTGCGTAAAAATGAATTTTTAAAAAAATATTAGAAACCATTGGTATTTTTGCAGTAAACGAATCCAGTAACATTGCACAAACGTAAACGAGAAAACAAAAACCTCAACAACACAGAAGCGCTTCTACTGGCCTGGCACTCTCTTCCAGACCTGCTCCTTCGCCCGGTGAGCGTCCGCGAGCGTCACCTTCGCCGCGGCTCCCGGCCACGCGTGCCACCGCCCGTCCCATGCTGCCGTGCACACCCCGCTCCTAAACTTTGATCCCTCCTTTGCTCTCTCGCTTCACTTCCAGCATAAAGCTTTGGTTCTGACCTTCAAAGCTGCTGCTGCAGCGTGTCTCGGCTGCAGCACAGATAGCATCGCTTCCTCGCAGTAGGACTACAGCGTTCTTTTGATCACCAGAAATCAAAAGCCCACAGAAGCGCAATAATAACCAGGAAGAAAACATGCTCCATCCAGAGCAGCCACTGCGTAACAAAGCGCCACATACCAGCACCAGGAAAATCAGCTTGGAAATTGCAGGATGGGGAGCACAAGGAATGTATCGCTCCGAGGACACTCCTTATCGATTTCTTTCAACAACAGGAATCTCTTGTTTCCCTAAGAGGACGTGTTTCCTACTTAGGAGTCTGGAAATGGCGGGTGGCTTGCACGCAAGGAAAACTCAGTCCATCCCTTACTCATGCCATCCTGGGAAAGAGTAAAATGACAACAAGTGCTGATAGGTGAAGAATTTTTTCAGCTGGGTTGGACAGATTATTCAAAGCGTTTCCTTTGGAGAAGCAAATTAACGTTGCTGAGGACGAACACAAGGGTAGGTATCCATTTCTTTACGTAACCGCATGACAAGACTTAGCTTGCATTAAAACTCGCATCTGTTCAAACTTTATTTTACACTTCAAGTGGATTTTTCCCAAAAAATGTTCCTGCTCAATGGAATTGTGCAGTTTCTCTAAATGATGTGTGTTTCTGTGTGCAGATGGAGAGAGAGGGAAGGTCAATCCTATTCTTACAGCCTGTCCATCTTCTGCCTCGTCTGTGTATGAAATTGTGCAGCCTCTGCCCTTAGGAAGGTCCCACACTGGAAGAAAATGCCACCTGGGAGAAAGGCACCTTATCCTCACAATAGTTTGACTATTGTGCAACAGGACAGATCGTATCAGTTAACAAAAAAAGAAGTCATGTCCCTGTTCAGACAGCATCAGAAACACATACAGAGCACCTCTCCCTGCCCTCGTCGTTACTCATCTGCTTTCACTCAGAAAACGCCAGCCTGGTGATGTTAATCTAATCCAGCCACAGGAGCGCTTTGATGGCCAGTTCAGAGACGCGTTCTGAATCCTCTACAGCGCGTCCTGATAGAGGAGGTCCCTCACATGCAGACCCTTCCTCTCTGCAGCAGCTGGGTGGAAGGCGCCGTCTGTAATTTCACGCCATTGAAAAGCGCTGGCTCCTCGAAACTCCGCTCTTTGTCCCAAGCTGGCAGCTGCCTCTGCTGCTGGGAGCCGTTTTGTTTCCACAGAATGGGACCGGGCTCGAAGCGAACTCACAGGTCACCAGGTCCTTCCTCCGGTGCTCCGGACAGATGTTCTCGCTGGCAGCCGGAGGTACTGGCTGCAGGAGGCAAAGCCAAGCTGCCTTTCCTGACCCCGGAGACCTGTCAGCTCTTACTGCCTGCAGCGGCACTGCAGTGCCCCGCTGGTTTTCAGCTATGACCAACTCTTCAAGCAATACAATTTTGTGAAAATACAAGATTTTACCTGAGGAATTCATTGTAAAGATGGTGGCTTGATCTTTTAGTAAGTTTGCATCTGCTACTTTTATTCTCCAGGTAATAGAATCATAGAATGGTTTGGGTTGGAAGGGACCTTGAAGATCATCTGGTTCCAACCCCCCTGCTATGAGCAGGGACATCTTCAGACCAGGGTGCTCAGAGCTCCATCCAACCTGGCCTTGAACACTGCCAGGGAGGGAGCAGCCACAGCTTCTCTGGGCAACCTGGGCCAGTGTTTCACCACCATCATGGGGAAGAATTTCTTCCTAATATCTCATCTAAATCTGCCCTCTTGTAGTTTATAGCCGTTCCCCCTTGTCCTATCACTACACACCCTTGTGAAAAGCCCCTCTCCATCCTTCCTGTCGGCCCCTTCAGGCACTGGCAGCTGCTCTAAGGTGACCCCAGAGCCTTCTCTTCTCCAGGCTGAACAGCCCCAACTCCCTCAGCCTGTGGTCATAGGAGAGGTGCTCCAGCCCTGGGATCATCTTCGTGGCCTCCTCTGGCCCCGCTCCAACACATCCATGTCCTTCCTATGCTGGGGGCTCCAGAGCTGGACGCAGGACTCCAGGTGGGGTCTCACAAGAGTGGAGTAAAGGGGCAGAATCCCCTCCCTCAACCTTGGTTGGTTGCATGCTTCCAACTCCCTGCTACCCTGCTACCCCCTGCAACAACCTTGCTACACCAGCAACGTGCATCATAGGATCACTAAGGTTGGAAAAGACCTCTGAGATCATCAAGTCCAGCCGACACCCCAACACCACCATGCCTGCTAAAGCATGTACTGAAGTGCCACATCTACATGTTTTTTGAACCCCTCCAGGGATGGTGAAAATCCATCAGTCAGGTTCCTTGGCTGTAGGACTGCAGAGCATTTAGGACTTTTAAATGAAAAAGGCAGCCTCTACCTCTTCAGATCTACTACAGGCTTCTTGTAAGGACTTACACACTGGGTTACACGCAGTTAAGTTCAAATACAAATACGAGCATTGCCTACAAAGTAAAGCATTTAATTCAGAACGGAATGAAAGAACAGGCATGGAGAATTGAGATCTCTGTTCCTGGAGAATAAACGCATCTGTACAAACTCCCTTCTAATTTGGAAAGGAAAGCATAGTGTAAATGTCCACACTTTTAAGCAGACGCTCTTACAAATGAATATCTGTGGTAACAGTGAGATAGGCTTGGCTTCTCTAATCCTGATTGACGCGTTCTGTCCGTACACACCTGCATTTGAAGGCACAGAAAAGAGTTTTATTCTCTGTGAGAAGGGGCATTGAAAGCCTAGAACAGTCCCTACATTTGCAACAGAAACAGAAAGGACTTTGTGAATGCCTGGCTAGTGATAAGTGGCGAGGGGGAGAAAAGTCCTATTGTGTAGCCACAGAAAGCACTGGAGACAAGACAAATCTCTCTACATATGAAAACGCAGACCTCAAGCAAACCTTATGGAAAAGGACAGGAGACACAAGAAAAGAAACGCCTAAAACAGAACTCCTCCTTCTCCATAGAGATTCCTGCAAATTCCTACCTCTCTCATTTATCATTACATTTGTAATTTGTACAGCAGTAAACAGATGAGAAAGGACTGTCGAGACTCTTGGGGAGAATATAAACACGCTGTGTTCATGCAGGATAAAAAGCAAATGGTAACAGGACTTTGATATTCTAGTGCTATGAGAAATGAATTTTCACTCAGATTTGCCGTATTATTTTTCGTTCAGCTGATTCTGATAAAATGCCCTTCCCCTACACCAAACAACTACTTTATTGTTTCAGTAGTTTACCTTTTGTGTCATGTAGCATTAAAAAAAGAATCCTACTCCGTGATATGAGCAGCCGATGATGCTATTTAGTAGTCATGGAACAAGTTAGAAATCTGGTCCTGTTTAAGCTTGAACTTTACCTGTTCGAAACTTCACATCACTCCTTGTTAATTTGCTTCTGCGTGCCCTGCTTGATCTTCCCAATATCTTAAGCAACCCTAACAAAATTGAGGGCTTTCAAGACAAATAATCAGTGCTACAGGTTTTTGTTAAATTCCAGATTCTGTTAAACTGAAGACACTGTAAAGCGTTGAGCTGAGAGGAAAAATAATGAAAGGTCTGTCCCCATCGCTTTTATAACTGAAGTAACGACCTCGTTACGCTGCCTTTCTGTAAATGATTTAAAAGGTTCTGCTGTTTGACAAGGCAGAGGAGTTTAAGCAAGAGCTGGGAGGGCTCAGAGAGGCAACTTCATCATTGTGATGGTGCCTGGTATCCTGAGCCAGAACGAGCTTTGAAGCTCTTCTTCGTGTGTCCGGCCAGGTATTCGCAGGGACGCTTCCGACCCGCGGAAGAAAGGCTTGTGATTTCTGAAAGAGAGGAGTTCGCCCTGCGAGGAGGGCTGAGCTGCTTCTGCTAACAGGAATTTAAGGCAGGGGTCTGGCACACGGTTGAACTCTCCATGCGCTAACAGTTCATTTTCCTTTAATTCTAATCATCCACGATTTGCATGGGATTTCCCCTCTCCTTTTGAATTGAGGGATTCTCAGATATTACACTCTCTTGAAGACATTACCTTAATAATGCATGAATGCATTTAAAACCCACGGCAAAAGTTCAGGGAAGAGTTCAAATAGTCATAAGCCTGCGTATTTCAACAGCAAATGGGTTTCTCTCTTTAAATGGCATACCAACCTTATCTGAAAAATGTAAATTCTACTGCTAAAAGCACATTCCTCTGAAATCAGATGCGGGCTTCATTACTCTGGGCTGGTTGTTTCCAAGTTCGTCTAATGAATTTTCCTGAATAGAAAGGATGAGAGGGAGCCAAAAAATTAAGGGAAGTAGACTGCTGCAGTGAGTATCCATCCCCTCCAAAGGCTGGGTTGTTTTTTCCGTTTAAAAGCAAATGGCCAAAGTCCCCACTGATCGCCTGGAGTGAGAGCTCCTTGCTGATCCCACCGCTTCCTCACCAGGCACGGTCGCCTGGCAAGCTGCAGGCGCCAGTCCAGCACACGCTGACCCTCACCAAAGGTTTAGCCCATCGCATCTGCTCTGGACCTTCTGGAGTGCAGCTCTGCGGAGAGGGACCTGGGTGTCCTGGTGGACGACAGGTTGACCATGAGCCAGCAGTGTGCCCTGGCTGCCAAGAAGGCCGATGGGATCCTAGGGTGCATTGAGAGGAGTGTGGCCAGCAGGTCGAGGGAGGTTCTCCTCCCCCTCTACTGTGCCCTAGTGAGGCCCCATCTGGAGTACTGTGTCCAGTGCTGGGCTCCCCAGTTCAAGAAAGATGAGGAGCTACTGGAGAGAGTCCAGCGGAGGGCTACGAGGATGATGAGGGGACTGGAGCATCTCTCCTACGAGGAAAGGCTGAGGGAGCTGGGCTTGTTCAGCCTGGAGAAGAGAAGGCTGAGAGGGGACCTAATAAATGCCTGTAAATATCTGCAGGGTGGGTGTCAGGAGAATGGGGCCAGACTCTTTCCAGTGGTGCCCAGCGACAGGACAAGGGGCAATGGGCACAAACTGAAGCAGAGGAAGTTCCAGCTGAACACGAGGAAGAACTTCTTCCCTCTGAGGGTGACGGAGCCCTGGAACAGGCTGCCCAGGGAGGTTGTGGATTCTCCTTCTCTGGAGATATTCAAGCCCCACCTGGCCACGGTCCTGTGCAGCCTGCTCTGGGTGACCCTGCTTCGGCAGGGGGTTGGACTGGGTGACCCACGGAGGGCCCTTCCAACCCTGACCATTCTGTGATTCTGTGACCACATCTGGGCTCTGTGGGGCCACCTCCGCTCTCCCAGACCACCCCAGCTCAGGAGAGCTTGTCACCATGCGCAGATCCCCCAGGTTCTTCAAGCCACAGCAGAAACCAGTCTTGGCAGCAGACCCTGGATGTTTGCGAAGCTCACTGCACACTTCGGGTCACCACGATCGCGGAGCGGCCAGTTAGGAAGTGTTAGCACGTCGTTTAGGCAGCTTGGAAACTCCCAGAAAGTGTTAAAATCAATATAAGGTGACTTTGCAAATAACACAGAGCTTTTAGCTACTTTGCTAAGACAAGGAACCAGTTACTTCCTTCAGTCATGCAGCATCGTTTAGAGTTAAATTTAGTAGCTTCAAATGAAGCAAAGATAACAACGGGTGGAAAAGTGTACTCTTGAGGGGTTGTTTTCGGAGAAAACGCATGTAGTATTATGAAAAGGAATATGAACTCTGATAACACATCCTCTGCAGGCAGGCGTCCCAAAAACAGGAGTAAATTCTTTCCGAGCGGCCCCAGGACGCAAAGCTGCACGTTGAGAAGTAAAGCCCAGTCGGTGGGGTTCCCTTTGGCACGTACTCGATTCATCCTCCCATTTCACATTCCTCCCCAGCAGCCAGCTGACCGGCAGAGCGGGGGAATCGGGTCCCCTCGCCCTCAGAACAACCTAATTCCTCAAACGAAATTAACGGCTTCAGCAAGACAGCAAGGCAAACGCCTTCTTTCCAGTTCTTACCTGCAACGAATGACTGTAACATTGAAAACACATGACCAGTAGAACAACCACAGACTTTAAAACAGGTTGAAGAAGGACAGGACAATTCCCCCAAGCCGTGAGCAGCTAACGAGACACGGGATCTCAAAGAACTGCTGTCCCAGGACCTCAGCGTCTCCTTCCGAACCGCGCAAACCTCCAGCCTCCAAAAGCTCCACGACATCCCTCGCACCTTCCAGCACCCCGTTTGGTCCCCAAGGCGACACCTGGGGTCTTCCCTGGGCCCCTTCCCCCTCGCTGCACCCCCAGTTTTCACCCTCGCTCACCGAACGCCGTGCTGCAGGCTCCCGCCTCCTCCCCACGGCACCGGGCACGTGCTGCTGGGCGAGTTGAGTTTTACCTGGGATTCTGTCCGTGGAAGCGCCGGACGTCCCATTCCTCCTCCAGCTGCTCATTTTCACAAGGTTTATAAAGACAGAGCGACTTTCCAGCTTCTCTGCGATGTGGTTTAGAGCAAACAGACTGACAGAAAACGCCCGGACAGCCATTGCGTGAACTTTGGTTCCTCAGGAACTAAATACGAGGCACCACCTTAGGTTAGCAAATAGATACTAATTTGATCAACTTTTTTTATAGATGCTGGTGTTTTCGCTGTTGTCTTTGTTGCATTCAAAATTTTGCAAACCGAATTATTTACAAGAAAACGTAAACATATTTTTTTAAAAAATTAACTTATTTGAGAAATTCATGCAAAATTACTTGGTTACCTATGATTAGGAATTGAATTATTATTTACAAATAACAATGATTTTTTTCATAATCCTTCTCCCAGCCTTTCAATTTCAAGACAACACTCAATTTTGTATTAAAAACCTCACCTTTAGCTAGCACCTGAAAGATGAATCCAAGCTACCTGTGCAAATTTGCCTCACCTTTATTGGAAAACTCTTTCTGTGAAGCAACCCTGATCTTTTTCAGAAGTTACTCAGCTGATCGTCTGTCACAAGGTTCACTGCGTTACACAGTAATACCTCTGAAAACCTTCATCCAGCCCCACTAAAACCAACAGGGCTGACATCAGGAGCTGAAGCTGGAACTAAACGCCCATCTTTTTAGCAAGGCCTGTTGTGACAGGACAAGGAGTAATGGCTTTAAACGGAGGGAGGGGAGGTTTAGACTGGAGATAAGGAGGAAATTTTTTACCATGAGGGTGGTGAAACCCTGGCCCAGGCTGCCCAGAGAGGTGGTTGATGCCCTATCCCTGGAGACATTCCAGGCCAGGTTGGACGGGGCTCTGAGCAGCCTGACCCAGGTGAAGACGTCCCTGCTCACTGCAGGGGGGTTGGGCTGGATGGCCTCTGAAGGTCCCTCCCAACCCAAAGCATTCCATGATTCTATGCATTACACCTGCCAGGACATCAGCCACCGATTCTTTTTTTTACGATGCTCACTTTCTTGAGAATGGAGCACTTCTTCCAGATTCTTCTTTTTTCGTAGATAAAGAACACTTCAAAAGGACTAGACTGCGATGTCATTATGACTGCACGACTCTGCAACTGTCCTAGCAATGAGGATGGCACGTTGTTAAAAAAACCTTCAAACATATCTAGCACAGACCTAATAATCCCTTATTTCTAACCATTTACCACATTTGTAGGCCCTTTGGAGAAAGGCCAGTGAAGAATTACCGTGGCAGATTGCCTTCTGAATGGCTGTACTCGCAGTTTTCCACCTCTGAGCAGCAGGAGCCGGACTGTCCTCGTTTCCTTGAAAACCTGCCTTCTCCTGCGCCAGCAAAGCCGGCTGCGCTGTGTGGGACCGAAAGAGTTGTGTGGTATTCGCTTGGTAGTGAAGTTTTCAAGAGGTTCTCTCCTTAAAGCCTTAAAAAGTATCCTCAAAAGGTTATATGTAAGTCAAATTGACAGCCGGCTGAACATGAGCCAGCAGTGTGCCCAGGTGGCCAAGAAGGCCAGCGGCATCCTGGCTTGGGTCAGGAATGATGTGGCCAGCAGGAGCAGGGAGGGGATCGTGCCCCTGTACTCGGTGCTGGTGAGGCCGCACCTCGAGTGCTGTGTTCAGTTTTGGGCCCCTCACCACAAGAAGGACACTGAGGGGCTGGAGCGTGTCCAGAGAAGGGCAGCGAGGCTGGGGAGGGGTCTGGAGAACAAGTCTGTTGAGGAGCGGCTGAGGGAGCTGGGGCTGTTCAGTCTGGAGAAGAGGAGGCTGAGGGGGGACCTTATCGCTCTCTACAGCTCCCTGAAAGGAGGGTGTGGTGAGGTGGGGGTTGGTCTCTTCTCCCAAGTAACCGGCAATAGGGTGAGAGGCAATGGCCTCAGGTTGCATCAGGGGAGGTTCAGATTGGATATTAGGAAAAATGTCTTCACTGCAAGAGTGGTCAGGCATTGGACCAGGCTGCCCAGGGCAGTGGTGGAGTCCCCATCCCTGGAGAGGTTCAAAAAACGTGGATGTGGCACTTGGGGACATGGTTCAGCAGGCATGGGGGTGTTGGGGTGACGGTTGGACTCAATGATCTTGGAGGTCTTCTCCAACCTTAATGATTCTATGAAATCAAGGTTTCGGAGTAAAAATGGGCAAGAGATCATTGTTGGTAGGTGGTTTGGACCAAGGGTTGCGAGCTTTTGTCGTAACACAGCTTGTTCCGTCACGCACACTACTCTGACTTCAAGCTGTATGTAACAATTCCTCCATGTTTAAGCTGTACTTACCCACCAAGCACCTCTCTTTCAAAGCCATTTCCCTACTTCCCACTGTTATGACGTGGGGAAGCGATGCAGCTCACCGCCAAGACACCAGGCGTAGAACTCTGCCTCCGGAACAACTGCTCAGTGACATCATACCAAATTTACTGGTTTTGAAACCTCTGCCTCGCTGGCCAGGCTTCACTGCATTTCAGTTCGCCTTAGGAACACAGCCCATAACTTCCCTCCCGTGCCAAGAAGGTGGCGTTAAAAGGGACAAGGGGCTGAAAACTTGGCAAGTCCGAATCACCCCCCCTTTTCCCAGTGCAGATGGTGCTGTGGAGTGATGCCTTCAGACTTCTACGCTTCTCTCGGTACAGCGAATACCAGCCAGACATTCCACGTTCCCCAACCCACCAGCACGCTGCATTAAAATCAGAAACGTAAATCATTTTGCCTTTTAAGTTTCATTTATGTAAGAGAAAGTGCCGTGAATTTTCCTCAAGTCCCTTCTGGCCAATGGGACTATTAAGGAACGGCACTGTGTAAGGATCTGTAAAACAGAACCTTTAATTCTAGCAGAGACAGGATTCTCTCTGCTGAATTCAAAACCGAGTAGAATCTGATTAAGACACAGAAGTAGGAAATTCACATTCCAAATATAGGCAGGTAGAAGCTTTCCTTAAAAACCGCTTGCTTCGATCCAGGGGTGATGACTAGTCCTAGGTTTTTTAGGGGGAGGCTGGGAAGGGGGGAGAGTCTGGATCGACCGAAATGGTAAATTAAAATAGACACAACGTTAAAAAGTTACGCTAAACATCATGCTTTTTATTTTTTGAAAAGAGCAAGAAAAGAGCAGTACTTCAACAGACCAGAAAAAGCCTCATCTAAATGCCAAAAGCACAGCAAATGATACTCAAAGCTGATACATTCCTAAGTCAAAGCACAAAGTTGTACGTCCATATGTGTGTATAGATACTCGTACATACACACACAGCTTCTTCAATATCGATGTAGCCGTGTGGACGATCTGCGTTGGCCTTATTCATTTTAGTTTGGGTGAGTCAAGTAATTAGACCAGAATTAATGTTGAAAACAACACCTCTGACTCTTGCACAGACTAGATGCAGAACTGTTCCGTCTGAACATGAGGAAGAACTTCTTCCCTCTGAGGGTGACGGAGCCCTGGCCCAGGCTGCCCAGGGAGGTTGTGGAGTCTCCTTCTCTGGAGATATTCAAGACCCGCCTGGACAAGGTCCTGTGCAGCCTGCTCTGGGTGACACTGCTTCGGCAGGGGGGTTGGACTAGATGACCCACAGAGGTCCCTTCCAACCCCTACTATTCTGTGATTCTGTGAACTTACACACATACACAGTTACTGCAGTGTCTTTGCTCTTGTGGCCTTTAAATTCCCCTAAAAGAAGCCGGTTTTAGAGGGAATGCACGAAGCCTCCACCCTGGAAGGCTCTTGGCTTTTCTCACCGCGACATCCTTGCCTTTGCTAAAAGGTGAGAGAGGAGCTACCCCAGCGTGCGAGCGCCGGCTCCTTCAGCAAACTGTACGCACGCCAGGCATGAACCAGGCAAAAACCTTTGGAGATTTAAGCCCTTAATTATCAGCTCGTGTCAAGATCCAGGCACTGTGCTTTGCAGCAAGCTTGAGAATTCAAGTTAAGAAATGAAAATCGCGCTGGGAGCCGATTTTACTTAAAACAGAGAGGGGGGAAGACTCAGACGGCTGGCAGCTCTCATGTTCCAAGCTGATGAAGCATTACAGGTACACACTACGAAATAATAAAAACTTAAACCGAGTGCTTTAGTAAGTCCTGGAAACAAAAATAAGTTATACTTCAAAGAACAAGTTAGTATAAAAAGTTTTAGCATACGCAAAGTATGTGCTCAAAATACTTATTCTGCGTTTTTAAAAAGAGCTGTAGTCTACCTTACAGAAACAAAGTTCCCCCAGTACAAAATATTGCAATTTGTCCCATTGCGTCGTAGGAGAGGTTTCCTTATTTTTCAGACGACCGAGAACGCTTGCACGAGAGTTCAAGGCATTCCAAGCCACACAGTGGCAGACAGACCACGTTTGAATCTGTGCTTTTACTATGCTGTAGTAAAAGCCAAGCAAACCATTTGGGAGCCAAGATGAGCAGGTCAGAGAGCTACGCTGAGGCAAGGAATCCGGACAGCAGTATAAAAGTTCACGCCAAGTGGCAGTACCAACAAAGTGAATTAGATCAACAGAAAAAAAAAAAAACCAAAACCTGCTGATAACATTCACCATCGCACGTACAGCTTGTAAGCTGGGAATAAGGAAAGTCAAAATTAGCTTAAGGAGGAAAAAAAAAAAAAAGGAAATTTAAACTGTGTAAACAATCCACCCAGTAGAAAACTGGATGCAGCTGATAAGAGCAGAAGTAGCTTAGTAGAGCCGAGGATGTGCGTGCATCCAGATGCCTGTTCAAAATGCATTTATCAATACCACTGACCCCCCCTACCCCTCAAAAAAGACAAAAAATCACCTAGAGCTATTTACACCACAGCGGAGACTTCCCCCCTGCCCCCCTACGAAGTTATCACAGCTCAGGAAGTTGCCGCTGTCTTCTACGAGTAAAATTCCAGTTATAAGCTACCGTTCCTAAGTTGAAGCCACCCACCTTGCAAATTAAATTGAAAAACTCTTGTCGAGCATGTTTGAGGACTCTTCAAAAGTCAGAGTACGGCACTTTCCTCGAGTGGTATTTGCAGGAGTAACCTGTCCTGACAGCCGGTGAAAATAAGGACACGGCTCGGGGTAGCTGGGTGCTCCTCCTCGGGAAGGGAGATCCCTACAGTTTCCAGTCGTTCTCGCCGAGGTGCGTCACAGGGAGAGAAGGGCAAGAGGACCTCGGTCAGCCTGGAGGTGATTTTCCCGCTTCTAGAAGTACTCCTCCTCTTCATCAAAAAACCCATTTTCCAGAGCGTACGTGCAGTCTGCGTTAGAGTCGGCTTGGCAGGCGCCTTTATACTCCTGAATGGATTCGTACAGGGAGTACAGCTGGCACAGCAAGGACATATCCAGCTGCCGAAGGCCAACCTGAGCAGGGAAGAATTCAAACAAACAGTGTTAAAATCGCGATTGTGCTGGCAGTATAATGCCATGTATCTTTCATTGCTGAACAAGAGGATCAAGCTTCTTTCTACCTTGAGCAGTTACAAAATAGGGAAGTATAATTCATTTGCTAAGGTGACCAGACTCCCCACGGGACAGAATCACAGAATCATTAAGGTTGGAAAAGACCTCTAAGATCATCAAGTCCAACCCTCACCCCAACACCCCCATGCCTGCTAAACCATGTCCCCAAGTGCCACGTCTACACATTTTTTTGAACCCCTCCAGGGATGGGGACTCCACCACTGCCCTGGGCAGCCTGGTCCAATGCCTGTCAACCCCTTCAGTGAAGAAATTGTTCCTATTATCCAATCTAAAACTCCCCTGATGCAACTTGAGGCCGTTGTCTCTGACCACTCTTGCAGTGAAGACATTTTTCCTAATATCCAATCTGAACCTCCCCTGATGCAACCTGAGGCCATTGCCTCTTGTCCTATCGCTGGTTACCTGGGAGAAGAGACCAACCCCCACCTCACCACACCCTCCTTTCAGGGAGCTGTAGAGAGCGATAAGGTCCCCCCTCAGCCTCCTCTTCTCCAGACTGAACAGCCCCAGCTCCCTCAGCTGCTCCTCAGCAGACTTGTTCTCCAGACCCCTCCCCAGCCTCGCTGCCCTTCTCTGGACACGCTCCAGCCCCTCAATGTCCTTCTTGTGGTGAGGGGCCCAGAACTGAACACAGCACTCGAGGTGCAGCCTCACCAGTGCCGAGCACAGTGGCACAATCCCCTCCCTGCTCCTGCTGGCCACACCATTCCTGATCCAAGCCAGGATGCCCTTGGCCTTCTTGGCCACCTGGGCACACTGCTGGCTCCTGTTCAGCCGGCTGTCGACCAGCACCCCAAGGCCATTCTCCGCCGAGCAGCTCTCCAGCCACTCCTCCCCAAGCTAAATAAAATAAACTGGACAAAAGCACAAGGAACAACGCGACGCAGCAGAGCACGGGCAAAGCGTTCTCCAAGATTTTGTCGCATCACAGCGCCTTCCTTCGCTTCCAGCAAGCAGTTCCCTCCTACCCAAAGCATTACAGATAAACACACGAACTCCATATTCCTCATTACGCAAGAGACATTTTTCCAGTAACACTGCGTGTCTCTACACTGCCCTAGTGAGGCCTCATCTGGAGTACTGTGTCCAGTTCTGGGCTCCCCAGTTCAAGAAAGGAGAGAGTCCAGCGGAGGGCTACGAGGATGATGAGGGGACTGGAACATCTCCCCTACGAGGAGAGGTTGAGGGAACTGGGCTTGTTCAGCCTGAAGAAGAGAAGGCTGCGAGGGGACCTAATAAATGCTTACAAATATCTGCAGGGTGGGTGTCAGGAGGATGGGGCCAAGCTCTTTTCAGTGGTGCCCAGCGACAGGACAAGGGGCAATGGGCACAAACTGAGGCACAGGAAGTTCCGTCTGAACATGAGGAAGAACTTCTTCCCTCTGAGGGTGACGGAGCCCTGGAACAGGCTGCCCAGGGAGGTTGTGGAGTCTCCTTCTCTGGAGATATTCAAGACCCGCCTGGACAAGGTCTTGTGCAGCCTGCTCTGGGTGACCCTGCTTCGGCAGGAGGGTTGGACTAGATGACCCACAGTGGTCCCTTCCAACCCCTACTATTCTGTGATTCTGTGTCTTTCACACGTCTCTCTCGCACCGTGTCACAGCCTCTCTCTTGTTGTTTCGAACGGCCTGGATTAAAAGTTGCAGGTGGAGCTGTGCCTGAGTTTCCACTTCCCACCTAACTGTCTTCTACAATTATTTTCTTTTCCCTGTCGACGCACGCAGGCGTCTGACAAGGCTAGGGATGTCTAGCACAACACAGCATGCTGCCCAAAAGCACCACAACTAAAGCAGAAGTGAGAACGCCCATCGCCGCCTGCAAACCTTCCGAGTATTTTCACATGCTACTCCAGCATACGCTTGAGTTATAGTTATGCCCCTAATATTTTGGTCCCCCAAACTTCCAAAGTGTTACTTCCAGAGCTAATTAGGGATTTGGAGCAACATTAAAAAACAGGTTACCTTGTAGCCTGCGTCTCCATGCCAGGTACAAAACCAGCACGTTGCTCCACAAAGCAAAATGAAGGCAGCCACTGAACTCAAAGCAGTTTCCCCCTCTGGCAACAAAGCGGAGGGTCCATCTGGTACGTTGCCTGTCCGAGCCAGATCAAATTAAACTAGCTTTGTCTCGCGGTAAATTAACACCATTGCCCATTTCAACATCTTACAGAAGCAGCCACTTCTGCCTAAACTTTCCAGTAAGCGTTCAGCTGACGGGCTGTTCCTCGCCAGACTCAGTCCCACCAAAGAAAGTTTTTGCTGCAACTCATGTTAAGGGGTGGGAAATTTAAAAAAAAAAAATGTTAGTAGCCTTTACTGCCAGGCTACATTTTAGCCAGAATGAGAATTCTTACCTCAGAAATCTCTCCTTACACGTCTAAATTCTAAGGACAGATACGCTCAGCACCGGAGAAAGCCACATGAAGCTAGCACAAAGATCTTCCTTTGGCATTGGTGAACTACTCTACCAGCTCCTTCTTCTGAAGGTGGAAGCAGGAGAAAAAGAAAGAACCACAACACCACTCCAACTCAGAAAAATAGGATTCAGCGAGACCTGGACAGGCTGGAGAGTTGGGTGGAGAGGAACCTGATGAAGTTCAACAAGGGCAAGTGCAGGTTCCTGCACCTGGGGAGGAACAACCCCATGCACCAGTACAGGCTGGGGCTGACCTGCTGGAGAGCAGCCCTGTGGAGAGCGACCTGGGAGTGCTGGTGGATGACAGGTTGACCATGAGCCAGCAGTGTGCCCTGGCTGCCAAGAAGGCCAATGGGATCCTGGGATGCATTAAGAGGAGTGTGGCCAGCAGGTCGAGGGAGGTTCTCCTCCCCCTCTACTCTGCCCTAGTGAGGCCCCATCTGGAGTACTGTGTCCAGTTCTGGGCTCCCCAGTTCAAGAAAGATGAGGAGCTACTGGAGAGAGTCCAGCAGAGGGCTACGAGGATGAGGAGGGGACTGGAACATCTCCCCTACGAGGAGAGGCTGAGGGAGCTGGGCTTGTTCAGCCTGGAGATATCTGAAGGTGGGTGTCAGGAGGACGGGGCCAGGATGAGGGGCAATGGGCACAAACTGAAGCAGAGGAAGTTCCACCTGAACACGAGGAAGAACTTCTTCCCTCTGAGGGTGCCGGAGCCCTGGCCCAGGCTGCCCAGGGAGGTTGTGGAGTCTCCTTCTCTGGAGATATTCAAGACCCTCCTGGACGCGGTCCTGTGCAGCCTGCTGTAGGTGACCCTGCTTGGGCAGGGGGTTGGACTAGATGACCCACAGAGGTCCCTTCCAACCCCTAACATTCTGCAGTTCTGTGATGCAGCATCTTTCAGGTCCAACACGAATTACTTGGTGAGGTCATGAAGCCGAGACATGATGTCCTGTACGGACCATACACGAGGACTTGAGGACAAGAGATGGACCCAGACGCGGAACGCTGCGCTAGCTGCCAGGAGGTTACAGACAAGCCCTCACCTCGGATCTGCGCTGCTTTTCTTACCCATCTCCGTTTCCCCCTGTAACGAACACGACAACTTTCTCTCCCCTCGCCGTTCAAGCACGCGCTTGGCAGGAAGCGTACGCTACTCTTCCTCACTCTCTGTCCTGCACGAGGAGACCAGCACTCATGCAAACCTTCTTCTACAAAAGTCTGTAAACCAAAAACCAGCCACGACTGCAGGAGGGAAAAGAGAACGGAGGCGTTTGTACCACCTCCAGGCCCCTCCGCCTAGCCCTGCTGAAGGAGTTTCTTTCGGCTTGTTAAGCTAATGGCTGTTTACCTGCCCAGCAATAAAGCCTGAACATCAACTTGTGGAGGTGGCAGTCGATGAAGCTGGGTTCACCCCACCGAAACTGCTCGCCGCAGGTGAGACAGTGACCTCATGGTGCGAGACGTGAACATGAGACCCACCAGGCAGACCTGCAGCACAGCCACGCGTCTGAAGGCTAAGACTGCGGTGCAGAACTGCTCCAAGAGAGGAGCGAGCGGAGCCAGAAAACTCACCCTGGAGACAGGCGACCGGTTCTTCGTCTCCAGAGGAGACCAGGCGCGTTTCGCCAGCAGCTCTCCCGTCTCAGCTCCGTAAAGCACATCAGCGCTTTCTGTGAAGATCAGCTCTCCACCAACCGCCATCGCCAAGCCAGAAATCGCTCAGCAGAATTAACCCAGCAGGCCTTAACACCAAATGAGCTGCGTTTAGCATCTCATTTTTCTGTAGCTACCACCAGTGTCAAACAATCAAAGGAGAACAGTAAGTCTGTCGAGAAAAACACAGCCTCTGGCTTTTCACAGCTTTCAAGTACGATCCCCAGGGCAGCAGAAGCCTGAAGCGATGTCCAAGCCTGCCAGCACCAAGTTCTTCATCCCAGCCCGTCTGCATTCGACTCTGGAGTTTCATCGTAGCACCTGCAAGACAACCTGATGCACAGCCCCACGCGATCACCTCCTTCCCTCAGGACCACAGCTCCGACGTGACCTCTCCTTCCATCCCTCCCCCTCTGAAGCATCTAAATCCATCGCTTTCCCACCTTTAACAACTTACAGACACAGCACCTGGTTTGATCACGCAGGGAAAGATGCCGCGACACGTTTCCTTCTCGTTCACTACTGGAAGCTCGTTACTCCACGGAAATGCTACCTTTGACTGCCAGAATAAAGAGCGTTCAATATGAATAATCAAGTGCTGTTATCTGCTTGACGGAGGGCAGGCTATTGGCAGGCAAGAGTCCCTCTAATTTGCACAGGCCACAAAAAAGCACACCTGGAACTGAGGAGACTGCTGCTCGGAAGTCTTTGATGCCTGCCGAGGTACTGTATTTTTTTTTTCTCCTCAGAAGCGTTTTATCAAATTATCATCAAGGATAAGCAGACTACCGAAGGGGAAGTCTAGCAGTCAAGTGACTTCAACAAGCATTTCCTTTGCTTTTCCATTGGGAAAGACAGGTTAGACCTTTATAAACGAGGTATCTTGGCTTTTTTGGAAAGGATTGTGATGACTGAGAGCGTGGCCTTGCTTCCCCTTAAAGCACTGCAGAAAAACCCCAGCGCTCCACGGAGTTCCTTCAGCGCACACCAGCGGCTTTGAACACACGGGTTTAAGAACATCTCAAACTGTATTTGAGCAACTGGTTGCAGACCAAGATCTCCCAGAATCCCAGCATGGTCGGGGTTGGAAGGGACCTCTGTGGGTCACCCAGCCCAATCCCCTGCCGAAGCAGGGTCACCCAGAGCAGGCTGCACGGGACCGCATCCAGACGGGTCTTGAATATCTCCAGAGAAGGAGACTCTGCACATGAAGTCCTCCTAAATCCATGACCATTCTCCTTACCATGAGAAAAAGGCCTTAAAAGGGGCAGATTTTCAGCCATATCACCTTGTATGTGTTTCAGAACACTAAATGCCCAGCGCTGGGGTTATCAGAAGTCGTTACAACAGCGGCTGGCACCAGCCGAGCACCAACACCCACACTGGTGTTTAACCAAAAGGTGCGCCGGGTGGCCCGGGGCAATCTCACCAATAACACCAGACAAAGCCCCGAAGAAAACCCGGTCCCACTGCACACCGCTTCCACCGCATGAATCAGCGCCCATACCTTTTTTTTTTTTTTCCTTTCTTTTAACCTTCGAAAATGGGCGTCGGGTTCAAATGGGTGCCCCTGAACCAGGCGCTGGCTGCAGGGCGCTCAGCCCGCGGGCTGCTGGGGCCGGGGGTCCCGGCTCTCCCCACCCCACCGTTACAGACCCAGGGTGCTGGGGGGCACAGCTCTCCCCACCCCACCGTTACAGACACAGGGTGCTGGGGGTCCCAACCCCATCGTTACAGACACAGGGTGCTGGGGGTCCCGGCTCTCCTCACCCCACCGTTACAGATGCAGGGTGCTGGGGGTCCCAGCCCCACCACTACAGACCCAGGGTGCTGGGGGTCCCGGCTCTACCCCACCCCCACCGTTACAGACACAGGGTGCTGGGGGTCCCAGCTCTCCCCACCCCACCATTACAGACCCAGGGTGCTGGGGCTCCCAGCTCTCCCCACCCCACCGTTACAGACCCAGGGTGCTGGGGGTCCCGGCTCTCCCCCAGCCCCACCGTTACATACACGGGGTGCTGGGGGTCCCGGCTCTCCCCCAGCCCCACCATTACATACACGGGGTGCTGGGGGTCCCGGCTCTCCCCACCCCACCGTTACAGACACAGGGTGCTGGGGGTCCCGGCTCTCCCCCAGCCCCACCATTACAGACCCAGGGTGCTGGGGGTCCCGGCTCTCCCCACCCCACCGTCACAGACACAAGGTGCTGGGGGGCCCAGCCCCACCATTACAGACACAGGGTGCTGGGGGTCCCGGCTCTCCCCCAGCCCCACCATTACAGACACAGGGTGCTGGGGGTCTCGGCCCCACCGTCACAGACCCAGGGGCCGGCGGTCCCGGGTCTCCCCCGCCGCCTCCCGGTGCCCGCCCCCCGCCGCGCTGCTCGGGGGCCCGGCGGGCCGGGGCCGCCCTTCCGGCGCCGGGGAGGCCTCGGGTCGGAGGCAGCGCCCCCCGCCGCTCCCGCCGCGGCCCGGCCCCGCTCACCATCTCCTTACGGAGCAGGGCCAGCGCCGCGTCCAGGTTGGGAGGCTTGGGCGGGCGCGGGGAGCCCCGGCCGCCGCCGCTCAGCTCGTCCTGGATGCGGGACTTCTGCGCGTAGAGCCGCTCCAGGTCCCGCCACCGCCCGCCCCGGCCGCCGCCGCCGGAGGAGGAGGAGTTGAGCAGCCCGCTCAGGCTCTTGGGCAGCGGCGGCAGCCCCGCACCTCCGCCGGGCCCCGGCAGCCCCGGCCCGCTCATGCTGCGCCGGCCGCCGACGGGAAGGAGCGGCTCGGCCCCGCGGCGGGAGGGGCCGGGGGGAGAGGCGCGGGGGGCGGGGCGAGAGGCGCGGGGGGCGGGGCCGGGGCGGGGCGAGAGGCCCGGGGGGCGGGGCCGGGCGGGGGGAGCGGGTTCGGGCTGAGGCGAGGGGGCGCGCGGCGTCCCCTCAGGCGAGGCGCGGCGACGCGGCGGGCGGCGTCCCCTCAGGCGGGGCTCCGCGAAGCGAATCTCCCAGTCGGGAAGAGCCGTCTGTCGTTATTTATTTTTATTTTTTTTCTTTTCTGTATTTATTCACGGAGGGGTTTGTCGCTCCGGCCGGCAGAACTGCCCGCGGCCTTTCGGAAGGGTGTCAGGGCAGGGGGCCGCGCTGTGGGACGGGGTGGCGGCGGGTGGGGGGCTGCGGCACCGCGATCCCTGAAACGGATCACATTTCATTAAACACAATTGAATAGTTAAAAAAAATACATAAATAAAGTGGCCAGTAGGGCGAGGGAGGTGATTCTGCCCGTTTACTCCGCTCTTGTCAGACCCCACCTGGAGTCCTGCGTCCAGCTCTGGAGCCCCCAACACAGGAAGGACACGGATGTGTTGGAGCGGGGCCAGAGGAGGGCCACGAAGATGATCCCAGGGCTGGAGCACCTCTCCTACGAGGACAGGCTGAGGGAGTTGGGGCTGTTCAGCCTGGAGAAGAGAAGGCTCCGGGGTGACCTTAGAGCAGCTGCCAGTGCCTGGAGGGGCCGACAGGAAGGATGGAGAGGGGCTTCTCACAAGGGTGTGTAGTGATAGGACAAGGGGGAACGGCTCTGAACTAAAAGAGGGCAGATTTAGATTAGATATTAGGAAGAAATTCTTCACCATGAGGGTGGTGAAACACTGGCCCAGGCTGCCCAGAGAAGCTGTGGCTGCCCCCTCCCTGGCAGTGTTCAAGGCCAGGTTGGATGGAGCTCTGAGGAACCTGGTCTGGTGGAAGATGTCCCTGCTCATGGCAGGGGGGTTGGAACAGGATGATCTTTATGGTCCCTTCCAACCCAAACCATTCTATGATTCTATGATTCTATGAAACTGCCAGCGTGACGACAGGTCCAGATGGATGGAAACACGACCTCCCTGCGCCAGCTGCAGCTGCTCTCCCTGCGCCTTTCATTTCTCGCCCCGTTTTCCTTCACGTGCTTGTATCTCTGGGGTCTCGTGAATAAATTACGGTGATTTCGGATCCTTCAAAATCCAAAGCGAAGCAGGGTGTAACTTTGGGAGTCCGGGGAATGCGCTGCCGTTGGAAAGCCAGGTTGTTTAAGGGTGAAGTCCTGGTACCACAACTCTGTTTGGTGGGGTTTTCTCCTCAAGAAATAACCAGGTCTGGTGATTTGGAGTGAATCCTCTCTGCTGTTTTCAGTTTTGTGTGTGGCTTTTTCATGGCTTCAGTGCCGTCAGACTCTGCGACCATTGTTTCCAAACTGCGTGCAGTGGAGGAAGCTTCTCCCAATCTATATTCATGTTTACGCCCTGCTTTGGGGATTGATTTTTCAGGCTACCCAATCTGCTTTTTAATGCTCTGTACTTCAGACACTAGGAGAATTGGGTTTTCCCCCGTGAGCCGTGATGCCATTTCTGCCCAGACTGGTTGTGAAAAATAAAACACTGCTGATAGCTTTATGAAACCAAAGGCATTCAAACCCATCCCTACTGCAGATTAAAAGCATCGACAAACCCCTCGTCATTCCAGGCCAATAGTGCCTGACAGCAAAAATCCTGATTTCGTTTGCTAAGGGTGTCGGCACTGTATTATCTTCCCGCTTATTAGCAAACAGATTTACTTGTTCTCCATCCAACCCCCCCCCCTTTTTTTCCACATGACACCTATTTGGAAAAGCTTGTGAATATTCTTGTTTTATCTAGACCAGCTCATCTTAATTATTTTTTTCAGCTTGCCCGATCTCATTAGATTGTGAGTGCGTTTTCTTCACACTTGGGTCCTTCAGGCACCTTGTTGCCATATCGTTACTATTGCAAACGTCTTTGTGCTGGCTTACTGCTCAACTTTGTCAGCTGAAAAATGAAAAAAAATTACTTCTTGGGTTCTCAGTGACTCTCCATTGGCAACCTTATCGAGCCCTCATTCATATTCAATTTGCATCTGTCCTTTAAGATCTAAATCTACGGCTTTATTTCATCTGACCTAGTTATGACGTGTTGATAATGGAAGCGGGAGTCTTTTGCAGTTATGTCTTTTGGTGGTGGAGTAAGCCTTTGTTAGCTGTACGAACCTCTCGGTCTTTGGGGGTTCCTAGAGTTGGACTACAGAAACCTGTTACTCCTCTAAACCATCCTCTGTTAAGCACGTTACCTACAAAACCCGGCATTAAAAATACATGTGTTTTATGTCATAAAGAATTGGGAAGTGCCAGAAGAGAGGTGTCCTGCACCATTTCCTTATGCACATGGTATATTTTTAATTTACATATGCATATGTGATTTTTTTTTCCCTTTCCTCATTCATTAGGAGGATCCGCAGTGCCTGCGTATCATTTGCACATCGTTTACTAATATTCCTCTTTCCAAATGTAGTGATCTATACGCATTGTATTGTCTCTTGAATGGATATATTAAGGCTGTTTCTGTTTCCAGCGACCTTTTCTATGATGCTTTCCCCTCTCATAACTGATTTACCTACATATGCTAATGAATTCTTCCCTATGGCACCCCTGTGACAGAAGGTGGTATTGTCACCCACAGCGGGAACCAGGACACGGGGAGCTAAAGGCAGAGCACGGTAAAAAACATCTCCTGATTTGAAGTGCCCGGTTTGTGGTTCTTCGGGGTGATCTTCCGCCCGGCGGAACTGACCGAAGCATGCGTGCCTCCGCCTCAAGCCGCCCTGCGCAGAGCAGCACCTTTGCTGGAAGCCGCCGTCGTTGGAGAGCTGAAGGAAGACTGCAGGCTTTGCAGTGATGTGGCTGATGTCACCTTCTGTCTGCTGCACAGCAGGGATGCCCTAAGCTTGCCGGACACGATGCAACCCAAGCTCATCTGTCGGTGCCGTCAGCCTTTTTAAATCCTTGTTGTGTTTGCAGGGTGTTTCTCGTTGGGTTCCCCTGCGGTCAGGATTGCTTGTCAAGGGCAGGGTCCAGGTATCACAGGCTGGGCACGTGGAAGACAAATTAATAGTCAGCGACACACGCTTTACTCTTCCATCTTCTGTGGTCCGAGTGCCTGAACGTGCTCTGTTTCTCACGAGGCCTGTGGTTTTCATCACCGATGTGGGGGAACAGAGATCACACGGTTCTGTGATGCTCTGGGAATGGCATGAGCATCGGTCCTTTGGCGAAGGAGAATTTAGATGATGCTGGCGCCTGATACATGACTCCACAGTGGCATATCCGAACAGAAATCAGATTTTCAGCCAAGGATCATTTGATTCTTAGGCATCATTTATTATCAGAAAAGCAGTTTTAAATACAATTGGTCAAGAGTCCTAATTTTGACACTTTTTCCCCAAGTATATTTCCATATCTTTGAGTAAAAAGTGAAAGCCCAAGTATATTCTGACACAGAACATGACAGTGGCATCCAGGTAGGTCCCTAGTAAAGCAGTTTCTTTAGATCTAGAGCATCTACCCTCCTGTTAAAGCTACAGGTGTAAATAGGAGCAGTGGTGGGCTGTATCTTTTCCACAGGTCTGCTACCACACAGATACCCAAGCAGGGCACCTCAGCCTTTGTCTACAGGGTTCGAAACGAGCTGCTAGAAACCGAAAAATACAGAGATTTGGGGAGCCAGGCTTCAGTTAAAATTCTTGATGAGACATGTTCTTGTGGTTGTAAACCCTTGTGCATGCCACTTGCTTTCCCAGCCTGTTCCTCTCGCCCTTGTTGGTTTTTCACCAGTTCCTGTCCTTGTATGGAGCCAGCTGCAAACTGGTGTCCCTTAGCTATGGTCTGTGATGCCTTAGCACCTATCCCTGCCGTTTGCTTTTGTCCCTCTTGCGTCTGCTGCCACGCGTGTGCTCTCACTGCTGCCTTCCTCAGCAGGTGATTCTGCCCCTTTACTCCGCTCTCGTGAGACCCCACCTGGAGTCCTGCGTCCAGCTCTGGAGCCCCCAACATAGGAAGGACATGGATGTGCTGGAGCGGGGCCAGAGGAGGCTACGAAAATGATCCGAGGGCTGGAGCACCTCTCCTATGAGGACAGGCTGAGAGAGCTGGGGCTGTTCAGCCTGGAGAAGAGAAGGCTCCGGGGTGACCTTAGAGCAGCTGCCAGTGCCTGGAGGGGCCTACAGGAAGGATGGAGAGGGGCTTTTCACAAGGGTGTGGAGTGATAGGACAAGGGGGAACGGCTCTAAACTAGAAGAGGGCAGATTTAGATGAAATATTAGGAAGAAATTCTTCACCATGAGGGTGGTGAAACACTGGCCCAGGCTGCCCAGAGAAGCTGTGGCTGCCCCCTCCCTGGCAGTGCTCAAGGCCAGGTTGGATGGAGCTCTGAGCACCCTGGTGTGGTGGAAGATGTCCCTGCTCATGGCAGGGGGGTTGGCCCCTTCCAACCCAAACCATTCTATAATTCTATGATTCTCTTCGATACGTAACGCTGCCCTGCAGCCTTCTGTGGTGAAGTCAGACTGCCAGTTCTCGTTTTTACATGGAGAATGAAAGAAAGCAAAATTTAGACGACAGGATGTGTCTAGGGCGTGGGGGATAGGTGTGACAGAAAGGTGGTTAGGAGTGGGCAGAGCAAGGGCAATAGATCCAGCGGGAAGTGGGAATCAGAGAGGTTACACCTAGTAGAGGTCTGGAAGTGTGTGTAAGTAACAGTGTCACCACTGAAGGCATCTTCCAGCCAGCAACAACGTGCATATGGGGTTATTTTTCCCCCCTTTTTGTTTGCAAGTGGCAGCTACTCAAAGCGGAGCTCTGTTTCCTCTCCCCTTCTCACAATGAGGATGATACAGATTTTTGAACTGATTGATGCCAAGTGTAAAGCGGTGAGAAGCAGTGTGGGAATCCGCAGAGCACGTGCGTGTGGCAAGTAGGCAGTTACGTTTCTGCAGTCATGAGGAGTCTAATTCCTCTCTCTCGCTGTTTTTTTTTTCTTTTCACGTTGCAATCAGGTACCAAGTGCTGCTGGTTTGCATTGAGAAGGTGAAAAAAAGAATCAAAGCGTGTACTTCCATAGCAGAAATTCTGGTTCGGGATTCAAGGAGGGATCATACTCAGGAGAAATAAGGACCTGATCCAATGGTAAAGTTGACGGGACTTACAGTTAAGGTAACCAACCATTTATTTCCCCGATGATGCCAAAATCTGGCTTGTTCACATCTCTGTTTAACCTGAGATCAAACTTCTCTGCAGTATATCACTCAGTGTTCTGCAACACTGGTTTTAAAATCTCCTCACTCCGTCCTTTCACTTTATTAAATTAGATGCAGCGGTATCAGGGTTTTTTTCCCCCTGCCTCTCCAGTCTCATAGATTCATCCCCATGATGTGAACTCTAGACCACACCAAATTCATATTCCTGCGAGGTTCTGGTCTTCAGGATTTCTGCTGTAATTAACACAGAAAGCTGTTCTAGTGTTTCGTATCAGCTGGTAAAAGCAAATCCACCAAAACTAAATGAGAAACAGCGGCAGGTCGTAGGAGTTAATCGTTTTAGTGTTATGTGAAAATTCATAGGCATGAAAGAACCCAGCAGAGTTTTGGGAGAGAATTATCTAATAAACTAGCCTCGTGCCCGCAGCTCTTCATGGCTCCGAAGGTCTTCCCTTCATCTCCTTTCACTGTGTCAAAAAGACAACAGGAAAGGAACTTTGAAGTGCCTTTTGGTATTTTTTTCCCCCTTTCCTGTGAGTTCAGTATGGTTCTCATGAGCATTTGCCTCTTCAAACAGACGGCTCAAGGGGGCATTTATTACCGCCGCCGTGCCGTGCGTTCAGTTTGTTGGCCCCGAACCCCGTGCTGCTTCCTCTTCACAGCACCGACCTGACTTAGTGCAACAGCTCTCTAAAATCTGATTACTGCAAGCAGAGAGCCGAGGGATCAGAGCTCCAGGCTTTAAGGGTATTTGTCTCATTATCCTAGTGACACTGAGCAGAGCCTTTCCTTCAGCGGGATCTGCATCGGGGTCAAACTGGAGGGTGCTGGCTAAGCTGGGCCGAGGTCATCTGAGGTAAAAGTGATGCGAGTTCTAAATCTGCGCGGCAGAAAGCAGGCGCCGCTGAGCGGGGATGGCTGCGGGCGTGCGGAAGAACTAAGAAGGATTTGTGCTTGCTCCAGCAGTTCGAGACCTGACTTGAAGCATTTCTGAGCAAGGAGTCAGTCATTTTTTTAAAAAGAATTCTTTATTTCTCTGCAAAATGGTCAGTTGTAAGCAAGCATGGAAGCTTCTATATACTATATAGTATAGTAGTTATATATAGTAGTATATAGTAGTTATATATAGTAGTACTATAGTAGTTATGTTCAACTACTGGTAATAAAGAGATCACATTTCTTGCTTCTTCCTTCTGCGTTCTCCCTTAGTAAATGTATACATGAGATTTATTTTCCAGGCTGGATACGATGATCTGTTAGACAACATAGCTCTCCGTAAGACAGATGTGGATTACACTGCTCAGGAGACAAACACTCCTCTTCAGCGGTGAATGGCTGCCATGTTTGCTGGGGACAGGGGCACAATTTTGTGTTCAGATACAGATTCAGTTAAAGACCTGAGCAGATGTCGGTGGGGCCTCTTCCTTCCCGCAGCATGGGATGGGTGAGGCTACGGCATCCGGACACCGAATCAAGGCCAGGCCAAAGCGTGCGTGGAGCATCCTGGTGTGGAGCTGGATCTCTGTGCCGAAACCGAGCCGCCTCCGAGTGGGACAAGGGCAATAACTTAACAGGGCGTGACATTATTTCTAAAGAGCTTAGAGGAGAAAAGTACTCTCCGTAATTGAAAGTTCATTTAGGTAGAGAGAATGTAATTACCTGACACAGTTAGAGGAGCAAAGCTATTTTGAGTCTCTGATGAAACCTGTCATCAGTTATTTAATGGCCAACAAGGGATTAGAATATTTGTTTCATATTTCATACAAGAACAGCACATTCAGCAGCCCGGTGACCCCTGAATTCAATGCAGGGGCACTCGGTAATTACTGACGCAGAGGCAGATGTTCTGCTGGCTGAACTACGGTCATCGCTTCTTGCAGCATTTTAGTACGTGGCACCCAAACATCAACAAGACTGAGCCTTATTTAGTATGGGCAGGCAACTTTTATAATGATGTAGGCAAAGAAATAACGTCAAAATACTGTCAGTATTTAAAAATAAAATGTATTCCATGCAGCAAACAACAGTTGAAGATAACTTCTTGGCGTAAGTACTTACCATATCAGATTTTTAACCTGTCAGAGAAATAATATCAAAGCGGTTCGCGCAACAAATAGCGCAAAAGCAATCGTCCCCTCTTCTTTTCCCTCCTTTTCTATCAGAAATGCCCCTCTCGGGCCCTGCAGACTGCGCTGCTGCGTCGCTGGCTGCTGCCCAAGAGCTGCAGCCGTGGCTGGCAGGAGGGAGGACGCTCCCTCGCGTCACGTGCCGGGCTCTCGTGTGCTTCCCAACGCAATTGCTCCTCTCCACTTATTGCAGCCGGACATCGTTGTCCCAGGTGGATGCATAGGCTGAGAGCAGCACATCCAGAGGTCTGCAGGACCCAAAGGCTCCATTCATCTTCCCTCCACAAAGTTCCTCCAGCTTTTCGGAGTTGTTCATCCTCAGCAGAGCCGTTGGGGAAGGGCTGTGATGGCAGCAGCCGTCGCTGCCAGGTGGGAATTGTGCTGGAGCGCAAGGATTCCTGCGCACCCCGTAGGCACCTCTTGTATCGCTGGAGACAACTCGCACGCGGTCGGATCAACCCGCACGGCAATCTGCTCAGCTCTTTGCCATTTTACAACCAGGTGCCGTCTGGAGCGTGGCAGAGCCCAAACCAGCAAGCGATCTGCAGTATCTGTTAAGGTTGCAGAAGGAAACGGAAAACTAAAGCAGAACAAACCAAAAGATGAAAACCCTTCCAGGGGAAATGCGACAACAAATATCCGCAGAGAGGGGAAGCTGCGAAAACCAAACGTCTGCGCTGGAAATGAGATCAGAGCAAGGCGGTCGCTGCAGCCGTAATCAGTCGCCGCAGGAACAAACAGGTTTACAAAGGAGTTAGAAGGAAAGAACAGGGATTTCTAAAGCATTTTTGGCAAGTCTGGGAAAATAAAGAGTATTTCTGCCTGGGCAAATGCAAACTAAAGGATTCTTGGCCAAGGAAGATGGAAGCCTGCAGGGTCTGCCTGAACAGGAGCTGTCAGAAATACGACAGCGAACAAGCCCCAACACTTGCCGTGAAAATGAACTTTCGATATCGTGATGTTGTCCAAGCTCATTGCTCCATAGACTCCTGCTTCTTTACCTCTGTGTGCTCAGTGCGTCAGTAACTGGCAACTTTGTGCTGGTGTAAAAATGTAGAAAATAGTAAAAATGCGTCCTAAAAGTCAGTTTTAAGGCCCACCAATAACTTGAGCATTCCTAAAGAGTGCCAGCGAGACAAAAGTGGTGGGGATCTTGTGCAGCTCTTGAGTTTACAGGTCGAGTAGGCAAAAGGAACTTCTTCCTTCTCACTCCTCTTCCTGTCTCAGCTTCTCTTTTAAAAATGGTGACGGGGTAAACCCAACATAATTTATACAAGGCCATAAAGACCTACAGTGTGAGAAATAAGATTTGGAGTGCAAGGTATATATGCTTGGAGTTCAACTTATCGTTTTTACACGGCCACTTGTTGGAGCACAATTGCTTTTTAATTAACGACAAGTTTTCAGGACTTTTTGGAATATCAGTGACCTGCAGTAACTTTAAGATATCTCACAATTCTTGGCAATTTTCAACTGTAAGCAAAAAATAACAAGAACCGGCTCTTTTATGGTTTGGTGCTTATGAAAATTTTCAGAATAGAATTGACATAATTCTGCCAGTCCTCTTCCTTCGCGTGACAGTCGCTCTTTTGATGAAGCCACTTATATTTACCAGCTTTATTCTTGCCGAGTCATTCTTTGCTCTGATACTGCTTTGAGGCAGAGCGAGAGGGAGGTAAGATGATAATTTTATATCTGTTTGGTGAACTGTCATAGATCAGAAGATAAACAAGTAATAACTTATAAATACCATGATTTTTTAATCATTTCAGAACTTAAATACTTTGGTGTCTCTGCTCTAGACTTGATTCTGAAAATGAATTACTTTTAATTCTCATACATTTAATGAAATATCAGCAAAGCCTTAGCTAGTTAGAACTGCAAGAAGCATGCAATTTAAGGTATCTTCCAGGATTTTTGTAGGAAGATGTTTCCTAGTATGTTTTGGAGATGTCTGGCATTCCTAAGACAAGCCCCACAAAGCCTGATCCAAATCTCCTGGAAGGCAGCGACAGCCTGTGCACAGACATCAGCTGTAGAGGGAACTGGGGTAGGTCCCAGGACTGAAATAAGCTCCGTATGGAAGGCTTGCACATGTCCAGCTCATTGACCAATCTGATAGCCTTCTGTGATGGCGTGCAGCTGGGAAGAGGAGGGGAGAGCAGTGGGTGTTGTTGAGCTTGACTTCAGCAAGGCTTTTGACACTGTCTCCCAGAACATCCTCCTAGGGAAGCTCAGGACATGTGGGCTGGATGAGTGGTCAGTGAGGTGGATTGAGAACTGGCTGAATGGCAGACCTCAGAGGGTTGTCATCAGCGGCGCTGAGTCTAGTTGGAGGCTGGTAACTGGTGGTGTCCCCCAGGGGTCCATATTTGGCCCAGTCTTGTTCAAATTCTTCATCCATGCCCTGGATGAAGGGATGGAGTGTACCCACAGCTAGTTTGCTGATGACACAAACAGGGAGGAGTGGTGGATACACCAGAAGGCTGTGCTGCCATTCAGCGTGACCTGGACAGGCTGGAGAGTCGGGCGCAGAGGAACCTGATGAAATTCAACAAGGGCAAGTGGAGGGTCCTGCACCTGGGGAGGAACAACCCCATGCACCAGTACAGGCTTGGGGCGGACCTGCTGGAGAGCAGCTCTGTGGAGAGGGACCTGGGAGTGCTGGTGGATGACAAGTTGACCATGAGCCAGCAGTGTGCCCTGGCTGCCAAGAAGGCCAATGGGATCCTGGGGTGCATTAAGAGGAGTGCAGCCAGCAGGTCGAGGGAGGTTCTCCTCACCCTCTACACTGCCCTAGCGAGGCCCCATCTGGAGCACTGTGTCCAGTTCTGGGCTCCCCAGTTCAAGAAAGATGAGGAGCTACTGGAGAGAGTCCAGTGGAGGGCTACGAGGATGATGAGGGGACAGGAGCATCTCCCCTACGAGGAGAGGCTGAGGGAGCTGTGCTTGTTCAGCCTGGAGAAGAGAAGGCTGAGAGGACACCTTCTAAATGCCTATAAATATCTGCAGGGTGGGTGTCAGGAGGACGGGGCCAGGACAAGGGGCAATGAGCACAAACTGAAGCAGAGGAAGTTCCAGCTGAACAGGAGGAAGAACTTCTTCCCTCTGAGGGTGACAGAGCCCTGGAACAGGCTGCCCAGGGAGGTTGTGGAGTCTCCTTCTCTGGAGATATTCAAACCCCACCTGGCCGCGGTGCTGTGCAGCCTGCTCTGGGTGACCCTGCTTCGGCAGGGGGTTGGGCTGGGTGATCCCCAGAGGTCCCTTCCAACCCCGACCATTCTGTGATTCTGCGAAATATCCACTCAAGTGTTTTTTTTCAGCTAAGGGCAAGCACTTAACTTGTGTGATTTAGAAATGTTACGTCCCGTATGGGCAGTGATCTGAGACAATCTGAAGGACTGCATGTGACCATGCCCTGGATCCCTGGTGTACGACAACACCCCTGTTTCACTGCCAAACCTCCAAGCTGTGCAGGTTATGTGTCTTTAGTCTTGTCCTGATTGGTTTTCACGCTACTACTCCTCCTTGCTGATACAGCTGAGTATGTGTCAGCCTTTTCCAGTTTTAACCTTCAGCCTTCCTTGGGTCTTTTCTTATTTTATTTTCCCTCTTTTTATTTGTTCCTTTCTTTTTTTTCCCACAGCCATACAGCAATACCTTTACCGTTGCACATGGAAAAGCCTGGTTTGATAGAATCACTCCTTTTCCTCCAAACTTCTCCCAGAAGCGCTAGGTGCGCTGCCACATCCTTGACACAGCAGGACCTCGGCAGCCCAGTTAGGCTGGATAACGCACTCCTCTAAATCAACTTGAGCAGATGGGAAGGAAAATGGCTTGAGCTAGCAAAGCGCAGCTCCCCTTGGGCCGTCTCGGCTGGCTGCGGAAGCGCAGCCTGGTGATGCCCCGCTGTCTTGTTTTCGTCCTCTCGGATGCCAGAGGCAGCCGAGCCCCAACAAAGGATTATTCCCCCCCCTTCCTCTCCACCCCGTTTACAGAGCTGTGCAACGACACGCTTTTAAACATTGCTCGTATGGTAATTTTTCTCAATCATCTTGCATTGCTTGTTTTTTACTGGTATTTGGGGAAAAAAAAAAATAATAGATAAATAAAAAATCAAACACTGACGTGAAATGTAAACAAGAACAACGTAGGTTAAAGACGACTAAAAATAGCAGTATTAGCGAGTCTTGTTTTACGCTCTTAAGGTAGGGAGCCCACAGCTGTAAGAAGAAATTAGACTTTGTCGGTTGATTAAAAATCCCTGGTCACAAATGGCTAATTTATCGAAAAGAGAAGGGAGGGAACACTACCAAGCCAGGCTAAACACATCGCTTGACTCAACTCCGCGGAAGTCACACCAGCATCAGTTTGTGTTTAGCTGGCATCGTCTGTTCCCTGGTGTGGAAGCAAATGGTTATATAAAAACAGCAGAAAAAATCGAGTTAAAGCTGACTGCTGTGACAGACCTCCAGGGGAAACAAGCTACATCTGAAGACAGTTGAAACCGAACCCATTGGGTTTGAACACCAGTTTCACCTGCAAAATGCGGGTGTGCAAAATGACTTGCTCAGATGAATGTCAGCGGTGGTGTCCCGGCCGTCGTTTTCAAGTCCCGGGGGAGGAGGGACACGTCCGTGATCTGGCTGGAGGTGCTTCTCCGTGCTGCCCCATGCTCAGAGGAGCAAGAGCTCAGGTCTCTTTAGCACCCTCGCCCCAGAGTGAGCTCTGCCTAAAGAACCTGTCCAAAGGGCTAGGAGAAGATCACAGGCTTTTCTCCTGTCCTTGCTCTGATAAGCCACCAGCACTGCCTGCCCTTTTTTCCTTCGCGTTCTTCACCCATAGATTCACTTCATTTCCAGCCCGCTTTCCTCATATAATTTATTGATGTCAGTGGCTGGGAAATTGCTAACCGCTTTAAGCTTTTATGATTTTCAACAAGGCTACAGCCCTGCGTGCAAGGATATTCCCTCACGCGTGTCCTCTGCAACTTCAGTTGTGCTACACCTAGTTTTAGGTTGATGGCAACATGGGCCAAAGAGCTAATAAAGCTACAGAGGGTTGAGGGTGTCAAACACTTTAGGGACAACCGTTGACTGTTAGGGAGCCCGGGGCGGCGAGGTGCCGAGACAGGTTGAAGCCTTTCTAAGGCAACTTGGTCCCAAGTGGCTGACGACGCAACAGCTGGGTTAACCTCACGCTGAATTTCCATCCTCTAATTCCTCCCGACGTCCCTCTTTTCCTGTGAAGGTTCCTCAGCTTTACACCACTCTTCTCTGTGTCACCCCTGTGCCTTAACCCAGCGCCGTGCATTTCCTTCGCATTTCTGAAACCCCTTTAAATGAGCCTTTCTGGAGCGTTTTGCTGCGCTTCCGTGTCTTGCAAAGGTTGAATATATTTCCACCTACCTTTCTGAAGCTTCAGTGTGAAGCACCAGGGGAGCCCTCCCGGCTTTTATCTTCTCTGCAGGAGTCCGTGCTTAGTTTATCGTCTTCGCAGGATGCCATGTGAACGGCAGAGTCCGTGGCTGACAGAGGAGGCTGCAAACGGCTGCTGTGGTGCAGGGAGAGCCGATGCACATTTCACCGCTTTGGCAGGGGTTTTCTACAGGTCTTGTGATGTTTGTGGGGATCCTCCTGTGAAATTCAATGAGGAGAGTCTCAGGAGAGGTTGGAAAATGAGAAACATAGGGGCAGCTTTGAGGTGGTCATGTTGGTGGTGGAAAAGAGAGATGATGACAGTGAAGAAGAAGCAGTGAAATAAGAAAAAGGTAAAGAGAGAAGAAAAGCCTCTTCTGAGGTTAAGGCCTCTGCAGGGAAAAGGACCCGAGTTCAAAGATCGCTGGGGCTTTGGATGGAGCAAAGGTCATAGGGAGGAATAAGCAAATTTGGAGTGTGTGTTTGGGGGCTGTCGCCCCAGCATTAGGGTGAGGTGCGTAACCAGTGAGAAAAGAAAGAAAGAGATCACGAGAAAGATGTGGCCAAAGGAAAGAAAAGTTTGCTGGAAACAATGCTGAGAAAAATAGCACCCTTAAAACAGTTATTAAAATGGTCAGCAAGGCAGAAAGGAGAAGCCAAAAGAATGGGGAAAAGAGAAAAAGTAGAATGGCTATGCCGAAACACGTGCAGGGGAGAGGGGACTCCGATTCCCTCACTTCTCAAATTTCTGTTTCAATACCTAGCAAAGAGGTCTTATTTTGCCACCCGCGTCTCTCTGTTTGCACCTTTACGTGTAGCTTTTCTATGGTTACCCATATATACGTGACTTACAGGTGGGGCTGCCCCATTTTGCGTCAGCCCCCAGAGTTTTCAGAGATGTTACGGCCTCAGCAGAAGGCAGCTGTCAAAACCATCCGACGGTCTGCAGTGTGAGCAATCCGGTGGGCAGCGACTGACGGACATTTTTCACACCCCATTTCTCAACAGTGGCGGGAGCCATGAGCCAGCAGTGTGCCCTTGCTGCCAAGAAGGCCAATGGTCTCCTGGGGTGCATTAGGAGGATTGTGGCCAGCAGGTCAAGGGAGGTTCTCCTTCCCCTCTACTCTGCCCTAGCGAGGCCCCATCTGGAGTACTGTGTCCAGTTCTGGCCTCTCCAGTTCAAGAAAGATGAGGAGCTACTGGAGAGAGTCCAGCAGAGGGCTACGAGGATGATGAGGGGACTGGAGCATCTCTCCTACGAGGAAAGGCTGAGGGAGCTGGGTTTGTTCAGCCTGGAGAAGAGAAGACTGAGAGGGGACCTTAGAAATGCTGATAAATATCTGCAGGGTGGGTGTCAGAAGGATGGGGCCAGACTCTTTCCAGTGGTGCCCAGCGACAGGACAAGGGGCAATGGGCACAAACTGAAGCAGAGGAAGCTCCAGCTGAACATGGGGAAGAACTTCTTCACTCTGAAGGTGACGGACACCTGGACCAGGCTGCCCAGGGAGGCTGTGGAGTCTCCTTCTCTGGAGATATTCAAGCCCCACCTGGATGCGGTCCTGTGCAGCCTGCTCTGGGTGACCCTGCTTCGGCAGGGGGGTTGGACTGGGTGACCCACAGAGGTCGCTTTCAACCCCTAACATTCAGTGATCCTGTGATTCTGTGAGTTTCTTGTTTACTTCTGAATATACCTCAAGAGTTGGCTTTTGACTGCTACAGAGTCAGTTCTTTCATTAAGAGCTGTTGGGGGTTTACAAGCCATGTGCCTTGGTCTGATCTGCCATGGCCACGCAACATTCCCAGCAAAGACCTCCTCTGTGCCGTGCCCTGGTCAGGCAAGGACTGTGGGGTGGCTTTCAGGGAAAGCTTACGATTTCATCTCTTTCCCCAGATCTTTGCCTGCAGGAATATGGAAAGATTGGATAGATGGGGGATGTGTGCATTTCGGGAAATAACTGCCTCTTCTTCTGTATCTGAGAGGGAACACACCTGGCTGTGTGTTGTTGCTAAACTGTACACGAGCCCCCTGGAGAGTCTTGTACACAATATATCGCATCTGTAAGAGCAATAAACAGATACACGCTACTACAAAGCCAGGCTCCATAACAAGACCTCAGCTCTTCAACGACAAGGAAAGCACAAGTGACATTTGCACAGGACTTTGCAGCAGCTTCTCGCACAGTATTACACAGACCGAGAAGAAAACAGCCTCTGAAGAAACGGATGAAGACGCGTTCCTCCGAGATTACCATGTGATGGGACTTCAGGAGCAGTGTGCTGCATCGGTAGCCAGCAAGAGCATAGAATCACAGAATGATTAAGGCTGGAAAAGACCTCTAAGATCATCAAGTCCAACCATCGCCCCAACACCACCATGCCTGCTAAACCATGTCCCCAAGTGCCACATCCACACGTTTTTGAACCCCTCCAGGGATAGGGACTCCACCACTGCCCTGGGCAGCCTGTTCCAATCCCTGACCACTCTTGCAGTAATGACATTTTTCCTAATATGCAATCTGAACCTCCACTGATGCAACTTCAGGCCATTGCCTCTCATCCTGTTTCTGGTTACTTGGGAAACAGGTTTTTGCCATTGTTATAAGAGAAGTGTTGGGCTTTGACAGACATGTCTCTCAGCTGCTTGTTTCTTCTTCCTCCGACAGAGCTCACTTTCAGTCATAGAATAAGAGAATCATAGAATGGTTTGGGTTGGAAGAGACCTTAAAGATCATCTGGTTCCAACCCCTCTGCTATGAGCAGAGACATCTTCCACCAGACCAGGTTGCTCAGAGCTCCATCCAACCTGGCCTTGAACACTGCCGGGGAGGGGGCAGCCACAGCTTCTCTGGGCACCCTGGGCCAGTGTTTCACCACCCTCATGGTGAAGAATTTCAAATAAATTCCTTCTGGGAGCTGCATTTCTGTAATAGCATAACTGGGACCTGAGATTGTTCCCATAAACTGTCGGACAGCGTGGCATCAACGGTGCCTGTCAGCACGGCTGACCTCTGCGTAGCCGCAGGAGCACTGGCTCAGCAGTGGTTTGTGAACGCAGGAGAAGCAACGTGGCTAGGGAGACACAGCACTTCGTTAGACCAAAGGGGAGGCCTGAAGAAAGGCCTTTGTATCAGAAGTTGCTCGTTTTCTGCAACAGTGTGTGCTGGGCTAATAGACAGGATTTCTTCCTTTTACAAGCCTTGCATGGCTCACGCTACCTGCGCTTTGATCAGGGTCTGCAGCTCGCTTCAGACGCTTCCCCAGGACGCTCGCTGGTTTTAATCACCACTGGCTGTCTCTTCTGCTATCAAAGGAGCTCCTTTCGCTAGCTTTTGATACGGGGAATGCATTACCCTGTCATCAAAGTGATGTTTAACTCGTCTGTGAGCATCTGGAAAGAAACCTGGAACAGCAGTTATCGGCTAAATGTAAAATACATATTTATTAACAGCTGTGCAGGCTGAGGGGGGTGTGTGGGGGTGGGTGTATCTATATATATACAAACACACGTATATATATGTATGTATATGTATATATATGTGTGTGTGTCATACACACACACATATATATATATAGTTTGACATGCTGTATTTGTATTGCTGGAATGTGAAGGCAGCTGCTTTTCTACATTCCAGACTCAAGGCATACTGTCTTTACTTTGTAAAGACACGTGTAAAATAAAAAAAAATTAATGCACAGGAAAAATAGTTTGAATTTCTTATTATGTAATAACTGAGTGTCTTAGAACACCACAAAAACATACCTTAATACTTACAGCGATCTTGTGGTTCTCATTGTAATCAGTAGTAGTGGACTGACACACGGCTCAGCAAAAATACTTGAAATTTTAAATATTTAAGAGGAAGAAGCAAGTAGAAGGTGAGACCTTTCCGGTCTGACTGGGGTCACCTCAGCAGCCTCTTCCAGAATTCCTGCAGACCTCATTCACCCCCGATTCCCATCCACGTTCTCTGGGTTGTGATGGAGCTACAGAAAAGGAGGCTAAAATTACTCAGAGCTGATCAACAGGTATGCCTTACGCGTATATACTCACATAAAACAGGTTTGCAGGCATGAAAGGAAAAATGTACTACTATTTTGAGACCTCTGTTGTCTCAAATAATGACTTCGCTGATGATGTCATCGCACGTGGGTAATAATCCAGGCCAACCGGTGCATCACCCACATTTTAGCTCAGAATGTCCCGTCTTTTGCCTGAGTGGGGGATGCTTCTTGGTGGCAGATGCACCTCAGAGAGAAATATTGGTAATTATGGCTTCCGCTGAAGAAATGGTTGAACACATTGTCCTACCCAACAAGCCACGAAGGGAGACGTCCGGGATTAGTGACAGTGCCTGAGAAGACAGGGAAGACCAGGGGAACGTCCTTCAGCGTGCAAGAGGTAACGGAGGGGACTGGTGCCCTCAGTGGGGCTGGGGCTGGGGCATCTCCGTGGGGCAGAGGAAGGCTGCACAGCCTCCAGCCTGGGACAGGCACCACGGAGAACCTGCAGCCCCGGTGAGCCCCCGGGCAAGACGACGACAGGAGAGATGAAGGGCTCTCCAGACACAGCGCGTGGCCTATTTCAGTCTATTTATAGCACAGCCTTTCTTTCTTCTGCCACGCGTCCTTGGATGAGGGTCAATTAAGTCTGGATTTCAGAGCTAGCATTGCTATGCACAGTCACCGCATGGACTGAAACAGCTGCCAGCAAGGCCAGAAATAACCCAACGCCCAGAAGCAGGCGCGACAGTGAGTAGAGTGGGAATCTGTTGTACAAACTGGTATCTAGCCAAAAGGTGCCCCCGTCACAGAATCACAGAATCACAGAATCTTCGAGGTTGGCAGGGACCTCTGGGGATCACCCAGTCCAACCCCCTGCCCAAGCAGGGTCACCCAGAGCAGGCTGCACAGAACCACGTCCAGGTGGGTCTGGAATATCCCCAGAGAAGGAGACTCCACAACCTCCCTGGGCAGCCTGTTCCAGCGCTCCATCACCCTCAGAGGGAAGAAGTTCTTCCTCCTGTTCAGCTGGAACTTCCTCTGCTTCAGTTTGTGCCCATTGCCCCTTGTCCTGTTGCTGGGCACCACTGGAAAGAGTTTGGCCCTGTCCTCCTGACACCCACCCTGCGGATATTTAGAGGCATTTAGAAGGTCCCCTCTCAGCCTTCTCTTCTCCAGGCTGAACAAACCCAGCTCCCTCAGCCTTTCCTAGTAGGAGAGATGCTCCAGTAGTAGGGCAGATATCTGCCTGACTTGGGACAAGGACTTTGGTAGGACTGTTATAATCTTCATCTTCCTGTGAGCTGAACAATTGCAGATGATGCCAACACATACTTTGAAGACGGGTGATTTCTGCTTGCAGTTAAAACTGGCTGGATCTTAGGGGATATATTTCAAGAAAAAAAAAACCAACCTAAAATGAAGCCAAAATAAAGCACTGCTTCTGCTCGGAGCTGCCGCGCTGGGAATCCGCCTGCGCCCATCCGTGGGACTACGGCCTCGCGGGCACGGGGACGGCGCCCACGCAGCCACGCTGCGTATGTGGAGCTTCTGCAAAACTGCAGGACTTGGGTTCGTTCCTCCACCTGCCTTCGCCCATTTCTCCTCTTCCTCCAATCCTCCTCAGCGATTGCTTTCCCGTCTGTTTTGCTGCGCTCCGATTTTGTAGCCTCCCCTCAGCGTGCATTGCTGGCGGCTGGCAAAGACGAGGCGGACCGGGTTCATCGTCAGGCTGGTGTGATACGGCCCTTTCTTCTTCCTTGGGTAACGGCTTGGTAAAAATTAAACTATTTAGTAAAAGGATGAATTAAATAACCAGCTGGGGGTCTTTATTCCTTGGGTAACATAAGAGCACGTATGTTACATTTCGTTTGAATGAAGGCTATAATCATACATACAATGCTGAAACTGTGACGTTTCATAAAGCGGCCTTATTATTTTCCGCATAATTTTCTTTGTGTGTGGAGTTTTTTCTTTCTATTAAACTGCATATCCGTGGAGGATTTGGGGGCACTCAGCCAGTCAATCCAATCTGGTGTTGGATGGTGGCTGTAGTGGGCTAAGTCCCTTATCTGTCCCTCTCAGCTGCTTTACTTCTCTGCTATTGATGGAAACATAAAATTAAAAGTGGAATCAACTCAGAGGCAAGAGCCCGGCACGAGACTGAGGAGGGAAAGAGTTGAGGGGGGAGATTCTGACTAATCCCCCTGCAGCTGGGGTAATGTGCTGACGGCTTCGGTTTTAAATACGCATGCAGTAGATTGGGTATTTCACAAATCTTGCCGTTTCGTTTATCTTTGTGAGCATCAAAGCGAGTATAAGAAGAAAACTGAAATCAGGTTGGGTTATTTTTTTTGAAAAGTGGGATTTATGGAATTCTGGTTTCCCACGTGCTGTGTACTGGGAAACGACGAAGCTCGAGGAATGGACAGGAGGCTTGAAAGTGGATTAGCCATTCCTACAGGACGACAGCAGACGAGCAAAGAGGAACCAGCCAGTGCATGTACTTGATTCCGTGCACACTTTGTGTTACGTACACGATACGGCGAAAAAGCAGCTCATGCCATTGAAATCAGTCGTTACAACGGCGCAAAATCGACGTGAGAATTTGAATCTGATGGACCAGACTGTCTGGTGTGCTTTGTAGGATTCATAGTTGTCTTTATACCTGCTGACTCGGGACCAGAGAGGGCTTTGCATGTCTTCTAGGTTAGTCCTTCCCAGCAGGCTGAATGGTGACAGCTTCCCACGTCCCTTGATGACCTAGATCGCTGGTGGTGCGCAGGAGTCTGATGCTGCTGCTTTCTTCATAGAATCATAGGATCACTAAGGTTGGAAAAGACCTCTAAGATCATCAAGTCCAACCGTCACCCCAACACCCCCATGCCTGCTAAGCCGTGTCCCGAAGTGCCACATCCACACGGTTTTTGAACCCCTCCAGGGATAGGGACTCCACCACTGCCCTCGGCAGCCTGGTCCAATGCCTGACCACTCTTGCAGTAAAGACATTTTTCCTAATATCCAATCTAAACCTCCCCTGATGCAGCTTGAGGCCATACGCAAACCTCTCTGCTGTTCTTCTGTCCGGGGGCTGGCATCAGGCAACGCGCACTGATGGAAAGATCACGTGTGGGAGGGGTTCTCCCCAGGGGTGATCCTCTGCCTCCGGTGTCACAGCGACGTGAAAAAGAAAACCTCATGGTCAGCATCGTAGCCCACGGCTGGCAGCTCCTTCCCCAGCAGTGAGGGGAGGGAAGGGCGACCCGTTAGTGCCTGAGGGTCAGGTGGGCAAATCTTCCTTCTCTTGAACGAGGGTTTCTTGCCACGGCCGGTGCAGAGGGCTGCCAGGACAAACCCCACCTCTCTGTGTAGGAATCCTGTTCTCCAGGTCACTTCCCTCTTCTCCATGGGGCAGACAAAGGTGGTTCCAGGGCTGGGCTCGGTGTGAGGTGGGGAACAAGTGGGGCATTGGAAGGAGGTGTCCGTCTGCGAGATGAGTGGTGGGAGAAGGGCAGAAAGGCTGCGATGGAGAGAGCGAAGAGTAGCAAGGGAAAGCAACACCTGGAAGAGGGAAGCAGAATCTCTGTACTTATTTAAGGATCTTGAAAGATACTCTCATAGATGAAAGGAAAACATGGCTACGTGAAAGAAAGGACAAAGGCAGAAACAACTTATTTTTCAACTCAGAAAATGTAGCACTAAATGAAGCAATAAAATACATTGCTGGTGCACCAAGTCTCACCCACAACTATCATCTCCTACGTTTCTCCCCAGTGATCCTCCTTTCTTGGCTCCTACCCCTTGTTTTTCCATGCAGCTTCCAAGTCTTTTTGATGCTCCTGGACGAGGTTGCAATAATTGGAGGAGGCTTTGGTCAAACCCACTAGAAGTCCACGTAAATTTTATCCCTGTAGCTACAGCCAAGGCTGGTTTCACCAGTCTCCTGGTCTTTCAAATAGGAGTTCAGGACAAGGTTTCTGGAGACCTTGTGGGAGATTCTGATCTTGAGCTATTTGCAGAGCAGAAAAGCAAAGCCTATCTCTTAGGGTATTCATGGATACTTTACGGCTCGGGGACGTTTCCTCTCTAGTTGTCTTTTCCTAAATAACGATAGCACTTTTTCTCTTTTCTTACGCATAGTAAGGCTGTAGAAAAGTCATTTAGGCCTCCCTTCTTGATGAAAGAACTCTCTGTGTGTGAGTCACAAATGGGTCAGCTCCCTAGCCCAGTTCACAGCACACTCCCTGCCCTTTCAGAGACAAAATTCTCACTACCCCCTTCACGTAAGAATTTTCTTTACACGTGGAGAGATTGCCACATGGTGGCAATTTACCTCCACTTTACAATTGTCTGTACAAACACCTAGCCCGGCCTAGCTTCGTTTCCAAACGTCTGTTTTCTTTCAGCCCATCCTGTGCTCTTAGGAAATGCTGGCACCTCAATGTGAAGATGTTTCTGTTGGGGGTGTTTGTCCCTTTTCTCTCTTCCCTCCCTCCCCCCAACACTTGGGGTGCCATTACTTTTCCCTACCTCCTTCCAGTCTTCCCTCTGAAAGAGAATACAGGGACAGGTTTGGATTTTATATAATCCTTGGAGAGTTTCTTAAAAAACAAATTAAGGTTCTCTCTTTTCCTTATAGGCGTGAGTGGGATGACCATGGGGCCAGGCAGGGAGAATCAAGGTGGGATGGGAGCAGAGGGTTGAGACACCGCAAGTCCGTGCTCAGGTGAGCTTCCTATGACCCTCTCCTCAAGCGGGCACGGGAAACAAAACGAGGAGCCATAACCCAGTCCCTGCCATAATACTGCTGAAACCAAATCATCTCTGTGAGAAGTTTGCATGCTTGCTTTAAAAATAGGGCAGCAAACAGCTCTCTGGAACAGAACCCTAGAATGCTTTGGGTTGGAAGGGACCTTTAGAGGTCAGCTAGCCCAACCACCCTCCAGTAAGCAGGGACATCTTCAACCACACATACTAATCGTACTGTGAAGATGCTGACCATGATCCCATCGCCAGTGGTGCTCTGAAACGGGTCCAAAGCAGGGCACAATCTCCCACTCTCCTTCACAGGCAGCTGCGCAGGGTCCAGCGCCTCTCCAAAGAGCAAGCACCCTTCCGAGGACGCTGCGTGCGGGTCGAACCGCGGCAGCGAGGGAAAGGGTCTCACTCCGCTGCAGGAGCAACGAAGCACAGCAGAAAAGCCAAGATGCCCCTGGAGTCATTCCAGAGGCTTGCGGGCTGAGGCATTTTTACAACATCACAGAAACAGGAGATCTTATTTTTCAAGAGCCCTGACGGTAGGTTAGTGCCTTTTGTGTTTTCTGTGTGCATTCTTTTCAAAACAAACCTGTTATGAAGTGCTGAAGCCAATCTCTTACTGAAATTTATCGGTGCCAACCTACCACTTTTTGTTGGCGTGGATGTTTAAAGCCGTATTTTCCTCCGTATCGAATTTCAGGCTTAGATCGCTGGAGCAGATTTCGAGGTGTGAGCATTTGTCAAGCAATGTTTAGGATCAAGCATAATTTTTCGCCATTTAACCATCATCACAATCACACACTCAGCAGACTGAATAAAATTCCATTGTATAGAATTGTCCTCGGTTGTGAATTCTATTTTTTAATGGCAGATTTACTCCTCTGGCAGAGAACATTCAATATGTAGCTGCATTTCTACTACAGATACAGTCTTCTGCTAGCCAGCAGATAAGCGTTTATCAGCAGCCACGCTTCTGTAGCACTCTTCTGGGCTCCTGCCAAGCTCTGCCTTCGTTCCTTTCATGAACAGATCAATGTGCAAACATCTGAAACCCCGAAATAACAGCTACTCCAATGCATGCTCAAAAAAAAACACCCAGAACCAAAGCGATTTCAAAACTGTTAATGTACCGAACGCAAATCGACAAAACCGAGGAAAGGGGGAAAAGGGGTAGCAGACGGCTGCCGTTTCCAAAGCCGCCCTGTCCCACAGACCGTACCCATCAGCTTTTCCTCCGAGCCACGGTGGAAGCCTGCCCTCCCCGCAGCTGCCTTGTCTGCAGGGCTGCTGAGGGCATCCCCCCGCTGCTAATTGAGCACCAGGCGTTTCAGAATGTTCGGGGTTGGAAGGGACCTCTGTGGGTCACCCAGTCCAACCCCCCTGCCGAAGCAGGGTCACCCAGAGCAGGCTGCACAGGACCGCGTCCAGGTGGGTCTTGAATATCTCCAGAGAAGGAGACTCCACAACCTCCCTGGGCAGCCTGTTCCAGGGCTCCATCACCCTCAGAGGGAAGAAGTTCTTCCTCCTGTTCAGCTGGAACTTCCTCTGCTTCAGTTTGTGCCCATTGCCCCTCGTCCTGTCGCTGGGCACCACTGGAAAGAATCTGGCCCCATCCTCCTGACACCCACCCTGCAGATATTTGTAAGTATAACGACTCTCCACCTTACACTGCCGCACCAGCCGCTGGCGTTAGCCCCGGTGCATTTTGTCTTCTCTGCGCTTGCGAACTCTCTCTCTGTCCTTCTTTTTGCGGTGGAATAAGCACCTGCAGAGACATGATCCCTTTTTTCTCTGTCACCCTTCAAACCGCAGGATGTGTGCTCGGAGGGATGCCCGTTAGCGGGAGCAACGCTGGAATGCCGGAATGGAAAAGCTCCCCATGGCGAAGCAGCAGTGGTGAAAGAAAAAAACCGAAGAAAGTGAACTGACCTCAGTGTACAGCTATTGAAGGAAAAAAAATGAGAGAAAAAAAAAAAGAGGGAAAACTAATTGGAAAGGGGTTAATGTGTGAGAGCAACATAAAATATAAAAAGCGCAAGAAAAGAAATGGGAAAACAAAAACAAGGAACAACAAACAGAAGGGGAAGGCATAAGCAATAAAACAAGAGAGGCAAAAAGATGCATCAAATCTCTGTCCTTACCGAGGGGTTGTACTGCAACGTGCCTTATCTTTTATTATATGAATTTATAAATAAACTTCATTAGCTTTTTCCTCTCGGGGGGTATAAAACATGCTAATAAGTTCTTACAGAGGGTAAATAGTTTAAGGGGATGATACTAACGATACTGAAATATGAAAATAAAGATCAAAGCCATGACTCCAGCAGAGGGTTTCTAGGTTATCCACGTACCGTTACAGCTCTAACAGATTAAAGACTCATTTGAACATAAAAAGAGGAAAAATCATAGGGATCATCGCCATTATAAAGCTGGCTTGATTACAACACATAGTAAAGGCCCGATTCTATCAGGCTCGGAGCGAACAGCGCTTTATGCATAGCTCCATTAAAATTAGTGGGATCGACTGGGTGCGATCTGTTCCCCAGCAAGAGGAAGGGTGTCCAAGGTCCGTCTGCTCAGGCTCAGCGGCATTTTTCAACGCTTAGCTCAGTTTCTGTTCTGGTTGACTGTTCACCTCCATCACCACTAACACAGAGATAAATATTTGTCATAAGCAGGAAAATCGATGCTCTGCAACCTAAACCCATCAGAGCGTGTAGTATCGTACTAGTAGGTGGTAGTTCCACCACCAGTCTCTGGTGCCACGGAGATGAAGGTTTCTGCATTCAAACTCTACAATTCCTTAGAAATAAGAGCTGTTCTGGGATCAGCAGGACAGGGGGCACCGGTCCACGCAGCTCTCCCTTCTCCCAAAGCCATAGCTGTCCTGAGAATGAATGTTTCAGACAAACTTCTAAAGCAGGTGGAAAAAGATCATAGAATGACAGAATGGTTTTGGGTTGGAAGGGACCTTATAGATCACCTCATTCCACCCCCCCTGCCATGGGCAGGGACACCTTCCACCAGCCCAGGGTGCTCAAAGCCCCGTCCAACCTGGCCTTGAACACTGCCAAGGAGGAGGCAGGCACAGCTTCTGTGGGCAACCTGGGCCAGGGCCTCACAACCTCCATAGTGAAGAATTTCTTCCTTACATCCAGTCCAAATCTCCCCTCTTTCAGCTTGAAGCTGTTACCCCTTGTCCTGTCACTCCATGCCCTTGTAAAAAGTCCCTCTCTGGCTTTCTTGTAGGAAATAATCCTGAGTAAAGTACAAGAGAAGCTTACTTACAAGAGAAGTAAAGTACAAGAGAAGTTTAAAGTATAGAGAAGACCAGATCACTTAGTTTCAAAAGTCATCTGTTATGGAAATATGCTCTGAGGCCAAATCAGGTTGGTGGAGAGAAGGAAAGCTCAGTGTGAAAGAGAGCAGTTGTACTTCAGAGATGGTTTCTTTCTTGCCATTCCCCTCTGTAGCCAAGCGTAAACAATGCTAGGATTTTACGTAAACTCTCAAGTAATGGTCAAAATAGAAATGCAAAATTCAGTGTATTAGAACTCTGGGACTTGTGAGCCCCAGCTGAAAAGCTGCTGTAAAGGGGAGCTGGTTAGGTTTGGTGTTCACACCTTTGCATTTCCACCACTTCATGACCAATACATCCAGTTTTGCTTGGATGTTTCAATCCTGATGCTACCACTACACGCGTTACGATCACTGGCACCTTACACACGACAGGTAAAGAAAGCAAAAGTCCAGCAAAAAAGCTGCTGTGCCGTCCTAATTACCTGTAGGATTATGGCTTCCAAGATAGACGTGAAATTGGTGACTTGGATCGACCTACAGAACTGCAAGGAATCTTCAGCACGCATCCCCTCCCGCTGCTGACAGACGGCGGAGCAGAGAACAGATCCTACGAAGACAGCAGCGTTTCACCCACAGCTTGCCCTCGCGATGCAGTAGCATAAGGTAGCTGTAAAATCAGCGGTGCTTCAGAACGCTTCTCGCACGGCTCAGCTTTCTGGCTGGAGGTTGCCCAAATGTGCAGTCACCTTATGAACTCTCAATCTCGGCACAGAGGTCACATAGCAGAAAAAGACACCCGGCCATCAGGCAGGCAGGTTTAGGTGGGTCAGGGCTGTTTCTTTTACATGCCAGAGGACAAACCTGCCCCTTTCCACCTTGAACTGGGGAACTGGCACAAACTGAAGCAGAGGAAGTTCCGTCTGAACATGAGGAAGAACTTCTTCCCTCTGAGGGTGACGGAGCCCTGGAACAGGCTGCCCAGGGAGGTTGTGGAGTCTCCTTCTCTGGAGATATTGAAGACCCGCCTGGACAAGATCCTGTGCAGCCTGCTGTAGGTGACCCTGCTTTGGCAGGGGGGTTGGACTAGATGACCCACAGAGGTCCCTTCCAACCCCTACCATTCTGTGATTCTGTGATTCTGTAACTGCAAAGCTTTAAACCCCTTGGGACTTCCCCCCCCCCCCCCCCCCCAGTTTGTGATGAGGCAAGATGCAAGCAGGGGAATTGCAGGGAGGAAAGACTGAAGAAACCTGGAAGCTTGAAGATATTCCTACTCTCTGTTCCCATTCCTGCTTTTCTACATCCCAGTCTCGGCACAGAGGTCACATAGCAAAAAAAGACACCCGGCCATCAGGCAGGCGGGTTTAGGTGGGTCAGGGCTGTTTCTTTGACGTGCCAGAGGACAAACCTGTCCCTTTGCACCTTGAACTGGGGAACTGCAAAGCTTTAAACCCCTTGGGACTTTTTTTTTTCCCCCCCTCAGCTTGTGATGAGGCACGATGCAAGAAGGGGAACTGCAGAGAGGAAAGACTGAATAAAAAAAGGAATCTTGAATATATTCCTACTCTCTGTTCCCATTCCTGCTTTTCTACGCATCAACACTTTTAGTAATCCAGCAAAAGTAAAACCTGAAGCTAGAAAATCCCTTCCTGCCCGGCACCACGACATGCTCGCCGTGTGTTAAGAGACGTCGCGATCAGAGGCGATGCGTTCAATACGTTCCTGCTTTTCTCTTTTTGGGTTTGACACCGGTCAGTTCTGCATTTTCTTTAAATAACTGGTCCAAAACGACCAGCTCGCGTTTTAAAACAAAACAAAAAAAAAATTAGGAACTGCTTGTGGAACTGGCATTAAGCCAGAAGCAGCTTTTAAATGAGATAGATGAATAGAAAAAAAAATTTATAAAAAAAGTGGTTAAATGGCTCATGTGTAGTCTCTTCCCCATGAAAACAGAGCCTTGTCACATCGAGAGGAGAGGACGGGAGGGGAGGGGAGGGGAGGGGAGGGGAGGGGAGGGGAGGGGAGGGGAGGGGAGGGGAGGGGAGGGGAGGGGAGGGGAGGGGAGGGGAGAGGAGAGGAGAGGAGAGGAGAGGAGAGGAGAGGAGAGGAGAGGAGAGGAGAGGAGAGGAGAGGAGAGGAGAGGAGAGGAGAGGAGAGGAGAGGAGAGGAGAGGAGAGGAGAGCTGCTGGGGGCCCCACCAACGCCTTTATTTAAACACATCGAGCCAGCGCTGCGCACAGACCCTTTAAAAACGATGTTTTCGCCCTCCCCAGCCGTCAGCACTTATTCGCTGGGAAGGGCTCCTCCCTCCCTCCATCCCTCCCTCCATCCCTCCATCCCCTCCCCGCGTATCGCTACTCCATGCCGGCCAGCCTTACGGGAGCCTCTCCATCCCCGGCCCCGCAGAGCTGGCTGTGCCCGGGGTGGGGGGGGGGGTCTGACCCTCCCTCCCGCTCCCCCCGCACAAAGCCCCGCCGCGGCCATGGAAGAGGAGCTGAAGTGCCCGGTGTGCGGCTCGCTCTACCGGGAGCCCATCATCCTGCCCTGCTCGCACAACGTCTGCCTGCCCTGCGCCCGCACCATCGCCCTGCGGACCCCGGAGAGCGACCGGCGCCTCCCGCCGCTGCTCCCCCCGCCGGACCCGGACCCCGCGGCGGCGGCGGCGGCGGGGGGGGGCGGAGGGGACCACGCCGATAAGCTGAGCCTGCCCGGCGACACCGACAGCGGCTACGGCTCCTACGCCCCCAGCCTGAAGTCCCCTACCGGGGTGCGGGTGCTGCCGCTGGGGCCGGTCCCCCCCGCCCCCGGGCCCGCCGCCTCCTCCCTCACCTGCCCGCAGTGCCACCGCAGCGCTTCCCTCGACCACCGCGGCCTCCGCGGCTTCCAGCGCAACCGGCTGCTGGAGGCCATCGTGCAGCGCTACCAGCGCGGTTCCTCCTCCTCCTCCTCCTCCTCTTCCTCGTCTTCCTCGCAGTGCCAGCTGTGCGACCGCAGCCCCCCGGCGCCGGCCGCCGTGCTGTGCCAGCAGTGCCGGGCGCTGTACTGCGCGGCCTGCCAGCTGCGCTGCCACCCGGCCCGCGGGCCCTTCGCCACGCACCGCCTGGCCCCGCCGCCCGCCTGCCCGCGCGGCGATGGCGGGAAGGCGGCCGCGTGCGCCGAGCACGAGGCCGAGAGCTACAGCGCCTACTGCGCCAGCTGCCGCGCGCCCGTCTGCCGCCGGTGCCTGGAGGAGGGCGGCCACGGCCAGCACGACGTCAGGGCCCTGGGCGCGGCGTGGAAGCAGCACAAGGTGAGTGGCGGCGGCTCGACGCCGTCGCCCGCCCGCGTGGCGGTGAGGGAGAGCGGCCCGGACCCGCGCGGGCGGGTTGAGGAGGGTCACGGGGGCGTCGCCTCGCGGAACGGTAGGGGTTGGAAGGGACCTCTGTGGGTCGTCTCGAAGAGGTCTCCCACCCAGTTGCCAAAGGGGCCAGGAGGAACGGCTGGAGGGACCACCATGGCACAAGGATGAGTAGGGGATGGTGGGATGGACGGGGTCTGGTGGGTGTCAGGAGGACGGGGCCAGACTCTTTCCAGTGGTGCCCAGCGACAGGACAAGGGGCAACGGGCACAAACTGAAGCAGAGGAAGTTCCAGCTGAACATGAGGAAGAACTTCTTCACTCTGAGGGTGACGGAGCCCTGGCCCAGGCTGCCCAGGGAGGCTGTGGAGTCTCCTTCTCTGGAGATATTCAAGATCCACCTGGCCACGGTCCTGTGCAGCCTGCTCTGGGTGACCCTGCTTCAGCAGGGGGTTGGACTGGGTGACCCACAGAGGTCCCTCCCAACCCTGACCATTCTGTGATTCTGTGACAAGTAAAGCTTTTTCTGATTCACGTGGTGTCGCGGTCTGATTCACGCTGCCCTGCAAGCGCTGCTCCTCAGCCCTCCCTGGACCCGCCGCGGGAAGGCTTCAGAGCCAGCCGCTGTGCAGCAGAGGCCATTGGCCAAGTTCTGGTGGAGCTGCTGGGTCCCTTGGCCACACTCTCCCTGTTAAAAATAAGACTTTGCAACCATTTGAATAAAGAGCAGCGACCTTAGAAGTTGGAAAAGTCTATGAAGGTAGCTCATTCTTGCAAGGAGCAGCAGACCCTGGAAAAATGATTGGTTAAAACATGACCGTACAGAGGGGACTTTCATACCTGAGTGCTGAGAGCAGTCCTCTGGAGCTTCCCGCTGTACAGGGGGGAAAGGACTTCCTCTACGACTGTGCAAAAAGCCCTTGCCCAGCTCTCCTGGGTGCAGGATTCCCTTCTTCTCACGCGCTGCTGCAGTCAGCAGGAAAGGAAGCACAGGGAGATGCTTTCAGACGCTGCAGGAGAGGACAAAATCCACACTGCTCTCTCCTCATCCGTGGAGTGGTTGAGCGCAAGCTAGGCTAAGACATTTGACAAGGTGAAAAAAGCCCCGCTTTCGATTTTAAGATTAAAATGAGATTGCCCTTGGGATGGTCTGCGTAGGTTGTCCACCTGAGAGAGACAAACTTCTTCAGTACGTTGTTTCAGTTTGAATGCTCTCTGCCAAGGGGTCAGCCATCTCCTCCCTAACGTGGTGGCCATGTGGAGGAGAGGTTCTCCAGGCCCAGAAGGAGCAGGTTACAATTCACAGCTGCCTCTGCTTATGCCAATGGCAGAATCCACTTCTGAGCAGCACTATTTTAAGGAGCAGGGGCTGAATTCGCTGTGCAAGTGTGGCTGATGTTTTGGAGTGTGAGAGACTGGCCCGTGCTGTATTGTGGTCTACCTGGAGTTAAAACTGTTCCATGCCTTTTTTGAACAGTGTGATAAACTCTGGTGTAAGCAAAGTGCACAGTCAGTCATCTCCTTTCTTTCCTACTGTCAAACATTGCCAAAAGAAAGAACAATACCCTGGTGGTTTGTGGTTTTACTGCAATTTTTTTCTGGGAGTAAGGTATCACAGGGTGTGATTTCACTCTTGATTTACAGGCTCAATCAACGTGAAAATTCTAGCGAAAGAAAAAAAATACTCCAAGTTAACTTATTTGGGGACTCTCAAATTGTGCTCCTGTGAATACTGTTTTTCCCAGAACAATGTGCTTGACAGAAAATAAATATAATAGAACCGTACAGCCAGACAGCCTCAATCATCGGCTCACGTTCACTCAGATAAATTGTTTTGGAGTTAGATACTTCTGCTTAGAAATAGTTCTCAGGTACAGCAATTTCTACAAATTTATTACACAGAATCACAGAATGGTCAGGGCTGGAAGGGACCTCTGTGGGTCACCCAGTCCAACCCCCCTGCCGAAGCAGGGTCACCCAGAGCAGGCTGCACAGGACCACGTCCAGGCGGGTCTGGAATATCTCCAGAGAAGGAGACTCCACAGCCTCCCTGGGCAGCCTGGGCCAGGGCTCCGTCACTTTGGCCAAACTATAAATTACTTACATCGAGTGGTATGCCAAGCGTAATTTAAGCTGCACGTGTTGTCTCCCGATGCTCTGGGCGTAGCTGGTAGAGGCAGCTGGAAGGGCTTGTCCGTAGGTGACCGTAGCCCAGTAGATGTGACAGACTGAGGTTGTTCAACGCCAGCTCAGAAGCACCTGCTTATCTCCTTCGAAGGCCTTCTCCACCTAAGCGGGGTCGCCAGGGCCATTTCCCCACCTCTCGCGCTTCATTCCACCACAGCAGACTTCAAACGTTTTTTCTCCTGACTGTGGAACTGCTTTTGCAGGGGCCCTGCCCACCTTCAGCTTCACGATCCATTCCCGTTCCGCTTCTGTATCAGCCTTTTGGTCAAACTGTTTGACTGCTCCCACGTCCGGGCCTTGTATAGGGATTTAATGGCAAATTACAGAGCAGATGAACTTGTCCATACGGTGCTTCAGACCGTGCGATGAAAAGGGCGTTTGTCCTCAGCTGTACTGCTGGCACGAAAGCTGTGCGAGACTGGTTGGCCCCCGTTCATGGTGCTGGTTTCCCCTTTACTCTGCTGCATGCAACTTCTCCTGCAGAGGGAGTAAAAACGGTGTAAAATTACAACAGGGCCGCAGCATGAACTGTGCACCTGGACCAGCAGTTTAAGGTTATTTAGTAAAACTGTAAGTTTACTGCCAAAGTCAAGTCCTTTTAGGTTTTCACAGCAAGAACAGTGACACCGCTCAGATTCGAGTTGGTAGACCTTTTGTCCTGTCGATACGAGGAATGATGGTGGACACATTTCAACTCTGCCCATTCTGAATGTTTAAATATATACGGAAATGCTGAAAAAAAGCCACAGCTGGATGGGTCTGTGAAGGGCAGGCAGGCGGTGGAAGGTGAGTGTTGGAGTCCAAACGCCTGCTTTTATCTGCTGGCCGAAAGAGCTGTGTTGCCCCAAAAAAAGAGGGCTGTTTCAGAATTCAGCACCAGGGTGAGCTTATCTAATCGATAATTAATCTGCTGCTAAAGAGAGATAGAGGAAAAACAAGTTAAATGAGCATGAACTGTTCGGTTGAAAAAGGATGTCGGCATTATCTGGTTCGTTTTCTAAAATCAAAGCAAGCATCGGTCTTCCATGCCCATCTGGGTTTAATTACTCACCCTCATTATCTCTCTGTTCCTGCGTTTGATGGAAGTAGCAGCTCAGTATCCATCCCTGACATCCACATTTCTGGTTGCCAGACCAGTCATTCAAGTAAAGACAACGCCAGGTAGAATACCTTTTGCCCGGAGTCATTACTCGTCGCAGCCAGCGGAGCTGGTGACATTTCAGTTTGGCTTCCGGAAAATATTTCTGCAGCAGGAAAGATTGCTCGGAGTGTACAGGGCATTCTTTTATGACTTGGTTGGTTTACTGGGAGCTTAGTCCTGCAGCTCGATTTGATTTTAATGGGAAGTGCATGACTAAATTCCACTGCTTTGTAAGGCGTCTTTTACAGATGCTGCAAAAACAAGGCTGTTGTCTCTAAGCGGGTTTCAGAAGTGGGGGTCCGGTCTTCTCCTTGGTTTCACGTTGCAGCTGCGTTGATGCCGCCGCAGGTTTTAGTGAACAGGGCAATTGGCTGACGAGCCCTTTGAACAACGACGTCGCTGAGTTTCGGTTGCGGCTCTTTGCGACGGGAGCGTGCCGGCAGCCGGGAGTGGCTGTGCCGATTGCCGCCGTGCGTGCGCTGGTTACAGTTTGTCTGCAGGGATTCGGTTTTCTGTGGCTGCTGTGATGCCCACGTGTAGCTTTTGGCTCTTCTTATCTGGTGAAATCCACTTTGAGGTGATTTGAGAGCTAGGGCAGATGTTGGAAAAGTGAAAGTTTTATTTGTATTGAAACCAGCTGTTGGTTTTGATTTGGAAGAAAGGAGCCCTTGCGTCCCTGGGACAATTTGGTGGGGCCAGTCAATGGCAAAGCATACCACGCTTTTGCCACCGATGTCTTTCTCGCTTGGTCATACGCCGCTTCCACCTTGTCGTAGGTCAGCTTGACAAACCAGAGGCTCAAACGTGTCTTGTGGCTGGAGCCCAAAGTGCAATCAAAAAAGGTGGGCTTTGGCCATCACTGCCAGCCCGTGGAAGCTGATCTGAAGTCCCAGTTGGTCGATCTGGTAGAAAATAGGGATCCTTTCAAAGACTTGGAGTTTGCTTCTGCGACCTCAAGCACTGTTCATGTCAAACATCATCACTTTAAATTTTTGTGCAGTGACAGGAGTTTGTGTAAGAGGATATTAAATATTCAAATACTAAGAAGTAATGTGTCTTCCCGCTACATATGTTACAAATGAGTTGTAGTAAAGCACGTTTTAATTTCAAATTTAGCACTAATGTAACACCTACAGCCGGGCTAAAGGGGAAAGTTTATGTGAGGCAGAAGGAAACCACAGTAGGCTTGCTCTGTGATTCAGCCCCAGCTCCTGGTCAGGGTTTGCGCCCGCTTCCGAGAGTATTCCGGTGCCTCTGCCTGTGTGAGGCTGCCTGCCTCGGAGCGGGGCTGGGGAGGGACCGGAGGGAGCTGCCAGGCTCTGCTCTCCGCTCTCCTGCGCGAGTGAGCGGGCACAGCGCGGGGAGGAGTAGGAGACATGCGGGCAGGAGGTACGCTCGGAGCTTCGGCAGTCCGAAGAGGTGAGCTGTGCCCTTTTCAGGGGTGGAGTAAATTACATCCCTCCAGCAGCAAGAGGGAAACAGGGAATGAGTGCTGCCTTACTGAATTTCCATTAGGTTTCCTCTTAGAGGCTCACAGCCTTCACAGAATCACAGAATCACAGAATGTTTGGGGTTGGAAGGGACCTCTGTGGGTCATCCAGTCCAACCCCCTGCCAAAGCAGGGTCACCCAGAGCAGGCTGCACAGGACCTTGTCCAGGTGGGTCTTGAATATCTCCAGAGACGGAGACTCCACAACCTCCCTGGGCAGTCTGGTCCAGTTCTCTGTCACCCTCAGAGGGAAGAAGTTCTTCCTCATGTTCAGACAGAACTTCCTCTGCTTCAGTTTGTGCCCATTGCCCCTTGTCCTGTCGCTGGGCACCACTGGAAAGAGTTTGGCCCCTGACACCCACCCTGAAGATATTTATAAGCATTTATTAGGTCCCCTCTCAGCCTTCTCTTCTCCAGGCTGAACAAGCCCAGCTCCCTCAGCCTCTCCTCATAGGAGAGATGCTCCAGTCCCCTCATTCTCTTAGCCCTCCATGCCTTCCTACGTACAAGGCTCTGTCTCAAGGCACGCTCTAGTCCTAAGGAAACAGGAGACAGCAACCTTTGGAAATCCCGACGTTAGCAGAGATACTTCACCGTCCATTTCCTGATGTCAGCTGTCATATCCGTTTGGTGAGGCTAATTAGCGGGCTGTTGGCAATCTGGTGGTTGCCAAGTCCACCTGAGGGGTGGATTGACGAAGAGAGTGTCTAACCTGCAGGACACTCAGGGTGGGACCTCTCCGGTCGCTCGGCATTGTGTCTGCACGGAGAAGTAATGCTGGATCCAGGCTCGCCACGGGCTGGCAAGCAGAGCAATGCGGTTTCTGTAATCCCAGCCGGGCTTCCAGTGGAGCTGCACAGGGGCTGCTCCGGTCAGCCCATGGTGGTTCTGCGTCTCCTTCCCATCCTGGAAGTCCATGGAGAAGCCTCTGGTTTGGTTTAGAGATCTCAGGTGCCAGCTGAGGAAAGGGGAGGTTAGGTCTTCGGGGTGGACCTACAAAAGACATATTCCATGTGTCTCACCAGTCAGAAGTTAGAGGAAGGATTTTTTCCAACTTTTCCAGAAATATTCACTCTTTTGTTGCGTTGGAGCATGGGAAACTGGAGCCCTGAGTCTGAAAATGCAGATTTGTCTTTGAAGTCCTGGTGTATCTCAGGTTTGGTAGGAGCTACCACATTTATAAAGAATTCAGGCTTTGATGCAAAAAATAGTGCCATTTTGGAAAGCACTTGGGGATTTTTCAGCATGACAGATGCTGCTGTGGAAGTGTAAGACTCTTATTTCCTTATATACGTGGGTTGTTGTCTGGTAAAAAGGTATTTTGACTTACAAAGTTACTGCAGGAAAGTGGGATGTGCAGACACAATACTTGACTGCCCCCACATGCATATTTCACCTTTATTAAATCTTATTACAATTAAAATCTTCACCGGTCTTTTCTAGCACAACCACTCTGTGCGTGTAAGAATACATGCAACAGCAAGTCAGCCTTTTAGCACATGATTAATCATCAAAACCAAGGATTAGTAAGAAACACATTTGCATTTTATCTCTGATTTTTCCCTTTTTTTCCCCTCTTTTTTTCCCTCGCAGGCACAGCTGTCCCAGGCTTTAAACGGTGTTTCGGATAAAGCAAAGGAAGCTAAAGAATTTCTGGTTCAGCTGAAAAATTTATTGCAGCAGATCCAGGTAACTGTAGAATATTGGCTGTTTTCATAATACAGTAATCAATAGAACTGAGTGAATAATTTATTTGATGGCTTTGTCTCCTGTGCTGTTCTTGTCTTTCCTGGAATCGTCTAACCTTTCTTGAACGGATTTGCTAGGCAGAATTATTCATCAAATAATGCCGGCAAGCCCCGCTTAGCTTCTGGATTGTTCGCTGTTTGTTGCAAGAAGCTGATACTCAATATTGGCCGTCCAAGCTGTGTTAATTAGGGTTTGATTGAACCCATCGGTCATGCTTCTGGGCTCCTTCCTGGCTGGAGCTGCTTGAATTGGGCATTTCATTTAGGAGAAGTTCTTATTTTAGCAGATTCACAATTTACTACTTGTTTTTCATCTGACATTTTCTAAAAATGTACTCGTTTCTGGACAAAATCCAGTCCACCTGTTTATTAGAGTATTTGCAGGAAGTCAAAAAAAGAGAAGAAGCAAGTGCTGCTAAATCAGTGTAGTCATTTATTGAAGCAGAAGATATTTTCTTGTCTATAATTGCCCAGCTTTAATAGCCAGGAAAGGGCTCGTGGTGAGTGCAGTAATTGAGGGCACAAACCCCAAACTTAACAAGTTCCGTTTTCAACCAAATTTAGACTCGTCAGTTCTGGAGATCAGATGGTCCTCAAGGTCCTTCTCACCCTGGAGAGCGTGGCTGGGAACGTGCCACCATAGTTTGAGCTTCCCCCGCGCCCGGGAGGGGACGCTTGTCATCTGCAGCAGCGGTGCTCTGTGGCAGTGGGTTTTCTGTGGCCGCTCTGCGGCGTGCCCATCTTTCGTCAGCGAGCAGGTCCTGTTCCTTTTATGAACAGAAAGCCACAGCAGAAGTTCAAAAATCTGTGTTTGGTTTAGAGTTTAATTGTTAAAATTCCACTTAACTCTCCAGGCAATGGATTGGTACCCCAAGTGCTGCCCAAGCTCTCCGGTTGCCACAGGGCAGTGTCGCTACCCACCCTCACAGTCTTCTGTGGCCGTGTGGGGAAGCGAGCAACCCCAGACTGGGAAACTGGTTAAAAAAACCCCACATCTAACTGAAAGAAACCAGTGCAAAGCCACCGACTGGCACCTGTCACGTGCTGTGTTTCAGACACGGTCTGAGGTTTCTCTCAGCTGACTTTACCTAATTAAAAAGTTATGTAACTCATCTAACCTAGTCATTTAGGCTTCTTTCATCATCCAAGGAGAAGGACAGGCTCCTCTAGAGAGCAGATCTTCCCGTAGGTCTGAACAGCTATTTTAGGATGAGATAACTCGTCCAAAAGAGTTGTCTATCACCAGTCTTTTCTTGAGTCACCTAGCTCCATTAAAAATGTATTTTTCCCTTTTGAAACCCTAAAGGTGGCCTATTACGACTGTTTATGACTGCTGTAAAATCCTTTAATGTGTTTCAATAAAATCACTGCCAAATTGCCCTGCGTAAGGGCGCCGCTACAATTAGATCAAAAGACCAAGCCGTTTCTTTGACACTGCTGATGGCTTGAAATGCTAGAGGAGAGCTCAGAGGAGCAAACCGTCGCCGGCGGTCACCCTCTAACACGTGGGCATGTCTGGGCGCAAGGCTGAATCCGACCCTCGCGTGTCGAGCCCGTCTCCGGCATGAGTCTGAGAGAGGACATCAAATTTCAGCAGGATGAATCAGCTGCAGACATATTTCTAAGTAAAACAAGGCTAGGGCAAAGCTCTTAGATGACCACCCACACGCTTTAACCCTTCATGAGCTCCCCGGTGTGGTTTTCTCCCGTGGCAAATTGCACTTTTCCCAGGTGATGCTCGGGCAACGTTTGATGATAGCACATGCCAGGGACTACTCCTGGGAGGCAGCTTTGGTACAGGGGACTACTCCTGGTAGGCAGCTTTGCTACAGCCACGCTGCTCGAGGGGAAAGGGTTTAGATATGTCACGGGCTGATCTGCGCCTTGTGGCATCGGGACCAAAAAAGCAGTTCTTGGACTGTTCTTTGAGGGGGGAATAGATGTAGCCTTTGTGCGTGGATTTATACCCCGAACCCTGTATCTCAGAGGACATTATTTCTAGTAGAAGTCTTATGATGGTTGCCACACACACACAGCCATTTACCCCTCAGCAAAAATGTCTTGAAAATGTGTGTTTACACAAAGGACCGAGCAATGTGTACGTTCTATTATCCCGTTTCAATGCAGAGCAGACCAGCCAGCCATCTGCACTCTGTATCTCTGCTTTGAGTTTGCCAGAGCTGCCAGGAGCTGTGCTTTTATCTTGCCTGGGGCAGTTTGCAAATTCATAAGCTACTTTTCTTTTCCCTGCTTTGCAGAGCTCGTTTCCCCCCTCTTTTTTCCTTCCCTTCTCCTTTCTGAGGTCACTTTTAAATCTCTTGGTCTCTTCTTTCCAGAAACTGCCTGTTCCTCATTGCTCCTGTTGCTTCCTTGCTCCTCCTTGTTGCTCTCGTTATCTGATTTTCACGTTTTCCCATCTGCTGTAACAATTTCATCCTTTCTCACTTGAAAGAGGCGTATTGCCAAACGCCCCGTTTGATGGGTGAGCAGAAAACGAGGAGAGAAGCGACGGGCTGCGGCCACCGGCTGATCCAGGCTCTGTGAGCACTTCAGGAGTAGCCGGATGGGAGCAGGCTGAAGAGGGAGCTGGGTGTGATATAAGCCAAGGAGGGAGAGATGCAAACAGGAGGAGCCCAAGACCGACCTGTAGCCAGTAGCTGAGCCGTCTGGTGTCTCTCCCCGCACCCACCTCGCTGGCAGGTCTAGGGCTGCGGCGGGGGGCCTCCCGGGGAAGGGTGGCCCTGCATCCCTCAGCGGCAGAGAGGGATGTGTGGATCGCAGGCGGGGAAGGGAATACAGCGCTGAAAATTTCACCCTCAAAAGGATGAAGACAAGGCAATGAACGGAAAAGAAGAGAAAAGCATGACCAAAGGAGCTAAGAGATAGTAATGAGTTAGGAGAGTGTGATGGCTTTCCATAGAGCTGCTGCTCCTTCAGCACGTTTAGTATCTTCTCGCATTTAACGCTGCTGCTTTTTTTCTGATTTGGGTATTTGGGAGGAAACCTGCTAGGATAACTGAACACGTCCTGGAAAGAGGAGCTTGAACACTTTCTCCTCCTTCCAGTCTCGCGAGCAGAGGGAGCAAGGGTGAGCCTCCCTTCGAATGGGTGCTACAGCATCGGTTCCACGGCCAGAGAGCCAGCCCCGGGAGCAGGGCGGCTCCGGAGCCTGTAGTACCTCCTGCTCGGCTTTCTGCGGCTGCGGTGGGACGCTGTGGTGGCACGGTTTGTTCCCCGGCGATAGGACAGGGGTTTATGGCACCCAGGCCCTGCACAAGGCTCAGTCGGAGAGGTGTTTTACACCTCAGATGCTGGTCTCTGCCTAGCAGACACTTTTACCACAATGGGAATAAAAAATTGCTGTTTATTTATTTTTTAAAGCTAATCTAATACATATCTCCACTGCCAAGCTATTTTTAAAAAAGCGCTTGAAGCAATACACAAAATCTCAGGGCTTTGTACCTGATTAATTTCCTTGGGATAAGCCTGCAGACCAGTTGCTGGTCAATAACTCTCTTCTAATTGTCATGGTATAGAGCCAGTGATTTCAAAATTGTTACAGTGGGTTAATTAAAAGAGGGGGGGCAGAATTGCCTGATGTATTTCTATGCACTGTGTATGTTAGGTTTAGATTTTATGTTATGTTGTACTACATCTGTTGTCCGGAAAGTGCCAGTAAATCAGGGTTTTAAATAAGCCCATTTGGTGGCATAGCATCTTACTGCTTCGTTTTATAGCGTGCAGCAATTACTGCTACAGCTATAATGAAATCAGAAAGGCAACAGACATTCCAAAGTCTTGAAAGGAAATCTTTTCTGAACAGAACCCCAGGTAAGGATGAACAACAGTTTAAGGTGTAAAATAAGGTTTTTTTTGATGAGTATGACTCTCGCCTTCTTCTAGGAGAACGGGTTGGATTATGAAGCCTGTCTTGTCGCTCAGTGCGATGCCTTGGTCGATGCGCTAACGCGACAAAAGGCAAAACTGCTCACCAAGGTGACCAAAGAACGTGAGCACAAGCTGAAGGTGAGCACAACTCTCGTCAGCCGAGCACGGCTGTCGATACCTGGCGTTACGGTGTGTTTTGTTGAGTCCCCAGCCCTTTACACCATGGAAATTCCTAGTGGCCAAATCCTGAAGTCCTGCAGCGGGTTCCAGTTCAGCAGTTTGGCGGAGCTGTGCTTATATGCTTCAAGTGGGGCTTGTATTTCAGCAGGTGGTTGGCTCAGGCCATCAGTCTTTATTTATCCCATGGTTTCGGGCTGTCTTTTGAGAGGTGCTTGTCAGTGAAACCTGTGTGCGGTTTGGAGCCTGGGACCTTCCAAACGCAAGAAACCCCTTCTGTCCAAGTAAGATTTTTTGATTTTTGGTGTCTCTTGAAACCTTTGAAATTCAGGCAAGCCACCTCCAGAGATCCATGTGCTCACTGAAAAGATATTAAAGTAATGCAGTAAAGGGGGGTGGGAGAAGAAAGCTGTAGATGGTTCAGTACTTAAAGGGAGCCTATAGGAAAGATGGGGACAATCTTTTTAGTAGAGACAGCAGTGACAGGACGAGGGGTAACGGTTTTAAACGAAAACAAGGTAGGTTTACAGAATCACAGAATCACAGAATAGTAGGGGTTGGAAGGGACCTCTGTGGGTCATCTAGTCCAACCCCCCCGCCGAAGCAGGGTCACCTACAGCAGGCTGCACAGGACCTTGTCCAGGCGGGTCTTGAATATCTCCAGAGAAGGAGACTCCACAACCTCCCTGGGCAGCCTGGGCCAGTGCTCCGTCACCCTCAGAGAGAAGAAGTTCCTCCTCATGTTCAGACGGAACTTCCTGTGCCTCAGTTTGTGCCCATTACCCCTTGTCCTGTCGCTGGGCACCACTGAAAAGAGCTTGGCCCCATCCTCCTGACACCCACCCTGCAGATATTTGTAGGCATTTATAAGGTCCCCTCGCAGCCTTCTCTTCTTCAGGCTGAACAAGCCCAGTTCCCTCAACCTCTCCTCGTAGTGGAGATGTTCCAGTCCCCTCACCATCCTTGTAGCCCTCCGCTGGACTCTCTCCAGTAGCTCTTCATCCTTCTTGAACTGGGGAGCCCAGAACTGGACACAGTACTCCAGATGAGGCCTCACCAGGGTAGTGTAGAGGGGAAGGAGAACCTCCCTTGTCCTGCTGGCCACACTCTTCTTGATGCACCCCAGGATCCCATTGGCCTTCTTGGCAGCCAGGGCACACTGCTGGCTCATAGTTAACCTGTCGTCCACCAGGACACCCAGGTCCCTCTCCGCAGAGCTGCTCTCCAGCGGGTCCACCCCAAGCCTGTACTGGTGCATGAGGTTGTTCCTCCCCAGGTGCAGGACCCTGCACTTGCCCTTGTTGAACCTCATCAGGTTCCTCTCTGCCCAGCTCTCCAGCCTATCCAGGTCACGCTGAATGGCAGCACAGCCTTCTGGTGTATCTACCACACCTCCCAGTTTGGTGTCGTCAGCAAACTTGCTGAGGGTACATTCTAACTCTTCATCCAGGTCGTTGATGAAGAAGTTAAACAAGACTGGGCCCAGTACTGACCCCTGAGGGACACCACTTGTCACCAGCCTCCAACTAGACTCAGCGCCGCTGATGACAACCCTCTGAGTTCTGCCATTCAGCCAGTTCTCTATCCACTTCACCGACCACTCATCCAGCCCACACTTCCTCAGCTTCCCCAGGAGGATATCATGGGAGACTGTGTCGAAAGCCTTGCTGAAGTCAAGGTAGATAACATCCACAGCTCTCCCTTCGTCTACCCAGCCAGTTAGGCTAGATATAAGGAAGAAATTCTTTACAATGAGGGTGGTGAAACACTGGAACAGGTTGCCCAGAGAGGTAGTGGAGGCCCCATCCTTGGAAACATTCAAGACCAGGTTGGACAGGGCTCTGAGCAGCCTGATCTAGTTAGTGGTGTCCCTGCTCGCTGCGGGGGGGGGGTGTGGACTAGATGACCTCTAGGGGTCCCTTCCGACCCAAAACTTTCTGTGATTCTGTGATTCTATGAATGAAGTGGTGGTCAAGAAATGTTTAAATAGACACATTTCTTCAAATGGTGAACTGCAGATGTGATTTTGAGGTATTACAGTGCCCGTGACATTAAAAGTATCTAAACCAGAAGGAAAAACAGAAGTGAAAAATTGAACATGACAAATAACGAATAAAATCCATGTTCATGATCAGCGTTTAAGCCCCCCTGTACTTAACGAGGACCAACACTTAGGACGTGCTACTGGCAGGACAGCTGGTCCTGTGGTTATTCCTGTTAGGCTGTTGCACCTCAGGAGCTGTGCTCTCGGACGCAGCGCTGTTAGGCCTGGTCTGCAGCCGTGTGGCAGCAGAATCAAGTCCAAAATCTGGAGAAATGAAATGCAGTTTTTTGTTTCTTAATCCTAGCAATGCGTTTTTAAGCAGAGCAGGATCAATGGTGAATTGTGAAGAGAATGAGAGAGTATAATCTGCAAGAAAGCACTCATGCAGTTTTCCTCTACAACACTTGCTTTTTAAGTCAAAGATTTTTTAAAAGCTCAGATTTTAATGGAAGTGTGGTTGTAAATGTGAATACTGCAAATGCAGAAATGTGTTCTGTGCTTTTTCTGCCCCAAGCATGCCTGATCTTTGAGCAATTAATCTGCTCTGAAAATTGAGATTGCCTGTGCACAACATTTTGCCAAGCTAATTATCGGTATTTACAACACAGAGCAAGTGAGTGTAGCTGATGGAGTATGGCAATGGCCATATGGCAGCTAAATTAAGCATAGCTTTAACACACTCTTCCACTCGTTGTCTCTTCTGAAATAATCTTATACACTTCACTCTACGCTGAGGCAGTCATCAGAACTGTACTGATGCTTGTTTTCCAGGTTGTTTGGGACCAGATAAATCACTGTACGCTGAAGCTACGCCAGTCAACGGGGCTGATGGAGTACTGCCTAGAAGTCATCAAAGAAAATGATCCCTCTGGGTTTTTACAGGTATTTTCCTTTCCAACGTTCTGGGGGACAAAACGGAAAGAATTGAAAGCGAAATCTGAAAATGGACTGCTTTGCTAATGAACCTCTTCCACCTCCGAGGCGGGTCCACCCTGACTCCTGTGAGTACTGCCTAGAAGCTCAGGCAGCCTGGTGATCGCAGGAGCGTCCCAGCGAAGGGATGCCTTCCAACAGCAGCACGTTCCCCAAGGTGGGGGATTAGTGGGCACATCACCTCCCTGATTCCTGGCGTTTTTCCTCTTGCCAGCCCTTCATTCTGGGCTGAAAGAGAGATGCTGTGCGGCTAATGGTAACTTTCTATTTTATTCTCACTTGAGAAACCCAACAGAGGGCCTCACAGAGCTCTCCTGTCCTTTGGAAAGCTCTGTGACTCAGCAGAGTAGTATTTCTCCCCTTTGCTATGCTCTTTCCTATGTGAAAGAGTCCTTTCAACATCTCCCCTGTGAGGAAAGCCAGCCTTAAGGGCTTGTGTGTAGCTTTGCTCTGCTGGTGTGGTTGCACCTCAGAGGGCTACAAGACCTGTCTCGCAGCTGGAGGGTCCAGGTACCCCCTCTTTGCAAAACAGGGCCTGGCCAAAAATTGCCTTGATTTGCAGGGTTTTGTTTCTTAGGTGCAAGCAGTGAGAGTGTCTGTTGATGAGATAAAACATAGGAGTTTTATTATCCAATTAATTCTTTTGCCTGGTTAATTCTGTTATTTTGATTAATGATTTTATTTTGCCCCGTTAGTTTTGTTGCCTTATTAATTGCCTAAGAAGAAAGGCACATCAGACACAGTGATCTGCGCGCGGCTGTCGGCTGAACAGGGCACGCTGCGCACGTGAACGCGCGAGTGTCGGGGGGCTGTCACAGCATCCCGAAAAAACAGGAGGAGAATTAGCCAGCTTAAACCCATTAGCAGTCCAGATTGATTGCTACTGTCACGTCTGGTCGCAAGCAAGAGCGGGGAATGTGTGGTGTATATTAATCTCAAGACCACGCAGCTTTTGGCAGGCTGTCGGTTGGGTACTGCTGGACAAATGAAACCTTCAGCTTACTTCTCCCGTAACCTTTGTGGCTGCGTTCTTTGAAGTCACCTTTTATAAAAGAGTACTTTTGCTTTTACCTTTTCCTGGTTTATTTAATGATGCTTTCAAGGCAACCAGCAAACACTGAGGCACAGCATCCCTTAGACCAACTGCTCCTGCAGGCAGGATATTGAAACACCGCCGAGGGATCCAGCATCCCAATAAGCGACCCCAAGGCTGTAGGAAGGCTGCAAGATGCTCCTCCACTTACTGCCCAGACCGATTAGGAGCTGTTGATGCAGGGGCTCAGACAGAACTGTCTTCCAGTAACAGTAATGAGGAAAGGTATTGGAACTCCTGAAATAAGGAAAAACTCTCTCTGACCTGTCCAGAAGAAAATTCTGCTCCCTGTGACTTAGAGGAAGCTCAGTGGGAGGAACTCGAGATATCCAAAAGGCAGCTTTGCTGAACTCGAGGAGGGCAGTTGAGTTCACTGTTTTCCGCAGAGCCAGGATTGCACTTCCAGAAGAGTCTGCTGCGATCATCTTAGTCTGACCTTTGGCCTAATTGTCTGTGGGCTGAGCTAGAGCAAAGCTTTAAAAGTGAAATTCAGTTTGGGTGTAATGACAGAAAATCCATCATATTCTTCGAAAATCTATCGGACAACTTGTCACCCTCACTGCTGGAAATATACACCTTTCTTCCCATGTGATTTTCTTATTCCTTTCGTGATTCATCCACTGAATCACCTCTGCTGAACGGAAGGACCCTCTAACATTTAAGCCTCTCTCTGTGCAACTGCTTTTTAAACAGGAGAGCAAAGCTAGGCTGTGCAGCTCAGAGAGTGCAGAAGTGTACGTGGCGTTCCGAGGCTTGATACGTAACATAATCCTAAAAGCCTTTATAAAGGGCACAAACTGAGGCACAGGAAGTTCCGTCTGAACATGAGGAAGAACTTCTTCCCTCTGAGGGTGACGGAGCCCTGGAACAGGCTGCCCAGGGAGGTTGTGGAGTCTCTTTCTCTGGAGATATTCAAGACCCGCCTGGACAAGAACCTGTGCAGCCTGCTGTAGGTGACCCTGCTTCGGCAGGGGGGTTGGACTAGATGACCCACAGAGGTCCCTTCCAACCCCTACTATTCTGTGATATTCTGTGATATTCTGTGATATGATTTTTATTTTCCTTCCCTAAGATGAGATTTGTTTTGAAAAGGCGAGACGAAAGGGTGCAACGTCAGTGGCGCTGGCCCCAAACCGACCGGGTCCCGTCCCAGCTGTCGTGCTGCCGTGTGCCTGCTTTCGCTGTGCTGCATCTCACGGGCGTTCTGTCGCTGTTCACGTCTGCATCTGCCGTTTCATTTTGAGCCCGAATACTCTCTTTCAGATTTCCGATGCTTTGATCAAGCGTGTGCAGGTATCTCAGGAGCAGTGGGTCAAAGGAGCCTTGGAGCCAAAAGTGTCTGCGGAGTTTGACTTGACTCTGGATAGCGAACCTCTGCTGCAGTCGATCCACCAGCTGGATTTTATTCAGATGAAATGTAGGGGTGAGCTTTTGCGTTTTGCTTTTTTTTGTTTTTCTGTTTTTCGTGCATGTGTTGAAGCAGTGCTGGGAAGAAGGGGGGCAGCGGGGTGAGAAGAGGAGTGGCTTGAAATCTCTGGGTGGTCTTAAAAAGTTTTCAAGCAATTCAGGTTACTGGGTGTTTCCTGGAAGGATGTGCTCACCTCGCATGCCATGGCTTGTAACAGCTCGGACAGAGATACCGGGTGCAGTTAAAGATCTGAAAAGATAAATTCTTCAGAGTAAGGATATCTGTCAACTTTGAAGATTAAAAAAAGACGTTAACTGCATGAAACTTTATGCCATTTTACAGCACTCCTAGATTTAACACGGTTAATTCAAAATGCCAGTTACCCCTATCTTGTCAGGAACAACGGAAGTAGTAAATAAATGTTCCCCGCCCCCCACACATATGCTTGAATAGGGAAGGAATCCCTTTGATTTATGTCCAGATCATGCTGCAAACACTGCCCAGCTTAAAGAAGAAAGTGCCCTGGTTGCCAAGAAGGCCAATGGGATCCTGGGGTGCATTAAGAGGAGTGTGGCCAGCAGGTCAAGGGAGGTTCTCCTCCCCCTCTACTCTGCCCTGGTGAGGCCCCATCTGGAGTGCTGTGTCCAGTTCTGGGCTCTCCCAGTTCAAGAAAGATGAGGAGCTACTGGAGAGAGTCCAGCAGAGGGCTACGAGGATGATGAGGGTACTGGAGCATCTCTCCTACGAGGAAAGGCTGAGGGAGCTGGGCTTGTTCCGCCTGGAGAAGAGAAGGCTGAGAGGAGACCTTAGAAATGCCTGTAAATATCTGCAGGGTGGGTGTCAGGAGGACGGGGCCAGACTCTTTACAGTGGTGCCCAGCGACAGGACAAGGGGCAACGGGCACAAACTGAAGCAGAGGAAGTTCCAGCTGAAGATGAGGAAGAACTTCTTCCCTCTGAGGGTGATGGAGCCCTGGACCAGGCTGCCCGGGGAGGTTGTGGAGTCTCCTTCTCTGGAGATATTCAAACCCCGCCTGGAAGCGGTCCTGTGCAGCCTGCTCTGGGTGACCCTGCTTCGGCAGGGGGTTGGACTGGGTGATCCACAGAGGTCCCTTCCAACCCCTGCCGTGCTGGGATTCTGTGAAAAAAAAAACAAAAAAGGGAGGTGGAGATTCCCAAGGGCAAGGTAGTTCAATGGCTGTACCCTTCCCTGACTCCAGGTGTATGAATGGTCCCGAGGGACACAAAAAAGAGAGACGAGGTTCAGAAAAGTATTTAAAAGCAAAAGCTGATGAACAGTCGGTGCCATTGGCAAAAAAACCCAAAACCCTTAACAATCGTGTGCTTGTGACGCACTTGGTTTATATGGAGCAGGATGAGCACTGCTTCGGAACTGGAAGATCCGTAGACCGGCTAGATTTGAAGGCCATTGTGGTCCCTGGGAAGGATGCCGTTAGCTTCCCTCAGTGGTAGTTCAAGCCTTGGTTCTCTTTGTGGGTGACAGGCTAGAGGCTGCCAGCAGTCAGTGAATGAGTTAAGAACCATCATGTTGTGATGCCGGATGTGCTGCTTTTGGACTCCAAGCAAGCATAAAGATTTCTGTTACTTTATCTGTCCTCTCTGGGCCTAATTCTGAACCTAAGAGACCCAAGATGGAGGATAACTTGGCAGATAAACATGAGGAGAAACAGTGGATAAACAGCTGAAGGCCGAAGTCTGCTCACCAAGAACAGCTTGTGTCTTGGCATAAACGAGTTGTGTTCCAGTCCCTCAGAAACCACCAGTGAAATGCTCCTTTGAAATGTTAACAGCCAGGAAAGTGGAGTCAAGAGAGAAAGAGTAACCCTGACAAAACTTCTCCAAATACTGTCTGCACTTGTCTTTTTAAATCAGTTTATGTTTAATGTTGGCCGTATTTATTTTTAAGTATATTTAATACTAATCTTCCACCACTCCCCTTCCCAAACATATAATGAATTTAGTTAAACTATCCACTTACATTCTTAATTAACCACAGGTCACTGGAGGTGAGAAGAGCTTAGGTATTTGGCTTTTGGACATTCATCTGGCTTTAAGCTCGAAGACTTAAGAGACTTTAATTGAGCCAGATTCCCTGGAGCTTTATGAAAGATAGCGCTGTCTGCTGATGCTCTCATTTATCGTACGATCCCAGTGAAGCTCTGCTACTGAGCTAGACGTGGTCTGAGGAGCAGAGAAGAGGACAGGACAGCTTCTGCCCAAACCTGCGCAGAGCTCACAAACACCCTTGGGCTTTGCTCCCCAGAGGCACCTGGACAGTTAGCCCTCAGAAAGGGCTTGTGCTTGAGCTGTCTTGGCCTTGACCAGGGAGTACCTGCTGCGTGTCCTGCCAGGTTGGTCAGCACAACTGGCGTGACCATGGACACACTATGCAAAGAATGGTGGAAATGCCATTTGTCCTGGCGGCCATTCCTGAAGGTACAGAAGAGATGAAACTATTCCCACTTGTGCCTCTGTGTGCCCCAGCAGAACAAGCCACCGACTGGTCCCAAGCTAACATTCAGAAGTATTGAAGATTGTTTGGTAAATAGAGGCGTATTTATATTTTTCAATTTATGACAGGAAGTCCACTTGCGTTTGAACTGCGCAGTTTGATGCTTTGGCATTTTTATTTCTGAAATTTTACCTCTATGACCTCAATCAGCTTTGTATAATCTTCTCGTGCATAGTGGTCTTGCATCTAGAAGTACAGGTACCACAGAGTAAGCAACTCAGCATTTCAGCAGCGAGCACCCAGACTTACTGGGAACCTCATTTTGCTGACTGTGAGGAGAAGCTGGTGTTGCAGGGTGATGTTTTTGCTATTTATCACCATCAGGACTTGTCTACTTCTGAGCCTCCAGTTTCACCAAGGAAAATCTATGTGTCTCCACATCTGCTCCTCTTTCTCCAATCCTGCCTCACCCCAGGGCACCAAGTCATCAATCTTTGCCAGACGTTGGTGTTGAGGGGAGTGTTGCTAACTCACCGTACTCGTTGATCTGACAAGAGCAGATGCATTAAGTACATCAGAGACAATCTGTAAAGAGAGTTTTGGGGAAATCTAGGAGCACAGGGCCAGTGTGGCTTTTCCAACTGCAAGTTGTTTCGTTCCAAAAGCTTTGCAATCTCAGGTCTGTACTATTGGTATTGATGTTTATTGCATGACTGAATTTCTGTTTTTTTCAAACTCTGGCCTCATTCAACCTCAGTGAGCTTGCATGGGTCATTTAGAGTGAAAGCTGGGTTGTAAGTAAACATTGATTGACTGTGTTAGACAAAGAAGAATGAAAAGGAGAACAAATCACATTACATTTGCTTTGGTGACTTGTTCATGTACCTGATTGGTGGACTCTCTATAAGCCCATATCTAAAGCTGATCTCAACAAATAAAGAGCAGGGGCTGGTTTTTCTTTTTACAGAAAGAAAAAGCAATTTGGTACCAAATTAAATGTGCAGAAATGTGACAGGTGCAGTCGCAATGCTTCGGCAGTCGCGTTGACCAGTGGGTCTCACTGATAGCCCTTTGGCGAGAGTCCCACGCTCCCCGGGCTAGCTGACCTCCAAGACACACGCACAGCTCTCGTATGTGCTGGCGTTTTGAGCTTTCCCAGATCCATTTCCTCTGTCCATGCTTTCTTCTCTCTGTTGCTTTTTCTGAGTGCCTCGGCACAAGATTCCTGAGCTCCTTGATGGCCAGCTCAGTGTGTACATCACATTTCCTCAGTTCAGGCTGTGGACACAGGCAAGTGTGTGCTGAAGGTTTGTTTTGTTCAGGTAGCTGGATCTGTAAGATGGAGACTGGGACCAAAACAGGAAAAAGATATATCTACCCTCTACTTTTCTGTTCAGCCTGGAGAAGAGAAGGCTGCGAGCGGACCTAATAAATGTTTATAAATATCTGCAGGGTGGGTGTCAAGAGGATGGGGCCAGACTCTTTCCAGTGGTGCCCAGCGACAGGACAAGGGGCAATGGGCACAAACTGAAGCAGAGGAAGTTCCAGCTGAACATGAGGAAGAACTTCTTCCCTCTGAGGGTGACAGAGCCCTGGCCCAGGCTGCCCAGGGAGGTTGTGGAGTCTCCTTCTCTGGAGATATTCAAGACCTTCCTGGACGCGGTCCTGTGCAGCCTGCTGTGGGTGACCCTGCTTTGGCAGGGGGTTGGACTGGGTGACCCACAGAGGTCCCTCCCAGCCCCGAACATTCTGTGATTCTGTGATTCCAGTGACACCATAAAGATGCCCAGGCACTTCCCCATCGTATGTGTGACTCTCACGCTTCGGGCCAAAATTCACACTGCCCCTGGGCGGGGGGAACAACAGCACTTTGCCATATGAAAACAGATCCTAATCCTAGAGGTCATTCCTCTTTCCATAATTAAAAGGGACTCGTAAAACACACCCTCCCCCCAAAAATTCTGCTCTTTTTTTTCGACGTTGTGCTTTACATGGACACTCCCTGAAAGCCTCCCGTCAGTCTTCTGAGGAGATTTTTGCAGGGTTTGGAGAGGCTAGTGGTTTGTTCAGAGGGGAGGGGATGTTGTCTTGCACTTTATGAACTTCAGGAATTAGATTTTCATCCGCTTTGGGGGGGGGAGGGGGGTGTCTCAGAAGTGGGGAGGACCCAGCGAATGCCTCCTGAGAAGGTTGACTGGTTAGCTAACGTGGCAGGAGCGTGGATGGCTGATACAGCCCTGTCTTCTGCCAGGCTCATCTCACTGGAAATACACAGGCTAGCAAAGACAAACGAACCCCAAGCTTAAAATGGTCCTCTTCAAGAAATCTCACTGCCTCTGAATTCCTCGTTTTCAGGTTGTTGACTCTTGCAATGTCACATTTCTGTTACTTCTCCAGACACAGTGTCTCCTAGAGAAAAGTCTGAGCTTTCCATGTGAAAAAAAACAAGCAGGTTTTTATTTATGACACCCTCTGAATCATCCTTAAATATCAAGGAATAGGAGCAAGGCTTTTTTTACTCTTTTCACATAAAAACCTCCAAGAGCTACTTTACAAAGCTCTTTTGTTTCAGGCCACAGTCTTTCCTCTGGGCTACCAACCATCTGTGTTCACGGTGGTGGTGGGTGATGCCAGCGGGAAGCCGTGGTGGCTTCTGCACTGTGTATCACAAGTGCGATGTTGACTTTTGTGTCCCTTCCAAAGCGGGGGTGAAGCCTTAGCCCTGTCACACTCTGGCGTCCGTTTGCCCGCAGACTGCTCGTTACACAAAACGTTAACAGTCCTTTTTTATCCAGAGAGGTAAAATAGGACAAAAGGAGCAGCTCAAGGGTTTAGCTCTCGCGCAGACAGAGGGAGGTAAATAAACTGGAGGCTCGACGTGGAGCAGATAAAAGAAGAGCTTAGAAGAGCTAAGTCAATGAACGCTCGGAGCACTCAGCTGTTTGCATTATGCGGTGGAGCTCTGCAGAAGTGATCCTCAGCAGTGAAATTCACCCTTGGGGAGAAGACCAGGCGAGGTCTGCGCATCACATATCCCACTTAACCTGTGCGATTCCAGTGATGCGTGAGATACAGAATCACAGAATGAATCACAGAATGTTCGGGGTTGGCAGGGACCTCTGTGGGTCACCCAGCCCAACCTCCTGCCGAAGCAGGGTCACCCAGAGCAGGCTGCACAGGACCACGTCCAGGCAGGGCTTGAATATCTCCAGAGAAGGAGACTCCACAGCCTCCCTGGGCAGCCTGTGCCAGGGCTCCGTCACCCTCAGAGGGAAGAAGTTCTTCCTCGTGTTCAGCTGGAACTTCCTCTGCTTCAGTTTGTGCCCATTGCCCCTTGTCCTGTCGCTGGGCACCACTGGAAAGAGTCTGGCCCCGTCCTCCTGACACCCACCCTGCAGATATTTAGAGGCATTTATTAGGTCCCCTCGCAGCCTTCTCTTCTGCAGGCTGAACAAGCCCAGCTCCCTCAGGCTTTCCTCGTAGGAGAGATGCTCCAGTCCCCTCATCATCCTCGTGTCAGATCTCTCCAGAAGACCGAATTTTCACTCTTTATTTTCCAGCGAAGGGCGAGCGGTGAGAGTTTAGCTGTACTGTTTATTTTTATTTTGAAGATGCTGGTCTGGTCAACAGCCTCTTGGTGTTTCTCCCGGGCAAGTCACTAAAAAGGCATGTTGGTAGATAACTTTGCACCCATAATTTCTGAGAGGAGAGAGCCAAAAGCAGCCTCCTGTGGTGCAGAAGCTCCCTTTGCTACTTGAACCAAGGGAGTGAGATAAAATCTGCAAACGGATAGTTCCTTTTAAGTAGGGCTGCCATAGAGATAACATATCCAAGGTGGTTTTGATGAAAAACTGGAGGAGGGCGAGTGTTAGATTAGTTTAGAAAAAACCCAGCTCTGTTGTGAAGAATTGTTTTGCTGCTGTGGGTGGAGTTCAGGCTCTATCTCGCCGCCGTGCTGGGAGCAGCGGCTGCTCTGCTGGTTAATAACCCAATTCTTCATTAACGAGCTGGGCTTCCTGGCAGCACTGCATCTCCCATGCCGTCCCGCGGCCCAAGACACCCCCTGCTCCCTCTCTGCTTTTGGGGACAGCGGGGGCAAAGCACTCGAGCGTGGAAAAACCTCTTCCAGCCCGTGACCCCTAGGAAGGAAACCGGGTGTGAGGCCCCCAGACTGTAGTTCTTAGGAGGCACCAGAAGCGTGTCCAGATACGTTTCTGTCTACATATTTCAGCCAAATGATTTGTCTAACCGAGTAGTGATGTCTTGTTGTATCATTTTTACTGCCTTTTGTTTCAAGGAAGGGAACGGAGCCTCTTCCTAACGAATATTGACCCCGCTGCGAGCGGAGGCGGGTGCGCGGTCGCCGCGCTGCTCGTGGCGCGGGCTGACGGGGTAGGGCAGAGCTACGCTAACCTGCTCCCAGTTCCCATTACAGTGCCGCCCGTCCCGCTGCTGCAGCTGGAGAAGTGCTGCACCAGAAACAACAGCGTGACGTTGGCCTGGAGGATGCTGCCATTGAGCCACAACCCGGTGGAGGGTTACATCTTGGAGCTTGATGATGGAGACGGTGGCCAGTTCCGAGTGAGAATTTCATTCAGCGTTTGATTGTGTTTCTTTGTATGGGAGTCTCCTCAGGCTACGGATTTGTGTCTGTCTGAGGGTGGGGAAGGTACAGGGGGTCAGAACGTCCCTGCTTGCGTCGCGTGGGTGTAGAAAGCCCTGGGTGCAGATGCTGCTCGACAGAAGGACCCCCAGCTTGGGTCGGAAGCTTGGTTGACATTACTCTCAGGGCTTTGGCAAAGAGGGCCTTGAGGTTCTCCTGGAGTGTACCAGAGTGGAAAATCCCATGCTAGCCTACAGGAGCTGGAAGTGGTTCATTCCACAAATCAGATATTTCTTTGAAGCCCCTACTGCTGTCTGTCCATAGCACCCCATTTCAACAGCTGAGATCCTTGGTCCGGAAATGCAACTCAGTCTTTCCTGGTTTTCTGAGTAAAAATGGGATCCTGCATAAAAATACAGGATTTCTAAATCCTTTTCTGGGAGCGGGTGAGGCCAGGCGGGTGGAAGCTTTCCTCAGACTCGCTGCGGTGGGGTTGGTAAGCATGGGGAGGCATCCCGAGCGCTGTCCTTCCAGACCCTCGGGGTGATGCCGCAGCTGCTTGCTCCCGGCTGCAGGCGCAGGGTGCTTCTAGGCTCCCGTCCTTTCTTGCCACGTCCCGATAAACAAACTGCAGGAACGGTTCCGTCAGCTTTCTGCCAGGCAGGCTTCAAGCTCCTGTTGCTTTAGGTCCAGGCTGGTCCATTGCATTCCCTAGCGGCCAGTGCCTGGAAAGCAGCTGGAGATCGCTGTTGGAGCACAGCTGCTCTCCTCGCAAATGGGACATCTTGCCAAAAGCATGTGATGGCATTTCTCTGGGAGCTGCAAACTGGCTTCTTGCTGGAAATGTAAAGGTTTCTCAAGCTGAAAATGGCCTGGCACGGGTCCACCTAAGGAACTGCCTCCCTTCCCAAACCGCTATGCCCATAGCCAGCAAAGGCTCCTGACTTGGACCCCCCTCATTAGAAGAAACAGCAATATTGGCAGGGCATTGTGAAGAGGGCACTGTGTTTGTGGATGGTCTCCTCAGTTCCTTGGCCCAAGTATCATTTCACGTGGGTTTAAAGAGGCTGGTCTGCACTACTCAAAGTGTGGAAAGGTACCTCTGTGAACAGCTGCTGGCAGCTGCTGATACAGTTAATATTATTATTGGTGTGTGATGGATGAAGAGTTAGGAACAAGGTGTTAGGAATTCCAGTGTCCTGGATAAACCTTTCCAAGTGCTGTTCACATCTGAAGAAATACTTGTGAATAAACAAGATTTCAGGGTCGTGGATATCCAAAGCCTGTTGGGGGGAGGGGTTGTAACTGGCAAAGGTTTTAGGACTGCCAGCACTGCCATGCAAGGTTTTGGATTGAAAAAGATACAAAACCATCTCAGTCCTTAAAAATCTGGGGTGACAGCTTCTCAGGGGAACGCTCTGCTTGCTGTGGTAGAAACACCCTCGGTTTTACCCGTGGAAAGCCAAACAGCAGGCTTCTCAGCAATGCCATTTCAGTAAGAGTTCGCCGATCCTTTTCGTGAAGGATTGTATATCTGAAAGCAACGCCCCTGACTGCACTTTATCGGTATTCGGTGGGTGGATTTAAAGCACAGGGTTTGTCTCCCATCATAGCAGAGAGCATCAATCTGAATAAACACAAGCAGTGACCGGCGGTAAAAATATGAAATGGATTAGAAAATGTGAGAGTTTGTCCCACAAATACAACTTTTTGCACAGACAGCATATGTTATAACATGGAGATAAGTTCAGCTATTCTATTAAAGCTCTTCTTTCTTTCCATGAAAGACCATCAGCTGACTCAGGAGCCAAAAGATTTTGTTATTTGTAGCAGCCACCATGGTAGCAAAGTGGACAAACACATGGCCGGCTGTAAACTGAAGTAATCCCTTTCTTATTCATCACATGCTTAATTCGCTTTAGGTTCATATCACAGAGCCTTAACCAACAGGACTGCTCTTAGGCATATACTCAAGTGTCTTAACTGAACTGGGGCCTGAGTGGTCTGATTAGTCACAGCCGTAAGCTTGTTTGGGCCTTTGCTACCATAAATCTACAGATTTCAAAGAATCAGAGAAATTAGAGGTGGAAAGGAATTGTGGCTTTCAACCCACTGCCAAGACAGGATTTTCTCCTTCTCTGTTATTGTCCGTTCAGTTTTCCAACAAAGATGAGATTCCTAGGCTTCTTTCAGTTCACCACAGGCTGTATAATCTGGCTGATCCTCTGCATTAGTCTGCCTAGATGTTCCTCCTCATGAAATATTTCACATTACACAAGTGCTTGCTGTTCAGTAAATCTTTGCAGACTGTTATGATATCTCTGCCGTCTAATTGTTGTTCCATCACATGATGTGTGTGATCCTGATCTTTAGGAGATCAGTTTCTTCTGGGTCTGCGCTTGCAGGTTTCCAAATTGTAGTTTAGCACAGGCCTGAGATGACATTTCCAACAGAATAAAGCTGTGCTTACTTGGATTTTTAATTCCTCGACGCCCCTCCTTTTTGGTCCTGCGTAAATATAAGAATGGCCACGGTGGGTCAGACACTGGGACTACTATCCAAAATAGTGTTTAGGAGCAGAGGATAAGAATTAAGATCTTTCTGTGTTGCCCTTTGTTGCTGTACCCTTCCAGCTTCCGCTTCACCTTAGTGTCTCCACTGCTAACCGCCCTTGATGTCTCCACTGCTGTGGCTGTAACAGCGTAGCTTCTGCATCCTGGGAAGCAGTGAGGAGTTGTTCTCTCGTGGCTTGTGTTTAGAAGTCTTGACATGATCACGAGGCACATAGAAACAGTTAAATTTTGTCCCTCTTTCTCTCCCTCCTTTTTGTTTTGGAACGTTCAGGAAGTGTATGTTGGCAAGGAGACTCTCTGCACCATCGATGGCCTTCATTTCAACAGCACCTACAATGCCAGAGTCAAAGCTTTCAACTCGTCGGGGGTTGGTCCTTACAGCAAGACGGTTATTTTGCAGACGTCGGATGGTGAGTTGGGCTTTTGCCAGCTTCTAAGTGAAAAGCTGCAGGTCTCAGCGGCAGGACGCTTGCATCCCTGTGTACCCCCTCATATCTTTGGCACTTAGTGGCACGGAGATTGTGGATCACCTGAGCGGAGAGGCCAGGAACTGACTGTGCACAGGGGCTGAGCTCTCCTCGTAGCACTTAGGGGGATTTTCCGTTATCAGTAACACCTCAGGTTTCAAGTCATGCAGTTTTGTTTGGCTGTAGAAGTCTGGGGTCTAGCTAAGATTCTTATTAGCTTTAGCATACAGAAGCAGTTACGCAACACACGGGATATTTTTGTGCCACGCTGTCTCCACTTCTCCTTATATCTTTGCCATTTGCCTTTTTCTTCGCTACTGCTTCCATTTCACAGCAAGGTTTGATAATACAGCGATGGGAATTCGTGCTTGTTCCTCTGTAATTATACTTGACATCCGTACGGGCATTAGAAGAAGTTCATCTTCATTAATGATATTGTAATGAATCGAGAAGTGCATGCTATTATCACTTCCACTTTCATGCTGTGTTGCCAAAATAGGCCAGTATAAAATATTTATACTTTAAGTGCTTTTCCTGTTTGTTTGGGGTTTTTTTTTTTTCCTTCTTTTTTTTTTTTTCCCTTTTGATAAACTGGTGAAGTCCTAACCAGCACGGACACAGTGGAGCTCCATTTCCAGTAAAGACAGCCCTGAACCAATCCACCTGTGTGAGCAGCTTCCATGTCACGGAGGAGCCTTTGTCCCCTCAATGACTTTCTTGTTACTGTGTGAGAACAGAGAGTCACTGCCCTTGGCAGCTTACGTTCAGAGGAGCAATATAAGGTGCTTCTGAGCTGAAAACCGGTAGGGTGCTGGCTCAGAGCAATCTTGTGTAGCTGCCTACAGTAACGAGGAAAGATCGTCTTTATTACCTGAAAGCGCAGAACCTCATTCTCCTAATTGAAGTCAAGCGGATGGCGCGTGCACGCAGCCAATTCCTGCCTTTCCTTTTCCCCTTCCGCAGTGGCGTGGTTCGCCTTCGACCCCTCCTCAGCTCACAGAGACATCGTCCTGTCGAACGACAACCAGACCGCCACCTGCAACAGCTACGACGACCGGGTTGTTCTTGGCACAGCGGCCTTCTCCAAGGGCGTGCATTACTGGGAACTGCACGTGGACCGCTACGACAACCACCCGGACCCAGCCTTTGGCATCGCCAGGATTAACGTCGTCAAGGACATGATGCTGGGCAAGGACGACAAGGCCTGGGCCATGTACGTTGACAACAACCGCAGCTGGTTCATGCACTGCAATTCTCACACCAATCGGTAAGCGCCGCTTGCGTGCTTTTCGCGTTATTGATGGCTTTTTCAGCTTCGCGTCGGAGGAAGGGGTCTCAGCAAGCCATCTAGTCCATCTCCCTGCTAAATGTAGTCATTAATTCCGTCTTAAAAATCACTAGTGACAGCGATTGCACCTCAGCGATCTGCGTTGGTGTTTGTTATCCTTTCTGTTAGCAGTTTTTTCCTGAGATCTAGCCTGAGAGAGTTGGGCTTGTTCAGCCTGGAGAAGAGAAGGCTGCGGGGAGACCTGATTGCAGCCTTTCAGTACTTAAAGGGAGCCTATAGGAAAGATGGGGACAATCTTTTTAGTAGAGACAGCAGTGACAGGACGAGGGGTAATGGTTTTAAACTAAAACAGGGTAGGTTTAGGCTGGATATAAGGAAGAAATTCTTTACAATGAGGGTGGTGAAACACTGGAACGGGTTGCCCAGAGAGGTAGTGGAGGCCCCATCCCTGGAAACATTCAAGACCAGGTTGGACAGGGCTCTGAGCAGCCTGATCCAGTTAGCGGTGTCCCTGCTCGCTGTGGGGGGGTTGGACTAGATGACCTCTAAGGGTCCCTTCCGACCCAAAACTTTCTATGACTCTATGATTCTAAATCCCCTCCCTGCTGTGATTTAAGCCCCTTACTGCCCGTTCCACCCACGGCGTCAGCAGACAGGAGCGCAGCGCATGGGGACGCTGGATTTCTCTCTCGTCGCTGGACGAGCGCAGGGAGAAAGGGGTCGATTCTCTTCCCGAGGAGGAATCTTGGCTGCAGGGTTGCACAATAATTAGCCAAAGCGCTGGTGATCGCCTGTCCGAAGTGCAGGTGTTGACTGCCAGTCCGGAAAGCTGATCAGAGGTGATTAAAGGTAACACCTCGGGTGGTCTGGACGCAAGGGACTGGAGGGCTAAGTGACAGCTTCCGTCCAACTGAGCCGTTGTGCTACGGGAACTGAGATCCTGGAGAAGATCGCCACTGAAGGGCGCGATTCAGGATCCTAAGTCCCTTGCTTAGTTTGGAAAACGGTGTCTTTGTGTACCTGCTCCATCACGAGGGGGGACCGATGGACGAATCAAGTGACTGACCAAAAATACGTAGTGGGGCTGTGGCAGAGCGGGAATCAGTTCCGATTTAGTTTTCTGCTGGCTGTCCCAGCAGGTCTTCCGCACTCGCTGGCTCGGATGTTGTTTCTGCTATGCCAAATGCTTAAAAAAAAGTCTTGCAGCGATTTTTAAAATGCTCAAATGCAGGTGTTACCTCCTTAAATAGAAAAGTTCATGCCAACATGCACTCAAATGCTTAAAAGAAAGGCTTGCAGCGATTTTTAAAATGCTCAAATGCAGGTGTTACCTCCTTAAATAGAAAAGTTCATGCCAACATGCACTGTATCCTAAAGCTGGTTGTGATGTTTCTCACTGTTGTAGAGACAGCAGTGACAGGACGAGGGGTAATGGTTTTAAACTAAAACAGGGTAGGTTTAGGCTGGATATAAGGAAGAAATTCTTTACAATGAGGGTTGTGAAACACTGGAACGGGTTGCCCAGAGAGGTAGTGGAGGCCCCATACCTGGAAACATTCAAGACCAGGTTGGACAGGGCTCTGAGCAACCTGATCTAGTTAGTGGTGTCCCTGCTCGCTGCGGGGGGAGTGGACTAGATGACCTCCAGGGGTCCCTTCCGACCCAAAACTTTCTATGATTCTGTGATTCTATGTTTCCTGTAGAATAGCCATTTGCACTCTAGAGCATACTTGTATTTTAAGTAAGTGTACTGCAATTGCTGGGAATTTTTGTTTGAAGCATAGTTTGATTTTGCAGTTCATTACAGACAGGTGGAAGAACGTTGTAGCAGGATCAAAAGCTACCTGAAGTCAATTAGAACATTTTCCGTGTCTCCAAAGACCTGAGATCATGTCCTAAGAAAATACAGAGTAAAACAACATCAGTATAATAAATTTATCAAGAGGTTCTCTGTCCCTTTAACATCTTGATTTGATTTAGGGCGGAAATAATCTTAAGCTGTATTAATTTTAATGCTCTGTGAAACAGCTTATGTTTTCTGGAAAAAAGCTGGCAACCATTCTGCATAGTACTGTCCCAGAAACCTACTTTATGGATTTGGTCCTCGGCGTGCTCCTCCCGGAAAGCAGCACACGAGCTAAGCCGAAGCTTTTCTTCTGGGAAGCACAAACAATGGAAACACTTTGGATTTCCAATCCTCCCTCTTAAACAGGAGAGCGGAGTGCTTTTTGTTGATGATAGTTTCCCAGTTTCCACTAGGTAAAACACAAAGGCTCTGCAGGCACATCCCAGGCGTGGGTAGACCCGTGGAATATCTGCTCAAGTCTAGTACGCCCGCAAAGGGCATGGAGTCTTACGAAATCACATGCACTCCAATGAAATTAGGTCTAGGCTTTATATTTTCAACCGTGACTGTCAAGTAGGTCAGTTTTTTAACTCATTAGCTGTATTAGTCTTGTGGAAGCAGTTGTTGCTGCCTAGTTGTTTTTCCCCACTGGAGACAAGTGCATGACCGCACAGTATCCCAGTCTGAAGGAAATTTATTGTCAGCTTTTAGCCTCTTGGATATTACTGCGGTGGAAGTTACATCTTAGTTATCATTTCACGCTTCCTGATCTCCATGAGAATAAATTAGGGCAATAAATAAATGACTAGCTTCAAGGATAAGCTGAGGTAAAGCCTGAAAGATCTGTTCACGAGACCTGTCACGTTTAGAGTACGTTCCTGTTCCTCTCGCTCACATCATGCAGAATTGGACCGGTCTGCAGCCTTAAAAACTAGCGTCACTTCTGTAACACTAGAAGAAGAGGCATGAACAGAAGACTGTAATGCTATCAAAAACTGAGGGGACCTTCGAGAATTTGAGGAACTACTGGGGAGAGTCCAGCGGAGGGCTGCGAGGATGAGGAGGGGACTGGAGCATCTCTCCTACGAGGAGAGGCTGAGGGAGCTGGGCTTGTTCAGCCTGGAGAAGAGAAGGCTGAGAGTGGACCTTAGAAATGCCTGTAAATATCTGCAGGGTGGGGGTCAGGAGGACGGGGCCAGACTCTTTTCAGTGGTGCCCAGCGACAGGACAAGGGGCAACGGGCACAAACTGAAGCAGAGGAAGTTCCAGCTGAACAGGAGGAAGAACTTCTTCCCTCTGAGGGTGATGGAGCCCTGGCCCAGGCTGCCCAGGGAAGTTGTGGAGTCTCCTTCTCTGGAGATATTCCAGACCCGCCTGGATGCGGTGCTGTGCAGCCTGCTCTGGGTGACCCTGCTTCGGCAGGGGGGTTGGACTGGATGACCCACAGAGGTCCCTTCCAACCCCTGCCGTGCTGGGATTCTGTAATAGGTTGAGCAAACTGGTTAAGAAAACACTCAGGGCTTATTGTTGCACACAGAAATAAAAATGTGCAGGACTGTGAGAAAAGAGGTGCGAGAAGTGGGATTTACTTGAACGAAAGTGATGCATATCTTCAGAACTGAATTATCATTTAATGAACGCCTTGCAGAAGTTTGCTCCTGAAACTTTGACTCTCCCCACCTCTCCTGCTAAAGGAAGTGACCAGGACAGTAGTCCAGAAAGCACCGGAGTCCTCCAAGTACTGTTCCCAAGGAAATGGTGGGATGCCTGGGAAGAGCCTCAGAAGTCCAACCTCCCTGGCAGCAGCCTGGCAAGTGTCCCCTGCTTGCCTCTGCCCCGGCTTCGTCCTGCCAGAGCTGGTTGCTCGCTGTGGAGAGGTGGCAGCTGAGGAACAGAGCGATCTGCTGCTGAGGTGCTGCGAGACTTGCGGCAGCGAGGAAGGGAGAGGGTCCCCATCCTTCTGCTCCACTCCCGCGCCTCCGTGGAGGGGCCTCAGCCGGGTCCTGCCCTCGCCTTGGGTGGGCTCTGCAGGCAGCATCTCTCTCTTCTTCAGCGGGTCCGTCCCCAAGCACTGCCCAGGGGTTGCTCAATGTCACTGTGCAGCACGCAGCTCATCAGCCCACAAGCAGCAAATTAGTTTATCATCTAGGAAAAAGCAGAATAATCTCAAGAAGGCAAAGCTGCTGTTTCTTTTTTTCCCTAAGAGAATCAAAGTCATTTAAAGGATGTCATAAAATCTATTTTAAGACACTGCAGGATACAAAACGTGGTGCTCTACAATCGACGCTGTTCCTAAAGAGAGGAAAACCATAGTGTAATCTATCTGTAAATAGCTCTAGATCATAGCACTGTTGCTTCCCACAATCTCATAAAGAATTTTATGATTGAGTGCTTTTAATCAAAACAGTCTGGATAGTAAGGTGCTGAGGATAGGTAAGCATCTTCACTTTTGTTGGAAAAGAATCTCCTTTATGGTTTTGGAGACGAGCTGAAAGAGAAACCTATTAATGCTGATAGGACCAGCAAGCAAACACAAGGAACCTGAGAACAGTAAAGTTGACATCTAACGCATCTGAGAGCCCAGTTCGTGCTTCTCAGCTGTACTATTATTGTTTGGAGAGCTTTAAATGGAGAAGTCAGAATACCATTTCCATCGCTGTCAGAGCTAACACAGCCTGCTGTAGGTGACCCTGCTTCGGCAGGGGGGTTGGACTAGATGACCCACAGAGGTCCCTTCCAACCCCTACCATTCTGTGATTCTGTGATTCTGTAATTTGCCTTCGGAGGAAGGGCCGTGTGCCGCTTGCAGTCCAAAAGAAACCAGTTTATGACACCTAGTGGGCAAGAGAAAATGTCTTACCCTGCGCTATAGTCTTCCTAATCTTCCCATAGTCTTCCTAATCGTATTTTGCTCCCTCCCCCCTCCCTTTTTTTTTTTTTTTTGATGTTTTGCCTACCGATCGTGACAAATTTTATGTTGAAATTGCATTAATCTTGTGAATGTGTAGTGCCTGAGGGGAGCGCGTGGGACAAAAGACAGCTGCTTCCTTTCCTACTGCAAATGATTTGAAATCTGATTTAGCCCGAACGAATTGCGCCAGGCTGTAAACCCATCGCAGAGCCCCCGTGGTATTAGCAGGGTAGCAGTGCCTGTGGCCAGTCTGTGTATCTAGTAGGTTTTTTTGTTCGGTGCTCTTTAAAGTAATACTGGGTCTGACTAACCCCCAAATCAAAGTGCATCAATGTCAAACCGCTCGAGCGTGTCCTGGCTGGCTGAGCCTGTCCTGGCAAGCGCTGATACCATGGTAGCTGTCAGCAGCTGCTCCTGACACAACCGATTATCGCTGGTATTAATGGCCGTGCCGGCACGCTTGAAACAGCTCAAGGTCCTATAGCTGAGCACCTTGCCTGTCGGGGAGCTACGTTTGTCCCTAGCCAGCCCCACTGTTCCCCTGCTTCTCCAAAACCAGCATCTCTTAGAATCACAGAATCATTAAGGTTGGAAGAGACCTCTAAGATCATCAGATCCAGCCATCACCCCAACACCACTGTGCCTGCTAAACCATGTCCCCAAGTGCCACAGGGGTTTTTGGAACCCCTCCAGGGATGGGGACTCCACCACTGCCCTGGGCAGCCTGGTCCAATGCCTGACCACTCTTGCAGTAAAGAAATTTTTCCTAATATCTGAACCTCCCCTGATTCAGCTTGAGGCCATTGCCTCTCACCCTATCGCTGGTTACTTGGGAGAAGAGACCAACCCCCGCCTCACCACACCCTCCTTTCAGGGAGCTGTAGGGAGCGATAAGGTCTCCCCTCAGCCTCCTCTTCTCCAGACTGAGCAGCCCCAGCTCCCTCAGCCGCTGCTCATAAATCTCCTCATAATCTCTTGTACCTGTGCTGGCTCCCTGCTCTCTGCAAAGCTGGGTGTCCTTAAGGGAAGCCAAGGTGAGTACTCGAACTGGATGTCTGATCTCGAGCTGCTGGCAGGCGTAAAGGTCAGAAATGAACACCTAGAAAATTAAGCTTTCTGCTTTTTCATTCCCTGCCGCACGTCACTGCACTGTGGCAGGGGAGCTCTGAGGAGCCGTGTCTCCAGGACTCCCCTCCCGCACGCTCAGTCCCGACCGGACCTGCTCACCTGCCCATGAGCTGAGGGGACCTGTTCGCTCTGGACCCCATTTTCAGCTCTTAGATTGCAACTGGAGGAGAGCTGGACCTAATTTCTCTTTAGGATCCCCCCATTAAGCTCTGATGAAGGTGGCACGTATGCTTCAGATAAAGGCGTGGATCAGTCGTTGCCAAATGCCGCGGGGATAATCGTTTCGCCGTGCTGCTCCGCTCTCTGCTTGGTGAGATTGCCTTGTCCTCGAGAGAGCAGCGGCGGTGTAGCCCTCTGCCTTCTCCAGGTGTGGTCTCTTTGTACCTTAGGACCGAAGGAGGAGTTTCTAAAGGTGCCACCGTTGGTGTTCTCCTGGATCTGAACAAGCGCAACCTGACCTTTTACATAAACGGGCAGCAGCAGGGGCCTCCAGCGTTTGAGAACGTCGAGGGTGTCTTCATGCCTGCACTGAGCCTCAACCGAAACGTCCAGGTAAGTCTTCTGCAGTTGAGTCCCACTTACCCTGCTCATCTAAAGGAGAACGTGTGCTACCGGCCGCTGCTGCAGGGGCTGGTAACGTCGTCTGTCGGTGGCCAGTACGGACAGGGGGTCTTGCCTTCTCAGACTGACACCTAGGCTACGAACGCTTTTTGGAAAGCTGCATTTGGCCTTCTGCCTTGCCTCAAAGCTCCAAGGAGTAATGCTGTAAAAACAAGTACCTGCACGCACTAATTCCTACGCTGACTTTGCTGCAATGCTCCGCTTGGAGAGCAGCGGTGCTGTGGCTTCCTCTGCCGATCACGTGAGTGTCCTAATTCCTCTTAGATCTTATATTTGGAGATTATTAACATTGGCAAGAGACAGAAATGTGAGCAGCACAGTGGTAAGTAGAGCAAAGACAAGGTAGGTCAGAGAACTGGTGCAACAGAGACCCAGTCAGCCATCATTCCTGCTCTTTCTGAATTCTGGAGATTGCTCACTGTTCTCGAGAGGATCTCCTCTTGGAGGAACCCTCTTTAAACATAACGCCTTTTTACTTCAAGGCCACTGCATATGGCTAGGAACGGGATGTCGTGTAAGGGAGAACCTATGGAACCACCCAGGAGCCTGAGGACTGAAAGAGGTCAGCTTAGGTCAGGCAGGACCGTTGCAGCTGGGGTGGAACCTTCATCGTTTAACAGACCCAAACTGAAACCAGAAACCTTGCATGACCTTGTTAGTACGTGAACATTCAGCATTAGTTACAGAATCATAGAATCACATAGTGGTAGGGGTTGAAATGGCCCTCTGTGGGTCACCCAGTCCAACCCCCCTGCCAAAGCAGGGTCACCCACAGCAGGCTGCACAGGACCACGTCCAGGCAGGGTGTTGAATATCTCCAGAGAAGGAGAATCCATGACCTCCCTGGGTAGCCTGTGCCAGGGCTCCGTCACCCTCAGAGTGAAGAAGTTCTTCCTCGTGTTCAGCTGGAACTTCCTCTGCTTCAGTTTGTGCCCGTTGCCCCTTGTCCTGTCGCCGGGCACCACTGAAAAGAGTCTGGCCGCGTCCTCCTGACACCCACCCTTAAGGTATTTATCGGCATTTATAAGGTGCCCTCTCAGCCTTCTTTGCTGGTGGCATCTCAATCTTTCATAGATTTCATAGGTTTTGTAGCTTTATTGTATTTGGTGCACCAACGTGGAAGGCACAGGCTTTTTTTCTGGGCACCTCACTGTTATATTCAACACAGATTTTTACTCACAGCCTCCCTGCAGGTTTAGCTACTTACATCCTTAAAGTACCTGGCTTGCATTTCTTACCGTGGCCAAGTGAAGGCAGAGTGTGGCCAACAAGGGGAAGGTCTGAGATGAAGCTGGTGTTTACCCTCAGCATGTTTGCTGATGACACCAAACTTGAAGGTGTGGTAGATACACCGGAAGGCTGTGCTGACATTCAGGGAGACCTGGATAGGCTGGAAAGTTGGGCAGAGAGGAATCTGGTGAAGTTCAACAAGGGCAAGTGCGGCGTCCTGCACCTGGGGAGGAACAACCCCATGAATCAGTACAGGCTGTGGCTGACCTACTGGAGAGGGACCTGGGTGTCCTGGTGGACGACAGGTTGACCATGAGCCAGCAGTGCGCCCTGGCTGCCAAGAAGGCCAATGGGATCCTGGGGTACATTAGGAGGAGCGTGGCCAGCAGGTCGAGGGAGGTTCTCCTCCCCCTCTACACTGCCCTGGTGAGGCCCCGTCTGGAGTCCTGTGTCCAGTGCTGGGCTCCCCAGTTCAAGAAAGATGAGGAGCTACTGGAGAGAGTCCAGCGGAGGGCTACGAGGATGAGGAGGGGACTGGAGCATCTCTCCTATGAGGAGAAGCTGAGGGAGCTGGGCTTGTTCAGCCTGGAGAAGAGAAGGCTGAGAGGGGACCTAATAAATGCTTACAAATATCTGCAGGGTGGGTGTCAGGAGGATGGGGCCAAACTCTTTCCAGTGGTGCCCAGCGACAGGACAAGGGGCAACGGGCACAAACTGAAGCAGAGGAAGTTCCATCTGAACATGAGGAAGAACTTCTTCCCTCTGAGGGTGACAGAGCACTGGCCCAGGCTGCCCAGGGAGGTTGTGGAGTCTCCTTCTCTGGAGATATTCAAGACCCACCTGGACAAGGTCCTGTGCAGCCTGCTCTGGGTGACCCTGCTTCAGCAGGAGGGTTGGACTAGATGACCCACAGAGGTCCCTTCCAACCCCTACCATTCTGTGATTCTGTGATTCTGTGATTTGCTGTTGGATGGTGCTCTGGTATGTCTGTGTGGGGATCCTGACCTAGCAGAGATGTCAGGTTATAGAAGGAGCACTAAAATGTTGTGTGCTCTGTCCTGCCAGGACGGTGAAGGTAAAAGGATTTTCTTACACGCAGTACATGGGCTCCACTGTGTGATCCCTCTCCTGAGCGACTCGGGGTCCCTCACACGAAGGTCCCATCCCCCTTGTGCCTAGCAAGCAGCGCTGCTGGAGACCTGCAGCCGGTGGCTGGGTCTGGGGAGAGATGTGGACTCCTGGCTTCTAGATAGACCCCAGGACGTTCAGGAGAGGATGAGGAAGGAGCCCTGTTTGTTTCAGGAGCTCAGCATCATCTCCATTAGTATTCTTGATGACTTAAATCTGGACCTGAAGTCCCACAGCCCTTCCCCTGTCGTTGACTTGCTCTTGGCCTTCACGAAGGCTTTCTGCTGAGGTTGTCCCAGTTTTGAATTTACGCATTTCTTGTTTGCGCAGGTGACCCTGCACACAGGACTGGACGTGCCCCAATGTGTAAAGCAGCCCAAGCTGCCCAACAACTAAGGAAGCCCCTGCCCGACCCTGCGCTGGGTTCTGCAAGCTTTCGCAGTGTCCTTTGGCACTTCTCAGTAGGTCGGTACGAAAGCGTTTCTCTTCCCTGACTTAAAACATCGCCCGGCGTGTTGCTCGCCGAGTACTCCGCTGGTTACAGCTGGCCCACTCCATGTTTAACCCAACGGTCGCAGCGAGCGTACCCGCTGAACTGGCACTCGAGTGTGGATGGTGACCTGAGCGTATCTACACTGCGTCGCAGGCGTGTGTACCCGCTTGTGCACACACACACACGTACGTTGGTAAAGTGTGAGGTTAAATGAGCAGATTTTCTCTCTCAGGATCCGTGCTCAAGAGGTATTAGGGATGCTGGAAAAAATGGGGAAGACTAAGAGTGGGGAACAACGGCCGTTGGAGCAATTTACCAGTAGGTGAGCTGGTAAACCTTGCCACTTGAGGTCCTTAACTGGAGCCAGCGGATGTTCTGACAGCTGAGTGGAGGCTGTGTGCTCAGTTAAAGAATTCCCGGTTGTCCTTTATGCTCAGGGGCTCAAATGACCGTTAATTATTCCTTCTGGCTCTAGACTGCAGTAAACTATGGGTAACCTTCCCCTGGAATTCAGTGGTAGAACTTCTCTCGTGGTCTGCAAGAAGACTGGTTTCCGAACACTGCCAGGTAATAGCTGTGCTCATTTTAGCTAGCACCGTGATCCATGCGGAACTCCGATATGAAAAGTAGAGAGAAAAATATCCTTGATACAGAATCACAGAATCACAGAATCACAGAATGGTAGGGGTTGGAAGGGACATCTGTGGGTCATCTAGTCCAACCCCCCTGCCAAAGCAGGGTCACCTACAGTAGGCTGTAGAGGACCTTGTCCAGGCGGGTCTTGAATATCTGCAGAGAAGGAGACTCCACAACTTCCCTGGGCAGCTTGTTCCAGTGCTCCATCACCCTCAGAGGGAAGAAGTTCTTCCTCATGTTCAGATGGAACTTCCTCTGCTTCAGTTTGTGCCCAACGTTTTAGTGTTCCTTATTTAGGTGTGATGGTGGAGGTGACCACGTGCAGAAGATCTGATAGCGGTTATCAGCACAACTCTTGAAAAACGGTGCAGGGGAGACCCCTTTGAACTGAACTGAGAAGGGATTTATTTAAATATGGTACGTGCAAAGTGTCCCATGCAGAGACGTGCTGCTTCCCAGCCTTGATCCCGATCGGCCCTGGGCAGCTGTAGTTCCAATGTAGCTTTGAGAGCAGAAGCCTTAATTTTCTATTCAATTAGTGTGAGCTAACTAACGTCTCGATCCTACCGAAGCGTTAATGTGAAACCCGTCCCTGCGCATTCTGCTGGGTTGGGACTTACATCTCTTTCCAGACGTACCCGTGTCTGGGCTCTCCCGTGGCAACAGGCAGCAGCAGACTGGAGCTCCCCACAGCCCTGGCACTGTCCCCTGCCTGCGGCTGTCAGAAAACACCGTGATTTGCGTGGAGGCTTCTTTCCCTCTGAACTCCGTTAAGGGGTGCGAGTGTGTGCGTATAGCGGCGGCGCGTAAGGGCAGGGCGCAGCACGCTGTGAGCCCGCGACGTCTCGGACTCCATCCCTCTCATCCTGCGGAAGCGTGGTGCTATCAAACAAGAAAAGCATCAGATCTTAAATCCCATCGATGTGCTATTTCCTTTTTTTTTAAACCCTGCTGCTTATACAAATTTTCCTCTCCAAGCACACGTATATGCACACGCCTATTGCGATCAGACACGCAATTATTAAACCCGAAAACAAATATTCTAACCAAAATCCAGCTTACTGCCTTGCACGACCGCAGCTGCCGGCCCCGCAGCCCGCAGCCCCCGGGCACGGCGCTGCACGGCGGCTCTCGGGTCGACTGGCCCGCAGCCGGAAAGCAGCCTGCCGTCCCGCAGCCAGCCCGCCGCCCCTGCAGAACGGCACTGCGCCGCGGAGACGTCGAGACTGAGACAGGGAATGAAGCCAGCGGCGGGGGAAAAAGCACCATAAGCTGTGGAGAGCGGGAAAGCAGCGGTGCTTTCTTCAAAGTCTGGAATGGATTGTGTGAGTAACCTTGTGGACATCGGTGTAACTGTGCCGCGCTCATCTCCGTTTCTTAAAGAATAACAGTCTGTGTTATAATTTTTGGTTTCATTTAATACCGTATGAACTTGTGCAGGATTTTCTAATTAGCGGGTCTGCTTTAACCTACCTCAGCTAGAACGCTACCGGACCCTGAATTTCCCCTTGAGCGTGCTCTTCTGCGAGCCTAGCGGTTGTAACCATAGCGTTAGCTTGGAGTATTGCCAGTCAGAGCAGTGTGTGGGAACACTGTACAGAAGCTGCACACAGTTTTTTATATCGGGAAACATCCCGTGATAATTTTCATACAGAAGACATTCCGCTTTTACTTGTTGTATCAAAAGCAAAAGGGCGTTGTCTGTTTTGGGACCGAACCTTTGTCTTTACTCCCAGTTTCCGTGAAGGAAACTCCAATGAATTTACATCTTTCCAATCTTCAACCATTGCCAGATGTTTAAAATTAATTCTGAATGGGTTTTGGAAGTGTTTGCAGTACTTGGTTTTGGTTTTGACCATCACTTTGGTAGCAGTTCCCGGTGTGTTGTACCCTGGGGAGAACATGGTGAGGGACACAGGTTACTGATCTCTAGCAGAAATACGGACGGGAGGTGGGGACGTGCTTCAGAGCTGTGGAGAAGCTGCTTTGTCACCCTCTACACATTCCAGCAGTTGTAAAAAGAGGGTACAGACTAGCTACCACTGCAATCTTCTTTTAACCTAGTGGAAATGCAAATAAATAAAAAGAATTCAGTTAGAAGTAGGCAACCTGCATTGGTAAGACTCGTTTAGCTTGGGTCAAAAACTAAACAAAGGCTGCGTGTGTCGGTTGTGTTCACGTTCAAGGACTTGGGTTGGGCACGGCCCATAGCAATAATCCAATTACCCCAACTGAGCGTAGTCTGATGGCTTCAGCTGGATACATTTTGGTAGTTTGATGAAGAGAGATAATGCCTAAGTAGTTAGAATTGTGCTAGGAAACTAATTGCTCCACAGGTGAGTGTTTATGCAGAGCATCCAGGTGGCGGTGGCTGTCTGAACGTAGGCGGAGCGGCATTTTCCCTTTGCAGAGCAGCACCAGGTGGGCAGAAGTGGGGCCCCTTCCACCTCTCTGCTCAGGCTGGAGGTAGCTTGCTTCTCGGCAGGTAGCTCCCCCGAGGTCCGTCTCGTTATAGAATCATAGAATGGTTTGGGTTGGAAGGGACCTGAAAGATCACCTGGTTCCAACCCCCCTGCCATGAGCAGGGACAATTTCCACCAGACCAGGCTGCTCAGAGCTCCATCCAACCTGGCCTTGAGCCCTGCCAGGGAGGGGGCAGCCACAGCTTCTCTGGGCAACCTGGGCCAGTGTTTCACCACCCTCATGGGTAAGAATGTCTTCCTAATATCTCATCTAAATCTGCCCTCTTTTAGTTTAGAGCCATTCCCCCTTGTCCTATCACTACACACCCTTGTGAAAAGCCCCTCTCCATCCTTCCTGTCGGCCCCTTCAGGCACTGGCAGCTGCTCTAAGGTCAGCCCGGAGCCTTCTCTTCTCCAGGCTGAACAGCCCCAACTCCCTCAGCCTGTGGTCATAGTAGAGGTGCTCCAGCCCTGGGATCATCTTTGTGGCCCTCCTCTGGCCCCGCTCCAACACATCCATGTCCTTCCTGTGTTGGGGGCTCTAGAGCTGGACGCAGGACTCCAGGTGGGGTCTGACGAGAGCAGAGTAAAGGGGCAGAATCCCCTCCCTCGACCTGCTGGCCATAATAACCCAACAGTCCACATGTTCTTCATCTACAGCATCTCTTAGGCCAGGTTTTGTTTCCCCTGAATCCCCCCTTCAGCATGGGGTCACCCTTCAGTGCTATGGTCCTTGCAGAAGCTGTGGTGCTGGCTCTCCAGGGAGAACCCAGGGGCTGAAGAGCAGCGTAGACACCCAAGGAGACCACTGTGGATCCTCTTGCTTCCTTTGGAGTCCTTGGGGTACTTGTTCAGCTCTCTGGGACTCCAAGCTGCCCCAGCAGCTGGACCCGTGCAGAGCTGCCCTTCGTGGGACGCTTCTGCTCCGAGGCCAGGCTGCTCCTTCCAAGCAGGAGAGCGGAGCCTTTCCCATGGGATGGATCCCATCCGCTGTGGTACGGAGCCCACACAAGGTAGCTGTAAAGGGACCTGATGTTTTAAAAAAAAACCCAAACCAACCACAAATAAGCAAGCCCTCCTCTAACAAACATAAACCTTGCCTTCTGCCTACACCAATTTGGAACCAGCTTAATAAATAAATATAGCTGCTGAATAAATAACGGCAGGCGAACTTTCTGTCCTCAGGGCAACAAGGGACTCGTAGTTTTCATCCCCCACCTGTGAACCCCAACCTCAGCCTTCTTGAACCCTCTTCCCGGCTCTTTCCGCTGCAAATTTCCCCATGAAGCTCAGTGGGAATAGAGAGGAGCAGCACTGCTGGACTGCCCGGGGCGTGCAACGCTACGCCATTTCCCCTCCCTTCTTCTTCAGCTCCAGCAGAGCTCCCAAGAAGAAGATCTCTTGGTGAGACTTCATAAGCCTCGCTGAGAATCCCTTCACAGAATAGGCAGGCAGGTGGCATTGCCACCTCCCATCTTGCCTATTTAGTTAAGGTACAGAGAGGAGAATATATTGGACCAAACAAACGAACTGGAGCTTACGTAGATCAGAGTTGAAGAGGAAAAGTATTAAATGTAATTTACTATATGCATAACGTTCCACCACGTTGTAAATAACGCCATGAGAGTGTATTGCCGTGGTTTGGTCTTGGCTGGTAATAGAGTTCTGTCGCAGTGCTGTGTCAGCTTTTAGTTTGATTTGGATTTTTCTTTTTTTTTTTTCCCCAAAGTGTAGTTAGCAAAGGCGGCAGAGCGCACCCAGTCCTCTGGTTTCCGAGTTGTTCTAGAGCAAGGAGAAATGCGAGCTGCGGCTTTGTTTTCTTTCTTTCTTATGTAATAATATTTCTTAAGGGAAGAGAGAGATGAGATCAGGGCTAAGCTGCCGCTACCACCGCGTGAAAGCCCCGCGTTGGAGACAGCCAGCGGGCGGTGGTGCGTTTTCAGACCACAGTTCAGATTACCCCGTTCCTGGGAGATGGGAGGCCGAGCACCAACAACCTGGTCACCGCAGCTTCCTGGTGCCACCTCGTGCATCCTTTGCTCACAGACAGACAGGTGAGGAAAGAGAGCTGCTAGGCCTAGGCTGCAGCCCCAGCTTTGCAGCATTCTGCTTAAATAGCAAAGGTGAGAATTCAGCTTTGAACCAGGCAAAAGAGGAGGACCCCAAGCATCTTGGCTAGATCAGCCTTGGAAGTGAGATCACAGTTTCAGGTCACAGAATCACAGAATGTTCGGGGTTGGAAGGGCCCTCTGGGCATCACCCAGTCCAACCCCCTGCCGAAGCAGGGTCACCCAGAGCAGGCTGCACAGCACCGCGTCCAGGCAGGTCTGGAATATCTCCAGAGAAGGAGACTCCACAGCCCCTCTGGGCAGCCTGGGCCAGGGCTCCGTCACCCTCAGAGTGAAGAAGTTCTTCCTCCTGTTCAGCTGGAACTTCCTCTGCTTCAGTTTGTGCCCATTGCCCCTTGTCCTGTCGCTGGGCACCACTGGAAAGAGTCTGGCCCCGTCCTCCTGACACCCACCCTGCAGATATTTTTAGGCATTTAGAAGGTCCCCTCTCAGCCTTCTCTTCTCCAGGCTGAACAGGCCCAGCTCCCTCAGCCTCTCGTCGTAGGAGAGATGCTCCAGTCCCCTCCTCATCCTCGTAGCCCTCCGCTGGACTCTCTCCAGTAGCTCCTCATCTTTCTTGAACTGGGGAGCCCAGAACTGGACACAATGCTCCAGATGGGGCCTCACTAGGTCCTTCAACAGGTTACGGTAACAAGTCAACCCCATTGCAAGGTATAAAGGGCACTTGTCACAGAAAATTATCAAACAAAGATGGAGAGACTTTTTTAAAAAAATTATTATTAATTTAAAAAGTGAGCTGCTTCTAGTTGTTACTGACAACATTTCTGGCGATCCCTCTGCCCGGCCGGCCCTACTGAGCGCTGCACGCAGAGGAGCGGCCGGGGCGGGAGCCCGAAGCACAAATCCATCGCAAGTCAGAGGCGCTCGGTCTCCTCCGGCGCGGAAGCCCGGACGCCAGCCGCCTCGGCGGGACGCGCGCGGCTCCTGCGCCTTTGCACAATACGGGAGGCGGGCGCGCGTGTCGCTGACGGAGGCACTCGGCAGCATCGTCCCCTTCTGTTAAGCGACCTTTTTGTTACATTTGTTATGGCAAAAAGAATTAATTATGAAATTATTTTTATTGCTGATTGGAGGGTTTCTAACATTTGCTTGTGAAGAGGTAGATAGAAATATTCCTGGGCCCCGACTGCATTCCTTCATCCTCCACCTCCCTTAAATGTTGTCAGTAAAAACCCTAACCGTCCTAGGTAGCATGGTGAGAAGACGTTATGTGATGAATATTAAAAATAAATGCATGAGGTAAACCTGCTGTTATTTCTGATTGTTGTATGAAGCATGAATAACACTAATTTAAATGTTGGCAACCAAAAAAGCGCGAAGGAAGAAGAGAACGGTGGTCACTTCTGGTTAAATGAGCGACAAGAAGCTGTTGCTGTGTTTTCTTCTTCACCGTTTTGTTCTTTATCGGCATTTCCCACCGCTTGGACGGACTGGGAGCTGGTGAACTGTACATCTCCGCCGTATGTGTCTGTCACCAGGTCGGGAGGAAAATACCAACTTTTTATAATTTTCTACCGGTAGCAAACGTTTGTATTTTTTGAATTGGAAACAAACTGCTTTTTGTCTTTTGGTCCGACTAAAACTTTGTGTATTATTATAATTGTTATTATTATTACCCTTTTGGAAAACAAAACATATGAGTTTATGCTGTCTTACAGTTTCTAAATAAATTCTTAAAACATTGCCAACAAATTCAGCATCAGTACCCTATTTATTATTAAAAATTCTTATTAAAAAACCAATATGCCCCACTGTAGATGAGGCACTGGCGCAGGACGCGTGCCTGACACCTGCTTTGTTACCGCAGTCAGGAATAACCCGGGGGCTGGAGAAAGCCAGGAGTCCTCCCTCCCGGCATCAGCTCCAGACAGAGCCTGGGCTGGGTGGCCGGGAATTCCTCTCTTCCTCAGCGCAACCCCGTCAGCTCCGGCTTACGCTGGGTGTAGAGTACCCAGGGACGCGTCGTTAAGCCCCAACCCATCTTAGACTCTTTGGGTGGTTTCCCCCACGTCCCGAAATCTGCGACACCGGAGTAGGCAGAGCCTGGAAATCACCGGTAGGATCCGATCGGGAAGCCGTTTGGGCGAGCCTAAAAGAGTGGGCAGAGAGCTTGCCAGGGCGCGAGAGACGCAGCTTCGCCAGCCGGTTCAAAACGCCGCCTGGTCGCGGAGCTGCACGCCTCCCTCCGCAGGGACGCTCAGCCCCGGCAGACGGCCCTCGCTGAAGCTCTGCGACCTTCACAAACGTCCGTTCGTGGAGCAGAATAAAGCTCGCCGACGCGCTAACAGCGGCGCCGGGGTGAGGAACAGAAACATTGGACGAGGGGGTGAAGAGGCCGTCACAGAATCACAGAATGTTCGGGGTTGGCAGGGACCTCTGGGGATCACCTAGTCCAACCCCCCTGCCGAAGCAGGGTCACCCAGAGCAGGCTGCACAGCACCGTGTCCAGGCGGGGCTGGAATATCTCCAGAGAAGGAGACTCCACAGCCTCTGTGCGACAGGACAAGGGGCAACAGGCACAAACTGAAGCAGAGGAAGTTCCAGCTGAACATGAGGAAGAACTTCTTCCCTCTGAGGGTGATGGAGCCCTGGCACTGGCTGCCCAGAGGGGCTGTGGAGTCTCCTTCTCTGGAGATATTCAAGACCCGCCTGGACAAGGTCCTCTACAGCCTACTGTAGGTGACCCTGCTTCGGCAGAAGGGTTGGACTAGCTGACCCACAGAGGTCCCTTCCAACCCCTGCCATTTTGTGATTCTCTGAGCAGCCTGTTCCAGGGCTCCGTCACCCTCAGAGTGAAGAAGTTCTTCCTCCTGTTCAGCTGGAACTTCCTCTGCTTCAGTTTGTGCCCGTTGCCCCCGTCCATCGCAGCCTTTTTGTTTGGTTGGTTTTTCTCCTGCAAGAGACCACTACTTGGCGTCAACTCCTTCATGGCAAAGGGTCTGACTGGGAGGAAAGGCAACCGCAGTGGGTTTAGCATATGGGAAGATGGGAACAAAGCTAAGTGTCTCGGGAAAAGGCATGTGGAAGAGAGCAGACAAGGAGAGATCCTTGCATTCGTCTTTCATCCCTCGCTCCTCTGCCCAGCTGCAGGTAGAGGGCAAAGTAAGACGGGCCCTGCTCTCCCTTGCCCATAATCAACCAGTTACTCAGTCAACACCGGCCTTCGTGCGTCAGCACATGCCCCAGAACAAACACAGCTTGCTGCCTGAACATACACACGCTGGTAATTGCCGTTAATTAACAACACACGCCCGTCCGGAGAAACACGAGGTCCTCAACAGGTTCTCAGCAGTTTTGTTGGCCCGTGTTGGCTGCTCGCATTTTTGGTACCGCGTCAAGTGACGCAGCGGGGCTGGAGGGACCAGGAGAACCGCGTCCCGCGGGATGCAGCACGGCCAGCTCAAAGCGCCGGGGGGACCCGGGGTACAGACGCAAACCCATCGCCGCGTAACAGAAACCTTGCGTAACGCACACGCACCGGTGCCAAACGAGGGAGAAAATGCAAAGCGTCGAATCGAGCGTTTATTTTTGTGGTTTATTTCGCTTTTTTTGTCTCCTCCAAGCTTTCACGTCCCACTGCCAGCTTGGCATTTCAGTTTTCAACTGTTTATTTTACGGACTGAATCTTCTTCCACTCTGCTTTTAACAGAGCTTACGAGCTTGAGCCCGGGACTGCAGAAATCGGACACCCCATTCCGACCCGGTTTCCCTCCTAGCAGCTTTTAGGAGCCGTGGAGGGTGAAGGTGAACCCTTTAACCTACCAGACTGAGGACACAAACACCCACGACACGTTATGCCCAAAGCCAGCTGATCAAAACTTTAGCTAGAAGCGAGCACCGAAGAACTGAGCTCGGGGATTAACCGGGAATGACAAGATCCAGGTTATCCCACAGCCCCCCGAGCCGCCTGCTGCCGCGGCGAGCGCTGGGGCTCTGCACTCCGTGCTGCCTGGCGATCACGTTGTCACACGCAACCCTGATCTGACCTTTCTCCAAGTCTCTAATCAGACAGGATTAATTCCGGTTTGAATCCGCGACCGATACTGAATAAGAAGAAATAAAATTATGCAATTGTGACATGTGATAACAGTATTTAGCAACCCTACTTTGCACACCCCTCCTCTTCCCACACGGCTCCAGAAAAACTCCCTTCTGCTTTGTCCCTTCTGGGCCCTCTCCCTCCTCTCAGTCCTCCTCCGTCCTGGCAGGGCACTTCTCCAGGACCTGAAATTAAGGTGGAAGGGGTGTGTGAGAAATCGTCTCCTTCTGCGGCGCGGCTCTCCTGACCCCGGAATATTTCCTTATCGCGGGACGGGGGCCGCCTCCGACGCTCTGCTGCGGTTCTCATGCTGGCTGCAAGCCGACGTGGACCTTGGGCTTAGAGATCACCTCGCTCGGGCTCCCAGGAGGCAGGAGCAAGCGTGCTTCATGTCCCCAGCCCACAGGGCTACGCTGAATCCCACCAGCACGCCCGCAAGAAGCTCCTCCAGCAAGGGCTGCTTTCCTTCTCGTACACACCTGCTTCGCTGCCAGAGCGGTGCTGACAAGCTCCAGATAACCCTACGTACAAACAACACTCCAGGAACTTTTTTCTCTGTTGTTTAACAGTTAACCTTATTTCATCACAGAATCACTAAGGTTGGAGAAGACCTCTGAGATCATGAAGGCCAACTGTCACCCCAACACCACCACGCCTGCTAAACCATGTCCCCAAGTGCCACATCTATACGTTTGAACGCCTCCAGGGATGTGGACTCCACCACTGCCCTGGGCAGCCTGGTCCAATGCCTGACCACTCTTTCACAGAATCACAGAATGGTAGGGTTGGAAGGGCCCTCTGTGGGTCACCCAGCCCAACCCCCCTGCCGAAGCAGGGTCACTCAGAGCAGGCTGCACAGCACCGCGGCCAGGTGGGGCTGGAATATCTCCAGAGAAGGAGACTCCACAACCTCCCTGGGCAGCCTGCTCCAGGGCTCCATCACCCTCAGAGGGAAGAAGTTCTTCCTCATCTTCAGCTGGAGCTTCCTCTGCTTCAGTTTGTGCCCGTTGCCCCTTGTCCTGTCGCTGGGCACCACTGGAAAGAGTCTGGCCCCGTCCTCCTGACACCCCTCCATAAGATATTTACAGGCATTTCTAAGGTCCCCTCTCAGCCTTCTCTTCTCCAGGCTGAACAAGCCCAGCTCCCTCAGCCTTTCCTCGTAGGAGAGATGCTCCAGTCCCCTCATCATCCTCGTAGCCCTGCGCTGGACTCTCTCCAGTAGCTCCTCATCTTTCTTGAACTGGGGAGCCCAGAACTGGGCTTTCAGTAAAGAAATTTTTCCAAACATCCAAGCTAAACCTCCCCTGACCTTCCCCTAAAATATTCAAGTTCCTTTAGCTGGAGGTAGAACAGGGAAGCTGCTAACAACTGCCATTTCGACTGGGAACACAAACTTCATAAAAAATGAACTGCTCTTTCAGAACCACCAAACTGCTGAAATCCAAACAGCACTAAAGCTTCGGTTTTGACAAAGGTTTCCCAGAAAAGCCTTGGGAGGCGTGGGAACGCTGACCAAAACAAACACCAGTGAACCATGAACAACCGGGAGCTGCTGGGTGTCTTCTGCCTCCTTCGGCTCGGGCCTCGAGTCTTTCATGTTTTTAGTTTTGTTGTGATTTAAAAAAAAAAAAAAACAAAACCAAACCACCATTTGAAGCGGTGTCTACATGGAGACCTCTGCAGAGATACACAAGTTACACCTTACCTGGGACAAAACCTCAGAAAAATCTCATTTTCATTCCAAAGCGGGTAACTCTGCGACCTTACGAGGTTTGGCCAGACAGGAAGACTCCTCGTTGTGCAGTTCCACCATCCACCGACAGCTCGTACAGAGGCAGAAAGAGCCGGGTGCCCGGTCAGTGTCTGAGAGCCTGCTTCAGGCTCACAGCAAGTGCAGTATTGCTTTTTCCATGTTCCTTCCAGATGAAAGCAGAGAGCTGAGGTATTTTAATCCATTAATTGGTTAAATTAATATTTTGCTTACAGCCAAGATCCTAGAAAGTGAAATGCTTCCTTTCACACATATTGACAGATAAAAATAGCCTGTGTAGCCTTCTGAATAACAAATCTTATTTTTATTTATAAAATGGTAAATTCTCATATTCTTCCCGAGGCGGAACGGAAGACAGGGAATCCTGCAGCAACAAATAAGGTAAAAAAAAATGAGGACATGGTGGGAGGGCGAGAGGGTCCGTAGGCCTGCGCTGGCAGCAGTGTGACTGCACCTCAGGCGCACTGTCCATCGCACTCTGTACCAGAAGTTCATTTGATAACTTTCGACGATTTAATTTTCTTTATGTCACGGCTTTTCAGAATCAAGGTCCCATCGCGGAATTTCCCAACTTGTCCTGCAGGCCAGATGCTGGGCACAAATCTCTTCCTTTTGGCCTTCCTGAAATAGTAAAGGATGAAAAAAAAAAAAAAAAAATTATGAAACACCAGAAACGCATGAAAACGCTCCTCAGTATGGTGAAAAATGGCACCTCCTTACGCCATCGCTGTTTTCAGTATGGAATATCAAACCACAGCAGGCAGTAAGTCCAGAACATTTATGACCTGCACAGCCATTCAAAATTCGCAGCACGCTACAGAATGAATTACATTTTTTTAAAAACAGTTTCAAAACCAAAGACTTTCAGACAGAGAATGAAGATAAAGAGTACGTTTGGGTGAAGCTCCTGCACCATCGTTCAGACTGCCTCTGCCACCTTTCCAGCCTCTGCCCACCGCGGCTTGTGTTTGGCAGAAATTACTTCTCCGGGCTCGGAGCAAGTGGCATCTCCTGGCTTCACAGACAGGATCTCCATCCATCTCAGCTCCCACTGCACTCATAGTTGTGTCAGGGCAGAACTGGCACATTCTCAGTTCAGCTGCCTAACTAAATCATGGAATGGTTTGGGTTGGAAGGCACCTTAAAGACCATCTGGTTCCAACCCCCCTGCCATGAGCAAGGACATCTTCCACCAGCCCAGGTTCCTCAGAGCTCCATCCAACCTGGCCTTGAACCCTGCCAGGGAGGGGGCAGCCACAGCTTCTCTGGGCAACCTGGGGCAGGGCCTCACCACCCTCATGGGGAAGAATTTCTTCCTAATATCTAATCTAAATCTGCCCTCTTTTAGTTTAGAGCCATTCCCCCTTGTCCTGTCACTACACACCCTTGTGAAAAGCCCCTCTCCATCCTTCCTGTCGGCCCCTTCAGGCACTGGCAGCTGCTCTAAGGTCAGCCTGGAGCCTTCTCTTCTCCAGGCTGAACAGCCCCAACTCCCTCAGCCTGTCCTCGTAGGAGAGGTGCTCCAGCCCTGGGATCATCTTCGTGGCCTCCTCTGGCCCCGCTCCCACACATCCATGTCCTTCCTGTGTTGGGAGCTCCAGAGCTGGACGCAGGACTCCAGGTGGGGTCTGACGAGAGTGGAGTAAAGGGGCAGAATCACCTCCCTCGCCCTGCTGGCCATGCTGCTCTTGGTGCAGCCCAGGATACAGTTGGCTTTCTGGGCTGAAGCCTCTGCAACTGCTAGACGCAGAGCGAGGTCACCATTTGGTGACCAACAGCTCTTCTGCAGTTCGAGGAGTTCCTTCCCCTGCCATGTGCGTGCCTTCTGCCGCGGGGCTGTGCACAGTCACACACGGGCAACACACTGGGGAGGCTACACAAAAGCAAGTGAATTTTAACACGTTAAAACCATCTCACCTCTCCTGTTCTTTCTTCTTCTTCTTAAAAGCATCACCTTTCTGTTCCTGTTTTTAAAGACAAGATATTTTAATGGAAAAGGAACACAGCATCGTGGCCAAACAGCCACCCGCACACAAAACAGGCGGCAGCTGTCGCCTCGCAGCGGGCTTTTAAAGCGGGTGGGGAGACCTTCTGCCAGGCCACGCGATGTCCAGAGCCCTCCCTGTCACCGTGCGGCAGGCACGGCCCTCGCATGACCACCCCGCTGCCCCTGCCACGGGAGGAGGCACAAATCCAGCCGCACGAGGGGGTCAAAAGAGGGACTCGCTACCAGCAAGCGTGCCTGGTCGCCTGACGGAGCGTCCCCGTCCATGACAGGGTTCGCCTGGGTCTGGCCGGGCACTGGCGGCACTTTGAGACGCGTGAGAGAGGAGGAGGAGAAGCAGGTTTCCTGGGGAAGAGGGTGGCAGGAACCAGGCTGACGGAGCAATCACACATGAGCAGACTGCACGGGGAGGCAGGGAGTGGGCTTGGAGCCAGACGGGCCGTGCCAGAGGATGGATGCAACAGAAACCTCACCCTCGCTTTAAATAATGAGCGAGATCCTAGATGGAATTGTGCTGATAAAAAACCAGCTGAAGATCCGGCTCTCTGTGGTTAGACAACACGCAACAAACTTTAATTGAACACCATTTTTTAACCCTTAAGAGGCCAGGGAAGAAAAAAAAAAAACACCCTGACGATTTTGTGTCATCAGTCTATCAGCCTCAAAGGACCACGGAATCCCAGCACGGGAGGGGTTGGAAGGGCCCTCTGTGGGTCACCCAGCCCAACCCCCTACCCAAGCAGGGTCACCCAGAGCAGGCTGCACAGGACCTTGTCCAGGCAGAGTTTGAACATCTCCAGAGAAGGAGACTCCACAGCCCCTCTGGGCAGCCTGTTCCAGGGCTCCGTCACCCTCAGAGGGAAGAAGTTCTTCCTCGGGTTCAGCTGGAACTTCCTCTGCTTCAGTTTGTGCCCGTTGCCCCTTGTCCTGTCGCTGGGCACCACTGGAAAGAGTCTGGCCCCGTCCTCCTGACACCCACCCTGCAGATATTTATAGGCATTTATAAGGTCCCCTCTCAGCCTTCTCTTCTTCAGGCTGAACAAGCCCAGCTCCCTCAGCCTCTCCTCATAGGAGAGATGCTCCAGTCCCCTCATCATCCTCGTAGCCCTCCGCTGGACTCTCTCCAGTAGCTCCTCATCTTTCTTGAACTGGGGAGCCCAGAACTGGACACAGTACTGCAGATGGGTCCTCACCAGGGCAGAGTGGAGGGGAGGAGAACCTCTCTTGACCTGCTGGCCACACTACTCTTAATGCATCCCAGGAGAGCACTGGATGAGGCAGTGACACCCACCACAACACAAGCCTAGCTCTGTGCCCTGCACACAAACAGCTTTCACTGACGAAATCGGTGCTGCTGTAGCCAGGAACCCACGCCACGGGGAGCAGCAGGCGTCAAGCTCAGGCACTCCTGCGCCCGAGGCATCATCTGTCAGGCTCTCGGGCTAGGTCTCACCTGCTGCCTTTTTATACAGAAAGTTTCACACAAACCTTTCCCTTCTCCTCTTCCTTCGCTGCTTTTTTCTCTTTCATTTTCTCTTGGTAAGTCTTGTAGTTCACATGTTCCTTTTTCGGGGGCTGCAGTGAAGATTGGGAAGGATACCAGTGATGAATCTTTCAAATAGGTTCAAAAAAATATTCGCACACTTGCATGGACAATATTTTTCAGGTGGTGGTGGTAAAACATTAGAAATCATTTATTTCCTTTTGGGTGAGAGGAAGGGACTGAAGGGATCTAAGGTAGACACACAGAGATCGTGTCTTTCTTGGTGGAGACTGTAAAGAGGGATTTTTATGCTCTATATCCATCCTACAAGGTTTCCAGATACACATCGAGCTAGAAGGAAAACCCATACTCCTCCCCACCCCCCCAAAAAAGAACTACAAAAGTAATTTTTTCTTTTACACTACTGATGATAAACAAAACTGAAAAGTTTTCTCCGCTATAATTTAGTTTTGTATGGCCTGATTAAAAATGAGTACATGTTGTTTTCCACCCCAATTAGTCCTATGTCATCTCCACAACACCTCTGATAACACAACCACACTGATTTTCCAAACGACTGCCAAAAACAGACAATAAAGAATAGAAAATGTAAAGGCAAGGATGAAGTGGGAGAAGGATCGGGGCTGGGATCTCGTGTTTTAAAGCAGCAGTGACCACCCCCCCCGTGCCTTTTACCGCTTCCCTGCGCTGTCCCAGCGACGTTACCTTGGCTCCCAGCATGACCGCGCGCTCCTGTTCCCACAAGCGTTGCTCCTGCTTCTTGTAGCCAGTGATTCCAAACTTGTGCACTTCCAAACGAGCCTAAAACGTTGCAGAGAATTTGCAAGCGTTTCATGATTTGTCCGATCCGTTGTAAAACCACGCTTGACACCACAACAAAGTCATACTCCCCCCAAAAACCTGGCTGATACCTGAAATTAGGGTGCCCTAAGATAAAACTGAGTCTGGAGCTCTCCTGCAGAAGAGTTAACCACTGTCCGTCTGATCTCTGGACAATTTTTAATCTCTCAGGGACAATTTTTGATTCTCCTCATTTCACATAAAACACCACAATGAATGGATCTCCTCCATACGAAAATGAACCCTGTTGTGCTGCACAAAGAGCAACGAAACGGGCTGCCTACAGCACCCAACATCTACAGAGCATCCTCCTTCCTGGGCTGCAGAGCTCCTAGCCCGTGAGAAACACGGAAGGGGCAGTGGTGTGACTACCTACACGCGTGTAGTTGACACTCCTACACACCCTAGCAAAGCCAGCGGTGAATTCACAGCCTTTCCAAAGGCAGTGGTTAGATCCTCCCTGTTCTCAGCGGCACGGGGCTCCCCGCAGCACCCCCAGTGAGAGATCCCACTGGATCACAGCACGTCCCCGAGCCCAGACCAGGCACATAAACCCACTGCACCGGTCTGTAAGCGAATCCGTGTCTAAGCAGGACAATGCCAGTTATGATCATATAAGAACAGATGAGAGCCAAAAGAAAAAGAAAAGAAAAAATGTCATCTGCTGTTTCAAAACCAGATGCCAACACATTTTTTTTTCCCCCCCCCTGCACAGGAGATCAGAGCTCGAAGATGAACAGTGGGGCCTTTCTCATCTTTCAGTAGGGACTGGAGCAGGATCGCTGTACGCTCGCTGTGTGAAGCTATGGGAGTACCCGTAAGGTGTAGCACAGCTCTTCCAAGCCCACCCTGTTCATCTTCGAGCTCTGATCTCGTGTGCAGGGGGAAAAAAAAGTGCGTTGGCATCTGTTTTTGAAACAGCAGATGACATTTTTTCTTTTTCTTCTGGCTCTCATCTGTTCTTAATAACTGGCATTGTCCTGCTTAGACACGGATTCGCTTACAGACCGGTGCAGTGGGTTTATGTGCCTGGTCTCACCCCACGGAGCAGCCGACGACAGCCAGCGCGCTCCTCCTGCGGCCACCAGGAAATCCTCACCCGCAGCAGACGACCTTTTCGGGGACACCCATCGCTCCCACCGTGGCTTTCCCGGGCGTACACAGACAGACTCAAATACGGAGACTCGACAGGTCCCGCTGACTTACTTTTTCAAAGTTAAACTCCTGTTTGTTCGCATTTTTCTCTTTGTCCGCTATTTTGGCCTGTAAACAAAATAAAACACCTTGAATTAATGTAACCAGTAACACCAGTTTAAATGCTGATTGTCAGAGTTTCTCGGAAAGCAGTGAAACGTAAAACGGGTTGTGGGGAAGAGCACACAGCTTCCCAGCAGTATCTTTTTCTAGCTTTATTACCTGGATTTATTAAAAGAGAGTGTCTCAACGGCACTTTTAATATGCAGATATTATATGGTCTCAGTGCAACGACCTTGCACAATTTATGGGGTACAGTGCATATAGATTGGAGCTGCATTTTCTTACCTGGCTCATCTGCTAACTCTTACAAAGAGTTTCATAATTCAGAAAGATATTAACAGCTGCGATAATTGCTATACCTTCAAGGATAAATTGAGTTTTATAAGAGAAAAACTGCCACACGAGCTATGCATCAAGCACATTTCCATTTCCAAATCCGTACCAAGCTGCTGATGCAGGACAGGACAGGAGCTTTTAAGCTATTCTGTTTGAGACGGGGAGCACCGTGGCAACGGCCCAGGTACCAACAGCTGGTGGCAACAGGCACGAGCTTCATCGCCAACTGCACGGCCACACATGAGCGCACACCTCCAGCTTAACTCGTGCAAGGGAAGCAGCTCCAAAGGGAGCACCGTCAGCAAACGGCAGACCCCGCTCAACGCTGTGTGAAGAAACTGCTTGCTGAAAATGAGATCAGTGAAAGCTCTCGTCTTCTCTACTCCGCCTTTTACACGGACACCTTCCACCAGCAGCTCTCGGTCCGGAAGGGAACTCTCCGGGGGGGCCAGACCGTAGCCTAGGAAGGAGCACACAAGCCCCGGGAGAGCTCCCTGCCCGCTCGCTGCGGGAGAGTCTCACGTGGGGCGCTTCAGAGCGGTAACAAATCTCCCAGGGCTGTTTCAGATCGCGTCCAGCTCTCGATTTCGGGGAGGACGCGCTGAGCCACCTCTCCGTGTGGATGCTCTGCCCGCTCCCAAGCCACAGATAAACCTGGTTATTGTCAGGGACATTTTACTAAAGAGGCTACCAGGCAGAAAAAATTAAGCTGTAAAAAGCATAAGAAAATAAATACCTAGGGGAGTGCTCAGAGGAAAACATGCTGCAAAAAGCAGAACAATTTATGGATTCGGCCAACTGCTTGGTCAGTCTCTTGAGCTTCCCAACTCCAAGCAGTCAAACCGCAGATACCAGTAAGTCTCCCTGAATCCAAGCCAGCCACGTGTTGGGCCATCGGAGCTGATTTCAGAATTGGGCTTCTGATGTTACAGCCATAAACACAGCTCAAAGCAAACAACCAGAGAACCTCTAAGATCTGGAGACCAACCAGTGAGGAGGGGACCCTCTGCTCGGCGTGGAAGGCCACTCTGCCTCCAGCCAAGCCTAACCTGGGCCTCTCTGTTCAAGCAACTCAGCTACAATTTTTGGCAGTGCGAGGGAATTTAGCACCCACAAACCAACCCAGAGGACTGAGACCTGATGCTGCCGTGCCTTCCCACACTGACCACCCAACACTGGTCCTCCAAGATGGTGTCCCTCAGGGGTCTGTACTGGGACCAGTTCTGTTTAATATCTTCATCAATGACTTAGGAAGATCGAGTGCACCCTCAGCAAGTTTGGAGATGACACCAAGCTGAGTGGTGCAGTTGACACACCAGAAGGATGGGATGGCATCCAGAGTGACCTGGACAAGCTTGAGAAGTGGGCACGTGGGAACCTCATGAGGTTCAACAAGGCCAAGTGCAGCGTCCTGCGCATGGGCTGGGGCAACGCCAAGCACAAAATACAGGCTGGTGGATGAAGGGATGGAGAGCAGCCCTGCAGAGAAGGACTTGGGGGTGCTGGTGAATGAGAAGCTCAACATGACCTGGCAGTGTGTGCTGGCAGCCCAGCAGGCCAACCGTGCCCTGGGCTGCATCCCCAGCAGCGTGGGCACAGGGTGAGGGAGGGGATTCTGCCCCTCTGCCCCGCTCTGCTGAGACCCCCCCGGGAGTCCTGCGTCCAGCTCTGGAGCCCTCAGCACAGGACAGAGCTGGAGCTGTGGGAGCGGGGCCAGAGGAGGCCCCAGCAATGATCCGAGGGCTGGAACCCCTCTGCTGGGAGGAGAGGCTGGGAGAGCTGGGGCTGTTCAGCCTGGGGAAGAGAAGGCTGTGGGGAGACCTTAGAGCAGCTGTCAGTGCTTGGAGGGGCCCATAGGAAAGATGGGGAAAATATTTTCAGCAGGGCTTGTTGCGATAGGACAGGGAATATGGATTTAAACGGAGGGAGGGGAGGTTTAGACTGGAGATAAGGAGGAAATTTTTTACCATGAGAGTGGTGAAACCCTGGAACAGGTTGCCCAGAGAGGTGGTCGATGCCCCATCCCTGGGAACATTCCAGGCCAGGTTGGACAGGGCTCTGAGCAGCCTGACCCAGGTGAAGATGTCCCTGCTCACTGCAGGGGGGTTGGGCTGGATGGCCTCTGAAGGTCCCTCCCAACCCAAAGCATTCCATGATTCTGTAAGATGCACAGCGCCTGTGAACAGCCGAGTGCCGCGGTGATGGCACAGAAGAGGGGGCAGCTTCGGCACCTCACAGCCATCCACACGAACAGAGCAGCGCACAAAACGCTGAGGCAGAGCGGTAGCCAAGAGGCTTTGCTTTCTGTTTGCATTCACTTCTTGCCATATCGGCAGCCCTATCCGCAGATCAGCTTACTTTGTTGGGACACACCTGTTTCAGATACAGGGCATTTATCCAGAGATCTTCTGAAACTGGAAAAAACAAGTCTTAGAATCATAGAATCATTAAGGTTGGAAAAGACCTCTGAGATCATCAAGTCCAACCGTCACCCCAACCCCACCACGCCTGCTAAACCATGTCCTGAAGTGCCACACCTACACAGGTTTTGAACCCCTCCAGGGATGGGGACTCCACCACTGCCCTGGGCAGCCTGGTCCAGTGCTTCACTACCCTTTCAATGAAGAAATGTTTCCTAAAATCCAATCTAAACCTCCCCTGACACAGCTTGAGGCCATTGCCTCTTGTCCTATCGCTGGTTACTTGGGAGAAGAGACCAATTCCCCCCTCATCACAACCTCCTTTCAGGGAGCTGTAGAGAGCGATAAGGTCCCCCCTCAGCCTCCTCTTCTCCAGACTGAACAGCCCCAGCTCCTCACCAGCCTTCATCTCTTCCAGCCCCGTTCCCGCCAGCAGCCTGGCTGGGAATCGGGACAGCGGGGGGATGACGGACGCCATCAAGGCCACTGCACCTCATCAGCGTGAGGGCAGCAACAGGCACGGGAAGGGGGCAGTGACGGAACCACCTCACAATTTCTGTGCAAACAGGGAATTCGAAGAAGGTTTGGCTGGGGGCGTCACCAGAGAGACCCAGCCCGGAGGCCTTGTGCCGCCCCCCACCCCCCCCCCCCCCCGGGGCCTACCTGGTGTGTGTCCCCCCCCCACCCCCCGGGCCTACCTGGTGTGTGTCCCCCCCGCCCCGGGGCCTATCTGGTGTCGTCGTCCCCCCCCCCGGGGCCTACCTGGTGTCGTCCCCCCCCCCCCCGGGGCCTACCTGGTGTGTGTCCCCCCCCCGGGGCCTACCTGGCGGCCGGCGGGCGCTGCGGCGGGGCCGGGCCGCCCCTTCCCCTTCCTCCCGCGGAACAGCACGACCTCCACGGCCTGGGGGTGGGCGGCGGCGGCGGGGGGCTGCGGGGCGGCGGCAGCGCCCAGCTCGGCCCGCAGCTCCCCGAAGAAGTCGCGGGCTCGGCGCCGCCCGCCCGCCGCCGGCTGCGCTCCCGGGGTCTCCTCTTCCTCCTCCTCCTTCTCCTTCTCGGCGGCGGCGGGCTCCTCACCTGCGCGGCGAACGGTCAGCCCCGCTCCAGAGCGAACACCCACCCCCCGGTGCCCCGCTCACCCACCCAGGTCGTAGAGGGCGCCCAGCACGGCCTCCAGCCGGCGGCACGGCTCCCGCGACCCCATGGCGCCAAGGAAGCTTGGCCCCCGCCGGCTGCCGTCGCTCCCAAGATGGCGCCGCCCATCGCGCCGCCCCCCCCGCCTCAGCGCGCCGGGCGGCCCAGCCGGGGCGGCGCGGGGCCATGGCGGCCGCGGGAGGAGGAGGAGGAGGAGGAGGAGGAGGCGGGCGGGAGGTCCCCGCGACGGGGTAGGGCGGGCAAGCGGGGCGGCGGCGCTGGCAGGGCCATGGCGGCGGCCGGGCGGGCGCGGCCTGCGGCGCCCATCTACTCGGTGAGTGGCGGGAGGGCGGCCTCACCCCCGCGCCGTTCACTCTGGAGCGGAATGACGGCGCTTGGCGCAATTCCCCCACCCCCACCCCGTTCCCGGTTTGGAAGGGGGGTGCTCCCAGCATGGAGGGGGGAGTGGCTCCTCTGACCTTGGGTTTGGTTTGGTCCCCGCGGCTCCTGCGCCGGCCTCGGGCGGGGGGGGCTGGGTTTGGAGGAGGGGGCTGGGGGGAGAGAGGGGCAGCGCCTGGTTCCGGCGGGAGGTGCCCGAGCTTCGGCGTCCCCTCGGCTGCGTGCTGGGAGCCCGGGGTGCCAGTGGGATCCTGGGGGGCATCAAGAGGAGTGTGGCCAGCAGGTCGAGGGGGGTTCTCCTCCCCCTCCACTCTGCCCTGGTGAGGCCCCATCTGCAGTGCTGTGTCCAGTGCTGGGCTCCCCAGTTCAAGAAAGATGAGGAGCTACTGGAGAGAGTCCAGCGCAGGGCTACGAGGATGAGGAGGGGACTGGAGCATCTCTCCTACGAGGAGAGGCTGAGGGAGCTGGGCTTGTTCAGCCTGGAGAAGAGAAGGCTGAGAGGGGACCTAATAAATGTTTATAAATATCTGCAGGGTGGGTGTCAGGAGGATGGGGCCAGACTCTTTCCAGTGGTGCCCAGTGACAGGACAAGGGGCAACGGGCACAAACTGAAGCAGAGGAAGTTCCAGCTGAACAGGAGGAAGAACTTCTTCACTCTGAGGGTGACGGAGCCCTGGCCCAGGCTGCCCAGAGGGGCTGTGGAGTCTCCTTCTCTGGAGATATTCAAGCCCCGCCTGGCCATGGTCCTGTGCAGCCCATTCTGAGTGACCCTGCTTCGGCAGGGGGGTTGGACTGGGTGACCCACAGAGTTCCCTTCCACCCCCTGCCGTGCTGGGGTTCTGTGATCCCAATCGCATCGTGAGCTCCCTCCTTTTACTTCTTCCAAAGGTTTGGTGGAGGCAGAGGAGCTCCACGCTCCCGCTGTTTCCCTGCTTTATTCCACCAACGCCACAGTAACAGCGCACGCAGCTGCATTTCCCCATGGCAGGGTCCCCAGCGGCGTGTTTTCTGCGTGTGCTCTTGGTTGGACTGGATCATCTTGGAGGTCTTTTCCAGCCCTAGTGATTCTATACCAGTTATTCTATGATTCTGTACCAGTTAGCAGCTGGAGCTGGAGCAACAGCTCAGCTGTGGTGTGTGAAAGCAGCGTTACTTCCTCACTGGTCGGTGAAGTGTTGTGTTTTGGCTCCCTCCGCGCTGCTCAAGGACAGGGCGTGGAAATACCCATTGCCACGGCGTGAAATCGGTTGCTCCTCAGCCCCGTGAAGGTGAACTGAGGAGCAGAGGGGTGACACTGCAGTCGGCCGCGGTCTTTGCGAAGCTCCGCTCGGCAGAGCCGTGTCGGGGAGTGGCTGCAGCGGCGCGGTGGCTGCCGGTGCGGCCGACGGTACCCGAGCGGGGCTCGTGTGGCTGCGCGTTGCGGGATTTAAACGTTGCCATTTGACTGAAATCTTGCCTAGGTTTGCTGAGCAATGGATTGTCCCATACTGAGCTACGTGGGTGTATACTTAGAGCGAACTAATTCTTTGTGGTGCTGTTCTGAGCGATCTTTTTTTCTATTATAGAGCATAAGGGGTTTTTTTTCTGCCTTATATTTAATCAAGGGGGTTGATACAAGGTGTCAGTGGCAGCAGATGGTTAATACAAACTATTTCCAGTCTGCTTAAGAGTCCTTAGCTTGCTTGGCTCTTGTAAAACACCAACTAGTTGAAAGCTGTGGAAGAAGAAAGACTGAAAACTGTAATGCTAAACCGTACACGGGAGAAAAAATCCACTGGAAGTTTTAAATGAATACGGACCTGGGTTTAATACCTTGTGTAGGATTGTTTAAAAAGTCTCTGGAGAGTTCGTTCTGCAGCTACCGTGGGACAATTCTCTAAACTACAGTGGGGGAAAGAAGGGTTAGAGAATCTACCAGATGGTGCTGTAGTAGGAGGACGGTGTCCAAATTTGACTGCACTGTGTGGGAAAAAGAATCTGAGAAGGTCAAACATCACAGCAGGGTTTGTGTTCTCTGATAAAATGAGATTGGATTTCAATAAAGTTGAGGCTTTGAAGGACTTTTTTGTGGTTTTTAAGTGGAGATATTCCTGATTTGAGTTGTTTTTTTTCTTTGTTTTGCCAAATTGTCTTGATGAATGGACAGGAACTAAATGTTTGCTCTCTGCTCACTTTAAACATCGGCTGCTCCGATAGCGTTGCTGATGTGGCTTGCGCTCAGCTGGCAGCGAGACCTGACTCCCTCTCCCAAGGCTGAAACCCCGGCTGGCACTGCTGGGTGTTTTGCTTATCTGCTGCTGGTGTTCTCCCGTGCGCCTGCCGGCCAGGCTTCCCTCTCCGCACCGGGAACGGTCGCCGGCAGAGCCCATGAAGCAACGGGTTGTGTCCTTCGCTGCCGGCCCGGTTCTGCACAAGTTGTGTGCAGGGGGAGGAGGCCGAATGAGTGAGAGGGGTGCCTGCGCTACCCTTCAAGTGGTGCTGTAGAGGAAGGCGTAAGCATTTTTATTTTTAGCATCTGCTTCTAATAAATATGCTTAATCATAACCAATGTTTTTATATTTGTGTTTCACAGAGGCTTGCTCCCATTGCCTTGCTTGTCTGGGGGCTGTTGCTGCTCTTCTGAAGTTCGGAGAGATACAATTTCAGTTTTGGAAAGACTTGAGGGGTCGTTCATACGAACTGTGGTGTGGGAGGAGAGAACAGGAGACGTCTCTCTCCGGCGCAGGGGATGCCTGCTGACTCAAGGGGACGAGTTTTGTCGCTGCGATTTCCGCAGCGGGACGGACCCGCAGTTAGTCCTTGACGTCCTGTTTGTTTCCCTGCTCAGCAGTGGTGTTGGGCGCTCAGAGGCTGCACTCTCTTCTTACCTACCTGTGCACCGTGTTGCATTTTGATCTTCACGTGGCTGATAATGGGGTTTTTTTGGTGTGTTCCTGCCTGGCGGTGTTTTATGTACCTTATGTCCAAGCTTGGTGAAAGCCAGCACAGATCACCAAGGTCCCAGATGCAACTGGGGTTATTTTTTGGTGTTGATGATTTTTTATAATGTCATTCATGGCCTTGTCTTCGTGCAGCTGCTAGCGTTGGAATCAAAAGGTTTTAGTTAATACCTGTTAATCATGGAGAGGCTGGAGGCAAGGCGTTTTGACTTTCAAAGCCCAGGTGTTCTCCCGGCTTCTCCCTGTCGGGCGGAATTAAGTAACGTGGCGTAGGGTGGTGTGGAGATCTTTGCAGTTGGAAAGGGTTGAGGTTTTTTGTTGGGATTTGATTTTTTATTTTCTTTTTCATTCCTTTCTATTGTGTCGTTGTTCCAAGCAGGTGCAATTTGTTCATGCACTCAATGTGGAATGCAGACACTATAGGAAGCTAAAAACCCCCCCCAAACATTGCAAAAGTATTGCACGCCGGTATTTTGGTTCTGCAGCCAAGCAGACCACCGAGTGTCTTGAGGACGGTGTCTCATTCTTTATCTGTACCTTCCCAGCAGAAAGAGCTCACGTCGAAGAAGAGAGATGAGTTTGAAGATATCTTGGAGGAAAGACGGTCGTCCAGCGACTTGAGATACGCGATGAAATGTTATACCCCTGTGATCTACAAGGGACTTTGCCCCTGCAAGCCAAGCGCTATTAAAAGTGCCGTTCTGCAGTCGGAGCAAGTTCAATACGTGATCAAGCAGGTGGGGCTGGGCACGGAGCTGGAAGGCGAGGCAGGCTCAACGCAGCCAGACTTTGTAGCAGCAGGGGGAAAAAGGTTGTTGCTGGCCTGGTCAAACACGAGAGCTGTAGTTTCAAAGAAAATCCGGTAGATAAATCATTAGCTTGAGGGCCATATTCTGCTGGCAGGAAAAACAAATACTGATTTACCATGGAGTTGCCACTGAGACTGTGAGATAGCTCGTTCATGAAATAGTGTTTTGGTTTTGCATACACGACACTTCTCCAGTGCGCTCGATGACTTTCCCCCCCCTCCCCCCTCCACTGTCCTCGCCACAGAGCAGCGTGGTGAAAGACGTAAGCACTTTCCTTCTTAGCAGACGTTTTTGTACTTTGTGGATGTCGTGTAGGGATTTTACAGGCCAGCGATGTATTTACGAATCAGTCATAAATGCTACATTCCCCAAAATGAAAATTACATTTCACAGAGAATTCTTTGAATTAGAAACGCTGTCAGAAATGTAACCATATTTTTAAGATGAAGGGCAGCTGCTACTTTGTAACGAGTGGAATATTTTATGTTCAAACCGGTTCACATTTTAGACTGTGTTGAAATGGCTGAAGTAAGAGTGTGTGATGGTTAGCAGAGTAACTATTTTCAGCATTCATGAAAAGAAATTCCAGGCCAAGAGAAGTATCGAAGTGGTTTGGGTTAGTCCTGAGTGAGTAGCTACCACAACATTTTTCTATTTATTTTTTTAGTGGTCAATGTTACCTATCACAGAATCACAGAATCACAGAATCACAGAATAGTAGGGGTTGGAAGGGACCTCTGTGGGTCATCTAGTCCAACCCCCCTGCCGAAGCAGGGTCACCTACAGCAGGCCGCACAGGACCCCGTCCAGGCGGGTCTTGAATATCTCCAGAGAAGGAAATGATATATCAAAACCTGTTACGAAGTAACAAACTAAACCATGTCCTACACAGGAGTCCTGTTGCCATCATGAATTGCTAAGTAGTACGAAATCAAAAAAATCTTTCAACTTTAGAAACAGTAAAGCCTTTACTGAGAGAAAATATTTTACAGAGGATTTGACAGAAAAGCATTTGCGTGATGTTTTCTTCTGAAGTGCTGCTTTTCTGGTGAGAAATGATTTTATGGCTGTTTTCCTGCTGGGGCAGCCTGGTTCTCAGCCTTGAACTAGCGACCGCTGGGAGTATCTAACGGAGAGTGCCCCGGGCAGCGTGCCCGACCGTCCGCGGGCAGCGAGCCTCCTGCCTGGGCAGAGGTTACTCAGCTTTACATGGGCTGACTAGAATTTGTTCTTGGGACGAATTGCCAAGGTTCCTAACGTTCAGTACGTGAAATGAAGTGCATTGGCTTGGTTTAGTTTGCTGTCAGTGACAGGTCTGGTTTTTTGATTCCTGATTTTGGGGAGTAAGTGCTTAGCTCTGTAGTTGATGTGCACTTAATTCACACAGGAGCAACTGTGGGGGAAGCCTTTTGCTGGTGAAGGAGAACAGTATCTCCTCCTCTAGTGAATGACAAGAATCATTACTTGGCCTTCGAAGAGAGATTGTTTTTTCTCAGGCTCAAATGGAAGCAGTTTCTGGCTTAAGTGGTTAAAGGATCAGTTATAGCTACATGTGGAAATACACAGGATGAAGTATAATGGATTCATTAAAACACAACTGAAGAAGAAGATTCAATAGTAAGGTGGTATATGGAGGTAGATTGGAGGAGATGGGTTTTCTCATATGTCATAAAACAGAAATAATAGGTAAGCAGTGTTTGCCTCTGAACAGAGCCGTGCTGTTTTTGGAGGCTTTTTCTTCTGCCATTCCTCATCTTTCCTCCTCCATATCCAGTAAAAAGCATGTTCCATAACAGTAAAAGACTAACTTTTCAATTAAATATTTCTAAACTCGAAGTAACAAATAGGAGGAATTACCATTATTTAAGTCTGCCTTAAGAAGCTTCAAAAGAGAATGTGCATAGCAACAGAAAAAAGAGCATTGATATGCAAAGTCGGCAGAGACAGCGCTTTGTGTGCATTTCAGCTGGCCATTGCCAAAGCAATGCATTACAAAGAAATTCAAGCCTGGTAGAGCTGAGGTTCTTCAGCCAAGTCTTAAAATCTAACCCAAATACACTTCAAAAATTTACGTTGTGAATATCTCTGCAGACACAGGTTTCATTTTACTAGTCAAAGGAAATCGCATGCAGCCTTCTTCAGGCCAGTGATGCAGGAAACGTTCTGCAAACTTCAGTCTCCTTTGGAGATGCTACAGCTTAAAACATTCAGATGGCGCGTTCGGGGCAGAGGGGAAATTGTTGCACCCCCGCCGCCATCGGCATCTCGGCTCATTCTTGATCTTGAGCAGCTTTAATTTGGCTTTCTCTTGCTGGCTGACACAGGACAGATGCTGTGTGACTAGAGGCATGCCTGTCGTGTAGAGTAAGATCTTGCTGACTGTTGCGGTAGTTCTTGCCGTAATTGTAGCGTGTAGAACGGTGTGCATGGGCAAGGAGAGGGGAACAACATCTGACTGCCGTTTTGTTTGGTTTGTTTCTCTTTAGTTAGCAAAAGAGGTGGGAGAATCGCCTGATATTATTCAAGAGGAAGCCATGGAAATCCTGGATGAGATGGGCCACAATATGCAATTGGGAGCCGTCCGATTTTTTGCCTTTACTCTGAGCAAAATATTTAAACGGCTTTTCCAGAGAGTCTGTGTGAATGAAGAAGGAATGCAGAGAGTAAGTACTGGTGGGAGGGGGAAAAAAAGTTACAATATTTTCATGCCAGTCACTTGGACAAAGACTCTAATCTTTGGTCCAAGTAACAAATATGATAAATACCCTATGAAAAAATATTGCACTTGTGCTTATTACTGCATTTCTTAGTAAGTGGGGGGCAAAGACAGATGATATACGACTATTTAGAGTCAAACAGCAGGACTTTTTGTACGTTGTCCAAATGCTGCCTATGGTAAGGAGTACATGTAAGGTGCAGTCATGTGTCAGTGATTCTGTTAGGTCAGCCCCTGGGAGAGTTTTTCTATCTGATATTATCAATTTAATAATGCATTTAGCTGAATTGGGGGTGAATACCTAACGTTACCTGGCTGAGTGGGTTGGCTGTTCTGCAAAACCTTCGTATAACTACGAGTGGTGAAACGCTGTGCACCTCTGAGGCAAGAGATGCTTGAAGCTTGCCACGGTGCCCCGGGGAGCTGTTGTCCCCTGTTTCACTGCAGGGTGCCGCTGCTCTGGAGGGTGCGGTGCATTCCCTGGAAGACAGCAAGGATGTCAGCCCTGACAGCCCCCACTGGGTTTCCCATCCCCTTCAGGGGATTTGAACTAGACTGTGAAGTAATGGGGTGGCCCTGGCTTTGGAGTCCTGCGATGCTGGTGGAACCATAGGTTGCGAGTCTGATAGCTACTGCTCCTAATTTCCTACGGTTCCATGCTGAAAAAGGTATAGAGTGTGTGGACAGAGAAACCACCCTCAAACAAAGCATCTTCTGTTTGTCATGAGCCCTGCGAAGGCCTGTAAGAAGCCTGTAAATATTGGAACAATATTGTTTGTGCTGGTTGTTTTTTTTGTAGTTGCAACACGCCATTCAGGAGCATCCAGTTGTGCTGCTGCCCAGTCACCGAAGCTACGTAGACTTTTTGATGCTGTCTTATTTGCTATATACGTACGACTTGGCTCTGCCTGTCATTGCTGCAGGAATAGGTAAGTCTGTTCTTTCAACCGTGTTTTCAGGATGCACAGGATCAATAGCAAGGGGTAGCTGCTGCTGTAAGGAGTTGTGTTTAACTTCTGTTCCGAGGGCGTCTTGTTAAAACCTCCGTGGGTGAGAACTCTACAGCATCTGAAAGCTTCACGTCAGTGCTGAGTCCAATCAAAGGTGCATTTTTCCACAGCAAGTTTGGCCAGAAGTACCCCATCTGTGGACCCAAGGCTGGGGCAAGGATAGGTGCTGTGATGAAGAGTTCTATATTGCCTTTTTTTTCGCCTGGGAACAGGTGAAAACTTGCCAAGGAGCTACTGTGTGTGCAGAACCTTTTGTGATATTTTATACAGTTTGAAGTGCGGTCGTAATGGCCAGGGATGAAGTGCCAGTCGCCTCGTGGTAGGTGCTGATGCAGCCGATTCCCTTGAAGCGTTGGCAGGACTCCGTTACGTGAAGTGCTGAGGGCAGAGCTGGCTGGGAAACAAAATTTCACAGCAGGGGACAAATTGGCAAGATTTTGGACACACGTAGTTCAAAAGCAGTTGAAGCCAGTTTTATTTGCGGGAAACAATTCTTGAAGACGTTAGCAGTAAATATCTTGCCAGCTAATGTGCTTTTTGAAAATCCTGAACATCCTCCATTTAACTGAGAAACGGGATCTTGGAAGTTTTGGGTATCAACCAGGTCTTCTCAGCAGGCAGAGAGCAACCTCGGATCTGGTGCAGCGCTAGCTAGCAAAGGTCTGGGAGCCTACGACTCTGCTGTAGTCTGCTTTTTCATGGGAGAAGTTAGAAAGATCAGCAGAAAATCATGAGAAGCTGGGAGAATGTACCTGGTAGGGAAGACGAGATTCTGCTGGCCTTTGAGTTCATGGTGTCTTGCCTCTGGGTGAGGCAGACTAGCTTCTGGTGAATTCAGAAGTTGGCGTCTCATAGCTACCTTGATCAAGGTGTCGCAGCTGCTTACCTGTCACGTTCAAAATCTGCTCTCCTGCTGCCGTAGGCATCGGTGTAATCCTTTGCTGACTTTCGGATTAGAGCCTTTTTGAGTTTTGGGCCTCAGAATAGCATCTTAAGATACTATTAGTTTAGCTTAGAGGGTTTTTTTTTTAGTGATTAATGTCTTCTTTAAGTGCTTTGGGTATTTTTAGGTCAAAGTTCTTCAGAACTAGGGGCTTGCAGCTTGATTATACTGCTGCACGTGTGTGTTATTTGAAGTTCCTTTGGAGAAAACACAGTTCTCTACAGCTGTAGTTGTAGTTACTGCGTGTGGTGTTAGAGGTTCACAGGGTGCGGTGCACAAACTCATTCTCCAAGAGGTGCTTGTGCTGGGTGGAGCGGTGGTCTCCTGATACAGGTGGCAAGTGCCTCTGCTTTGTTAGTTATTGCTTGGCTTGGAGTAGCAGATGGATAGATCTATGGGGGTTAGCTAAGGGGAGGCTGAGAGCTGCTACTAACACCAGGGTACGTGCTCATACAGGACATGAGCAGGAATCTAGCAGGGCTTGGATCGTGTTTCTGTCTTGGGAGCAAGGCAGATCAGAGGCGCAGAGCGGGTGAGGTGGTGTGGGCTGGAGGTGTGCGAAAGGATGCGTTTCGGTCCCAGTTTGTGGGGTGGGGAGAGGCGCTGGGCATGCAGCTGCCATCCTGGAGGGTGGAGGTGAGGGAGGGGACAGCAGAGGTTGTGTTGTGGTGAGCGAGGGAGGGGAGTAGGAGAGCAAGGGGAGAAGATGGACCTCTGCACATGGGAAGCTCTGACAGCTGCTGTTGCTGCCCAGGGTCCCGTAGCCAGTTCCTTTTTATCTGTTTTTTCTTATATGAATGAAAATATGTGTGTGATGTACTATATGACATCTTCAAGGCAGTCATTGCCAGCGTTGCAGCTGGAAATGTGAATTTATTTTACTGAGTGAATGTTCTCAAGTGTTTCGTGGATTGAGGTGGCAAGGAGGCTGAAGCGGCTCATGGTCAGCTGCTGTGGAGACTAGTTTTAAATGCTTCCCCAAGAAATTTGTTAAGTGTTACCTGGTTTTGACAAGTTCAGCACTGACCATCATTGTTTAAAACTAGAAACTGGATGGTCGCACTCAAAGAGCTGCGGTCAATGGCTCGATGTCCAAGTGGAGACCAGTGACGAGTGGTGTTCCTCAGGGGGACTGGTGCTGTTTAACATCTCTGTCGGCGACATGGGCAGTGGGATTGAGTGCACCCTCAGCACTTTTGCCGATGACACCAAGCTGAGTGGTGCAGTCACATGCTGGAGCACCTCGCCTATGAGGGGAGGCTGAGAGCTGGGGCTGTTCAGCCTGGAGAAGAGAAGGCTCTGGGGTGACCTTAGAGCAGCTGCCAGTGCCTGGAGGGGCTGCGAGAGAGCTGGAGAGGGGCTTTGTACAAGGGCAGGGAGTGACAGGACAAGGGGTGATGGCTTCATGCTGAAAGAGGGCAGATTTAGATGAGATCTAAGGAGGAAATTCTTCCCTGTGAGGGTGGTGAGGCCCTGGCCCAGGTTGCCCAGAGAAGCTGTGGCTGCCCTCTCTGTGGTACCGTTGAAGGCCAGGTTGGATGGTGCTTTGAGCACCCTGGGGTGGTGGCAGGGCAGTTGGAACTGGGAGATCTTAAAGGTCCTTTCCAACCCAAACCATTCTATGATTCTATGAAAACTATGAAAAATTTAAGCTGGTTTGGCATACGCCTCCCAAAGTAATGAGTCAGGATCATGGATAGTATAATGTAGTGCAATTGGTCAATTAATCTCTGTGCCTTCTATGATACATTCAGTGGTAACTGATTTTTCTGAAGATGAGCAACCTGGTCTGGTGGAAGATGTCCCTGCTCATGGCAGGGGGGTTGGAACCAAATGAGCTTTAAGGTCCCTTCCAACCCAAACCATTCTATGATTCTGTGAGTGAGGCAGTGTACTTCAAAAACTTGGTCTTTATTACGGTTGAAATCTGGCCTTCTAAATTATGAAAATAAATTGCTCTGAGCTTACAAAAAAACCTGAAAATGCATTATCGTGTGCCTTTCGTGTCTACGTAAGCCTTGCTAGACAATCTGAAAGCAAATAAAGGCATTTGCAACAACAGAATCCTTGAAAGAGATGATCTTCTGGTAACTGAATCGGTGTATTGGAGAAAGTGGTTGATTCGCTGGCTGATATTAATGTTTTGTGTATATGGTTTTGGTTTTTGTTTGATTGTTTTTCAGATTTCCTGGGAATGAAAATAGTTGGTGAGCTGTTACGAAGGGCAGGCGCCTTTTTCATGCGACGTTCCTTCGGTGGGAACAGACTCTACTGGGCAGTGTTTGCTGAATATGTAAAAATGATGCTGAGGGTAAATAAAGTACTGAGCTCTCAAAACGTGTGCTGCAACGATTCGTGTGAAATACGCGTGATGTTATAGCTCTGTGACTGAAAATCTTCAGTGTGATCTGGTGAAAGGAGTTTTGCCTCAGAACTGCTGTGGGTGAAGAGCAGGCGTGCACTCTGTTGTTGTTACAGCTCAGCAGCAGGTGGCAAACAAATCGCTGCTCATCATTTGCCTGGGATTGTGTGCCCGTACCCCATGACAGACGCAGTATTTTCATGAATTTAACTACATGGTGTGGCAAATACACTGGATGAGTATAGGCTTAGAGGTGACTGGAGTTAGACATGCATGGCTTCTGTTAAAAAACACTTCCTTACATTTTAAGTACTTAAAATTATTTGTGGGCGGTGAAGAAAGGTTTTTGTTTTTCTGACTGGCGCTTTTGTTTGTTTGTTTGTTTTATTTTTGCAGAGTGGCTATGCCCCAATCGAGTTTTTCCTTGAAGGGACTAGAAGCCGCACTGCCAAGACTCTGACTCCAAAGTTCGGTAGGTTTGCTGAAAACGATTGATTGTTGGTGTTTTCATTAGTGGCTGTGCTCTTCGTGAGGTCTTTAGGTGGGAAGGGATGTTAAAGTGGTGGGAAACTGGTGAGGTCTGTCAGAGCAGTGGAAAACACTGGTTGGAGTTCCAAGGCCACACAAAGAACGGCGATACACGTCGCTTGCCCTCCACCGCTTCCTCTCCCTTTGCCCCATTATGTCCTTAATTGCATAACTCTTCCCTGTTTTCTTTCTAAAAAATAGGCTTCCCCTTACCAGCAGAGAAATATCGTAAGGTAACTGTAAAAGTGATGGGGAATCTTTAGAAGGGAGATGCTGTGCAAGCACTGAGCAGCGCTGCTGAAAAGAGCACAAAGAGCTGTCCAGATGCCTTGCTTCCATTTACCGTCTGCTTTAGAGCTTGGGCAATGTCTCGTGCTTCTGCTTGCTTGAAGACAGAACAAGCACAGTGCACATGTATTAGCAGTTTCTAGAATTTGAAGATACCTTTTTCAAAGTTCAATTGCAGTTGCTTTTCACCCCTTGAAAAAGATTGGTGATACCCTTTTCCCACCCCCCCCCCAATTTGCAGGTCTTCTCAGCATTGTGGTGGAACCGTTTTTGAAACGTGAAGTCTTTGACACGTACCTCGTTCCCATCAGCATCAGCTATGAGAGGATATTAGAAGAATCTCTCTATGCATATGAACTCCTAGGTGTCCCAAAGCCCAAAGAATCGACATCTGTATGTAAATTCCCTAAGAACAGAACGTAGGTGGGTGTATACACACCCTGTAGCACCGCAATTTGAGTTTTGCTTTTCCTGTTTTCGTAGGGGTTGTTAAAAGCCAGAAGAATCCTCAGCGACAATTTTGGTACCATACACATCTACGTTGGCCAGCCAGTATCGCTTAGAACCTTGGCAGCTGGGAGAATTAACTGGTGCCCGTACAATTTGGTTCCCAGGTACCACATCCTTCCCTGGTGTATGCACAGGAAAAGCATCTTTTGAGTCCCTGCCTGTGTAAAATAGTTACGATGCTCTCTTGTACTTCGTTTCCAACTTCTGACACCTCCCTTCCACCGGACTATTTAGAGCGCTGAACCTGTCTTGTCCGAGCAGAACCTTATCGTGCTTCTGACTGGGTGTTTTGGGAACAGGTTGTTGCTTGCATAGCTTGCATACTGTGTCGGGAAGATGCCCTTTCAAAAATTAATGAGGATGCATGAGCCAGGCAAAGCTCTGTTTTTTGCGAATTCGGTGGTTTTGCCACATAAAAATTCCTCCTTTCCCTCCCTTCTTGCTTTATTACTGCGAACAGTTACGTGATCGTGTGCCAGGGAGCTGTAGCTGTGACTGGATTGGGTGGCTTTTGTAATTTATCGCATAAATTGTAATGCTTTTGAATTTTGTTTGAAGATAGCAAGTGCACAGCATCAATACAAAGATCTGTGTTTCAAATACTATCGCGAAGCTACTGATGTTTTCCTCTGTACTTCTGTTCTCCATAGCACGTAGCTAGAATCCCCCTCCAGATGTTAGGGGCTGTAAAGCAGTTACGGGAGCGACATCAAGGAAATCAGGAAGGGTGTGATATACACTCCATGTTTTGCAGCTCTTTACCTTAAACTGCGCTGTTCTTTTCAGGCATCTTCCCCAAAAGCCATCTGAGGATATCCAAGAATTTGTCAGTGACGTGGCTTATAAAATGGAGCTCCTGCAAATAGAAAACATGGTTTTGAGCCCGTGGGTGCTGGTTGCTGCTGTCCTGCTCCAGAATTTGCCAGCCATGGATTTTGAACTGCTATTAGAAAAGACCCTGTGGCTTAAAGGCTTGACACAGACGTTTGGAGGATTCATTGAATGGCCTGGTAGGCAGAGAAAGTCTTATTTCTATTCGCTTTGTTGCTTATGGAGGATAAATTGTATTTCTGTGGAAGAAGTCTATTGTGACAGCTTTACAGAATGTTTTCCTCAGAGTTGTGAACGGATTTTAGGGCATGCTGAAAGTGATGCTAAAACCTGGCAGGTTTTGACTTCGCCTGTAGAAGACAATACTTTGACAAACGGTTAGGTGGAAGCAGAACGGATATTTGACTGTTATTTCCTGAAGCGTGGCACGAGGGGAAATTGTGAGGTACTTGGATTAGAGTACTGAGATTTGCCCAGTGTCTGTCTTTCGGAACCCTGTGGAAGTCCCTGACCTGCAGCAGTTAACTTAGTGTCATGCTATGCTTATGGCTTGGTATTTACCATAGTGTAAGTTGCTACTGGGGCAAAGAACTAGCAGAAACAAATGGGTGAGAGAAAACCAAAACTGTAAGTTTTTGATTTATTTTTAGATATCACTTTATCCCCAGAAACAGTGATGACTTTTGGGGAGAAGGCTTCCTCTGTCGTTTTATTTATATATTTATACACACACACACACACACGCATTCTTTTTTATATATATAATGTATATGTATGTATTGGCTGCTGGGAGGTTGATTCTCCTTCTGAACTTTCTGAACAGTGGCTTCCAACTTCTCTCTGCAAGCCGAGGTGACCCAGGTGGTTAATTTTAGAACCTCGGGACCCAAGTGGTAAAGCCAGCAAAGAGAAATAATGTGTAATGCAAGTACATTCACCTTTTCACTCTAGGTAGACTTAAACCATGGATCTTTGCTTGTGTATGATCAAGGATCCCTCTCGCTACTGCAATAAAGAAGTAGGAGCAGGCTGCAGTCATAACAGAACTCCGTCATTTCGGGAAAAAAACACTTCTCCTTCCGGGGATCTGCGCTGCAGTGAACGCAGACGAGGTCTGCTCCTGCCAGACTGGTAAAAGGAAGATTTTCATGGCAATATCTAAACACCGTGTAGAATCTTACGGCACAGCAAACTGAAAAGCATACCACAGTTACAGAATCACAGAATGTTTGAGGTTGGAAGAGACCTCTGTGGGTCACCCAGTCCAACCCCCTGCCGAAGCAGGGTCACCCAGAGCAGGCTGCACAGGACCATGTCCAGGTGGGTCTTGAATATCTCCAGAGAAGGAGACTCCACAGCCTCCCTGGGCAGCCTGGGCCAGGGCTCCGTCACCCTCAGAGGGAAGAAGTTCTTCCTTGTGTTCAGACGGAACTTCCTGTGCCTCAGTTTGTGCCCATTGCCCCTTGTCCTGTTGCTGGGCACCACTGGAAAGAGTCTGGCCCCGTCCTCCTGACACCCACCCTGCAGATATTTGTAAGTATATATTAGGTCGCCTCTCAGCCTTCTCTTCTCCAGGCTGAACAAGCCCAGCTCCCTCAGCCTCTCCTCGTAGGAGAGATGCTCCAGTCCCCTCCTCATCCTCGTAGCCCTGCGCTGGACTCTCTCCAGTAGCTCCTCATCTTTCTTGGACTGGGGAGCCCAGCACTGGACACAGCACTGCAGATGGGGCCTCACTAGGGCAGTGTAGAGGGGAAGGAGAACCTCCCTCAACCTGCTGGCCACACTCTTCCTAATGCACCCCTGGATCCCATTGGCTTTCTTGGCAGCCAGGGCACACTGCTGGCTCATGGTCAACCTGTCGCCCACAGCTGGGTTTGCTTTTTTATTTTCTTTTCTTTGCAACAATGAATAAACTTTTGCTTTCGTAGGGTTGTGATGTAGTGAGTGAGTAGCAAATCGGCCTGGTAAGGAAACAGAGGAATGCCAGCAACGGAGCAGACTTTATTGGGGTGTGCTGGCCCCGCTCTAGGCATCAGTTGCATAGAAACAGGGTTTCTTGTTTTGTTTTGGATTGTCAATAATTTGAAAGAATAAATACATTTTCAAGGTTAATTTGGCGATAGCACCAGGTCAGCAACTGCAGATCCCCCGTCCGTTCTCCTGTCTGCAGACTGCTAGTTATTTCTGCCTTTGTGCTGCTGGTTGGTTGCTCCAGGCAGAACATTTGCATGGCTGTTAGAGATTTTATATGAAAAATAGGAACTGCAGAATGACTTGCTCAGACTTCCGCTCCTTACTGCACTGAGAAATGGGAGCTTTAGCGAAACTGGAGCAAAGTAGGCTGGAGGAGCAAATGAAGATGCGAGGGGATTCCACGTGAAATCTAAGTTAAGAAGAACAAATAATTTTTTTTTTTTATTATTCTGTCAGATGCCATATTGATTTGATATGCTTGTGGTGCTGTGAACATGTAAAGTGTATTTTAGTGTTCAATAAGTTTTTATTGCTTCTTTCCTTGCTTGCCAAAGAGTTCACATTTGATGCGTGGAATGTTTTGGTAGTGTTTGAAGCGTAAGGTTTTCTGAAAAGGTGAGTGTATTTTCACGACTTGAGATGCTGCTCTTTGTCTGAATAAAGTTCACAGTGCGTCACACTGACAAAAAAGCCTGACTGAAGCCCACAGGTTTGTGAAACTCACGCCTGCCTTTGAAGAACTTTGTTGTTTTTTTAAAAAAAAAAGCCCAAACCAGACATGTCCTTGCTTTCGGCATTTTAAAGAAGATTTGGGTTTAAGTACAGTCTGGCTTCTCTTTGAGCAGGCACATTATGTACCGATACTTAGGGTAGGATTTCTTTAAACTTAATTTGGGATGAGGCCTGCCTTGCATGTGAGAGGTGAGGAGAAACGTTGTGAAGACTCGTGCATCTGATTCAAAACTGGTAGTGTCAGAAACGCCGAAGCAAAAGAATGGTCTCTGTTTCCTTACTGATGAATGTAGCAGTCAAACAGATCTCTCCTCTTTTATTTGAAGGCTCAGAATGCTTGTTCCAGAGACAAAGGGGGTATTTGTCATTGTTAGCAAATGGAAGAATTTAAAGTGCTTTTGTTACAGAAACGTCTGAAATTTGTTCTCTCCATCTCACACCATGCCTAGGCTGCCGGTTCCTGGTGTGGATTATTTTAGAACATCTCTCTAACTGAATGTTTGGTGTAAGAACTGGTCTTCAGTGATACAAATTAATGAAATGCTGGTGCACTTAAGGCTGTTCCAATAGATTTGTGTTCCCTGTTGCATCTTCCTGAGCGTTGTGTTTTCCTGCCAGATAACCTGTGTGCCAAAAAAGCAGTCGTGTCTGGCCTCACCCTGCATGCCAACATCGCTCGCCTGATGGACGGCCACGTGGTCCTCAACGACAAAGGAGTGGAAGACGGAGCCGTAGGGGAAATCGTCTTCAAGCGTGCGCTGGCCATCCTCATGTGTGCCACCTACAGAAACCAGCTGCTGAACGTGTTCGTGCGTCCCTCGCTGGTGGCAGTCGCCTTGCAGATGACGGGCAGCTTCAGGAAAGGTGCGTTTGGGTGGCTCGGAGATCCGGACGGCTTTGCTCCTTGTGCTGTCCTCGTGAGAGGAGCACGCGGTTCCCGTGGCTGCTAGTGGGAGTATCTGAGACCGTTCCACTCCGGGTTGGGTCCCGTGGCGTGAGGTGGATGTGCTGGGAGCAGACGGGGGTATTTTGCTTGCTTTTTTTGTTTGTTTACCCTTGGATACTTGTGAAAGTAGGTATATTCTGCTGGGAGAACAGCCTCAGCTGTTCGAGTCTGCCTCGGTGCCCACCTCTCCTGGGCCGCACAGCATGGCGGTGTCTACTCTGCAGCGTTCCTACAGCGGCTGATGTTCCTCTTTATACCTTGAACTCGGGAGGTTTCCATGTTCCTGTGCATTAGTAAAGTGTGGGGTTTTTTTTTTTAATATTTTGATGATTCATGGTTGAGCCCTTTTAGCTTTTTTTACGGGCATTTATCTCGTGTAGGTTCAGATGGGACATTGCGAGCGCTGTGAGGGAAGTGCTTACAGTGCTTGTAGTGCCTCAGTAGGACAAGGGGAGATGGCCTCAAGTTGCACCAGGGGAGGTTCAGATAGGATCTTAGGACAGGCTTAGGGTGAGCTGTTCCCAGTCCTTAAGTGTCTTATTTTGCTGGCGTTTAGCAGACCAGCTTTTTAGGTTACTCACGCTTGGATACAGTGCAACCAGTTCTTAGTCTTTCTTCGCTCCCCACCACTGTTTCGGAAGTATTTCCGTGTTTTCCGATACTTGGCTTTTAAACTTTTCGGAATACATACCTTAGCTCTGTGCAGATTCTGATTCTGTGGTGTTTGATGCATGTTCTGAGAAGCTACAACCCCCTGCTCTTTTCGTCTGGTAACAACTGAATCAAGTGCTTTGAGTGCTTGCTGCTCTGCTGTGGTGGTTTCTGCTGTATAGGTGTGTACGCTTTTAATGTCAAGTCCAGATTTTATCTGAAGTAGGTACTCTTTCTAAAATAAGAAGTAAATGACTTTTCACTTGTGTCTTTTAAATTGTGTTTTTAAACATCAGTACTTTACGATATTTTTTTTCAGAGGAAGTCTATAGCTGCTTCAGCTTCTTGAGAGACGTTTTTTCTGATGAGTTCATCTTCTTTCCTCGCATTTCGCTGAAGGTAAAAACATCCTTTATACAAAAATCCTGATGGTCGGTAATGCAGCCAACGAAAATAGCGTCTGATGTCAGGGCTCTGCCGAACACGTGCTTTGGGATGAACACCTACTGTGATACCAACTTGATCTGTAAGTGGGAGGGAGAAGTTAAAAGAGGATCATTGGGTTAGTTGGAAAACATTGTCTGAATCCACAAGGTTGCATATGCAATCTTTTTTTTTTTCTCCCCCCTTCCAGTAAAAAACTAAAAATCCTGAAACTGCCCAATTCTGAACTATTAAAATGAACTGTAATGGAAGTCTGGCTCTTTTGCATAATGCTACCAGTCTTCCAGCACGGATAGAAAAATATATGGAAAGCAGTGTTTTAAATGAAGTCTAAATACTGTCCTCTTGCTCTGCGGTTATGAAAGAGACCTTGGGCTGTGAAGACAAAAGTGTTAATGTAGATTTAATTGAGTTCCATCACGGAGTGGGTATGTTCTGTCAGCGCAGAAGCAAAACAGGAATTCTCACTGAGGGCACACCAGGATAATTGTTCCTGAAAGCTCTTGCTGACTGTGTGGCAGAGGGGCACTGCCGCTCTTTCAGAAAGTTAAACTGTAGGTATTACACCAATTAAGACTGACCGTTGTGTGCCCTTGTTATCTCTGATGGACAGGGTATGCAGTTCTAAATTTAGGTGCCTGTTGTCCTCTGGTTGGTTACACTCCTCCTTGTGCAGCTGTGATGAGTTGCTTTGTGTCGCTCTGCGATGGCAGGGCTGCCCGAGGGCTCTGCCAGCACCCGGTGCCTCAGCTGTTCGAGTCTGCCTCGGTGCCCACCTCTCCTGGGCCGCACAGCATGGCGGTGTCTACTCTGCAGCGTTCCTACAGCGGCTGATGTTCCTCTTTACACCTTGAACTCGGGAGGTTTCCATGTTCCTGTGCATTAGTAAAGTGTGGGTGTTTTTTTTTTTTAATATTTTGATGGTTCATGGTTGAGCCCTTTTAGCTTTTTTTACGGGCATTTATCTCGTGTAGGTTCAGATTGGACATTGTGAGCGCTGTGAGGGAAGTGCTTACAGTGCTTGTAGTGTCTCAGTAGGACAAGGGGAGATGGCCTCAAGTTGCACCAGGGGAGGTTCAGATAGGATCTTAGGAAAAATTTATTCACCGAAAGAGTTGTCAAGCATTGGAACAGGCTGCCCAGGGATGTGGTTGAAGCACCATCCCTGGAAGTGTTCAAAATCACACAGAATCACAGAATGTTTGGGGTTGGAAGGGACCTCTGTGGGTCATCTAGTCCAACCCCCTGCCAAAGCAGGGAAAGACTTATAGATGCGGAGCCTAGGGACATGGTTTACCGGTGGACTTGGCAGTGCTAGGTTAACGGTTGGCCTCAATGATCTTGACGGTCTCCTCCAACCTCAATGACTCGATGATTCCGTAGTAAAGCCTGATTGAAATTTCTGCAGACGAAATCTTCTAGGGTTGAGGGGGTGCAGCCTGTGAAGGTTGGTGAAGTGGGAGCTTTCCTACTGGCATAACGGTGTCCCTCACAGAGCCCTGAGGAAGCTTTACTTCCATCAATTTGCTCAAGGTTCCCCCCCGCCCCATGCCAGCATCACAGAATCACAGAATCACAGCACAGCAGGGGTTGGAAGGGACCTCTGTGGATCACCCAGCCCAACCCCCTGCCGAAGCAGGGTCACCCAGAGCAGGCTGCACAGGACCTTGTCCAGGCGGGTCTTGAATATCTCCAGAGAAGGAGACTCCACAACCTCCCTGGGCAGCCTGGTCCAGTGCTCCGTCACCCTCAGAGGGAAGAAGTTCTTCCTCCTGTTCAGATGGAACTTCCTCTGCTTCAGTTTGTGCCCGTTGCCCCTTGTCCTGTCGCTGGGCACCACTGGAAAGAGTCTGGCCCCATCCTCCTGACACCCACCCTGCAGATATTTAGAGGCATTTCTAAGGTCCCCTCTCAGCCTTCTCTTCTCCAGGCTGAACAAGCCCAGCTCCCTCAGCCTTTCCTCGTAGGAGAGATGCTCCAGTACTGTTCTGGCATGCTGCCTTAGCACAGGGCTCAGTGCATCTGCCCGCTCTCCTGAGGCGGCTGGGCACGGGCGAGCTGTGAAATGCTCTCTGCTCCCGGGGTTGGACACATCCTGCTGGGTCCCAGCTGGCTCAAACGCAGGCAAGCACGGAGTTGGTTAAAAAAATGGGTTCAACATCATACCCAGTATAAAGTGGTAAGTCGAGGTGTACCTTTGATTTGGATTTAAAACTGATCAAGTGTGATTTTTACCAATGTTAAGGCCGAACAGCTGCTGATGATATTTGCGATCTTTCCTGCATAAGAAAGAAGAGATAAGAATAATTCTCGGCAGAATGTTCAAGGCTTGCAGCTATATTAAAATCTCAGAGTTTTTTAGGTAGAGGGAAACTGGGCCTTTTTTAAGGCTGGCTGGCACCATTGCTGCTCTGAAATTACGTTTACTCTTCGTTGTTAGCAAGTCTTGCCTCTTGCAGCTTCTTTTTTTAAGTACCAAAAGCAAGCAGGGACTGGGAAGGTGACAGGCTATGACTTCCCCTCTACGTTGCCCTAGTGAGGCCCCATCTGCAGTGCTGTGTCCAGTTCTGGGCTCCCCAGTTCAAGAAAGATGAGGAGCTCCTGGAGAGAGTCCAGCGGAGGGCTACGAGGATGGTGAGGGGACTGGAGCATCTCTCCTACGAGGAAAGGCTGAGGGAGCTGGGCTTGTTCAGCCTGGAGAAGTGAAGGCTGAGAGGGGGGTTGGACTAGATGACCCACAGAGGTCCCTTCCAACCCCTGTCATTCTGCGATTCTGTGATTCTGTGACTGGCTTTACTGGAGTCCAGTGAAAGAGTTGCTTCCATGTTAAGGGACCTCTCAGCAACCTGCTCCTCTGGTCGTCCGTGTGTCTGTCACGCCGGTGTCCCAACCCTCCTGTTCTTGTCTGTGTGTCTCTCCCACGTCCCCTCCCCGTGACGCCGGCCCTGGCAGTAAAATGGTTTTGTCATTGATGTTTCCGTGATTTGTAGCTTTTGGCCATTGTGCTCTGTCCGTTGTAGAGGACAGGTCGGTGAACTGCGTTATCATTTATCACAAACAGTGGCCATGAGATAAAGGCAATTAAAAAATAAACAAATAAATAAAAACCATCCACAGAAAAAAAGCCCTAAACCAGACAAGCTGACCCTGTTCTGACAGAATCCCGGGGGAGCCTGGGCTGGCCGCTACAACAGCAGCCGCGGCCGCTTTCTTCGCTCCTAGGCTGTCGTGCGCTGAGATGCCGCTGGCTTTGAGAACGTCTTCCCGCTGCCTTTTTCGAAGGGTGCTTCAGGCGTATCGGAAAATTTTGGTTCAGGTCTCTGGAGAGCTGAGTTCGGAAATGGAAGCGGTGTCCTGTTGTGCGGGTTTGGGTGTTGGTTTTGTGGGGAAAGGTAGCTGCGCTTACTGCAGACGCTGAAATTTCGGTTGTGCTTCTCCTCCCCAGGATTTTGAGGAAGGGTGTTTTCTGCTTTCAAAATGCGATGCCGTTCAAACAAGTCAACAGGAGATCTACCCTACCGACAAAGGAAGCGGTGTCGTGTCCTTCTTGTCAGCTATGTTCAGGCCTTTCGTGGAAGGTTATCAGGTATGTTGTTCTTCAGAAAATTACCTTTTTTCCCCCGTTTTATAGGGAAACTGGGAGAGCTGTGATACTTCTGCACTGCAAATGATGACTGTTTTCATGGCTGGGGAGTGCAAGTGTTTAAAAACAGCAGTAATAAATACCTTGAACATCACCCTCTCCCCAGGGTCCCCATTTTAGCTTTTGGCTCAGACTTTTCCAGTTGACTAAGGCAGTAACTACCTTGTAACGTGGTGGCCCACTGTGGGTTTGTAAGCTTCACTGGGAGTCTGCTGCTGCCAGGTTCATTGCTCTTTCTTTCAAGGAGCTCCTGCTTAATTAATTTTATGTGGACTGTCCTGCCAGGTGCGGAGATGAGTTTGCGTCTTGTATCCGATAGCTTTTTTGGGAATCATTCATTGCATCCGTATCTCTTTAAATTCTTTTGGTTTTCCCAAGTTTTAATACGACTGAGCCCTTACATTCCTGTAAGAAGCCATGTGTAGGAAGCCAGGAGGCTCAAATCTCAGGTCTGTTGGCAGAAGGTTGGTGGGGCTGCAGACCTTTGGGCCTAGTGGAATCTGTTAACGATCTGGTGGATGACTTGGGCTGAACTGTGCTGATTTGCCCAGTTTTTCCCATCTATAAAACAGGAATTGCTTTAAAAAAAATACGCCGTTTTTCATTGCGAGAACGGGAATGTTAAATTAATGTCTAAGGTAACTATTATACTAAGACTGAATCTTTTTTTATTATTAGGATTCTCATGCCTGTTAAATAGTAATAAAAGTTTGGGATGCTCTGTGTAATGATACCTTTGGAGTTCCTCTCCTACACCTCTCAAAGTGTAACACTATCACTTACGAGGACACGTCTGTTTGTCATTCACAGCAAGCGGACAATCCGAAGGAAAGAAGTGCTAACTGTTGTGTTTTTTTTAAATGTTAGTTAATTTTCAGATACCTCTCAAAGGAGACAAAAGAAGCCTTTACAGAGAAGCAGTTTATCCCTGGAGTCCGCAACTTTGTTTTCCAGCTTCTTGAGAAGGGTGCGTACAGCCATTACGCCGTACGGTTTTACAGGCGTAGCCTGTTAACGGGCAGCGATAAAACTTTTGCTTTCTCTGCAGGCAGCACGCAGTGTTACGAAGCGCTCTCTTCTGACATGCAGAAAAACGCCTTGGCAGCTCTCGTGCAGCTGGGCGCGGTGAAGAAGAAGAAAATGTGAGTAACGCTGGCTTTTTGGCGTGTGCGGGCCAGCGCGTGGCCTTCCTGGCAGTTCGGAGCGGCTGAGCTGTTAGCGCAGCAGCAGCCCGACTGCATGAGCACCAGCCAGCCGATGGGATGTACCCGCGTGGTGGTGAAGAACCCGGGCAGTTCCTTTCTGTAGGCGCCGTAGAAGCGGAACGGCCACCCCTCGTAGCGCGAACGCTCCCGGGGGACCCAGCAACGGAATTCATTAACTCGCTAGCGGGCTGCTCCTGACTCCCTTTACCTTTTGGGTTTCAAAGTTTCTCCTGAGGCTTTGATGAGCAAACAGAACAGTCCTGCTTATTTTTAATAGCAGGTTTACCCTGTGTACGTCCTGCACCTGGGGAGGAACAACCTCATGCACCAGTACAGGTTGGGGTGGACCTGCTGGAGAGCAGCTCTGCGGAGAGGGACCTGGGTGTCCTGGTGGACGACAGGTTAACCATGAGCCACCAGTGTGCCCTGGCTGCCAAGAAAGCCAATGGGATCCTGGGGTGCATCAAGAAGAGTGTGGCCAGCAGGACGAGGGAGGTTCTCCTTCCCCTCTACACTGCCCTAGTTAGGCCCCATCTGCAGTGCTGTGTCCAGTTCTGGGCTCCCCAGTTCAAGAAAGATGAGGAGCTACTGGAGAGAGTCCAGCGGAGGGCTACGAGGATGGTGAGGGGACTGGAGCATCTCTCCTACGAGGAGAAGCTGAGGGAGCTGGGCTTGTTCAGCCTGGAGAAGAGAAGGCTGAGAGGGGACCTTAGAAATGCCTCTAAATATCTGCAGGGTGGGTGTCAGGAGGATGGGGCCAGACTCTTTCCAGTGGTGCCCAGCGACAGGACAAGGGGCAACGGGCACAAACTGAAGCAGAGGAAGTTCCGTCTGAACATGAGGAAGAACTTCTTCCCTCTGAGGGTGACAGAGCCCTGGCCCAGGCTGCCCAGGGAGGCTGTGGAGTCTCCTTCTCTGGAGATATTCCAAGACCCGCCTGGCCGCGGTGCTGTGCAGCCTGCTCTGGGTGACCCTGCTTCGGCAGGGGGGTTGGACTGGGTGACCCACAGAGGTCCCTTCCAACCCCGACCATTCTGTGATTCTGTGATTCTGTGATCGGCTGGAGAGTAGGTTCAGTTTCAGAGCGAGAGTCTGGAAAATTACACGATTGAAAACAGACAAATGTTCTCTTCCTGCAGTTGCCCCTAATAAAAATCGAGGGAAGAGAGAGACCGGGACTGTGAACAAGAGGGAGGATAACGAAAGCGTAGCTGTCCTTGCGTACAATCTGCTTATAGCTCTGCCGTGTCCTTAAAATGAAGATGTATGCTGGCAGGATGAAAAATACGATGCAATTATGAAAATGTTTAATTCGGATTATTGTATAGAAATGACCGGAATAAGAAATATTCATTGAGGAAACAGTTTTGCTTTTTTTTTATTTCTTTTAACTGTAGGTCCAATGGATTCACTTACAGTGTCAATCAAGAGGCTGTTAATAAAATCCTGGACATGTTTGGTAAGTGTTCTCCAGCTCGTTCCATGAGAGTTTCTCCGGTTACAAGGTGCTTCGGACAACGCGCGTGTTAGAGGTAGTGGTTTTTCCCTAGTAGTCCCTTAGATTTATCTGTATAAAAATCCTAAGGATTGTTTTTTTACGGTACTTTTGCCAGTATCATTCATTGCCGCTTTGAATCTTCCTTATTTGAAATACCGTGCGACCCCATGCCCAAGGAAAAGAAAGCAAAAAGCAGTTTGATGGAGTAGTGTGTACAGTGATGATAAATGTTTGGCTTTTTTTCCCCCCTGTTAGATGCTAGGACGCCCGTACCGAAACCCATGGCTGCACGGCTCTGAGCGGTTCCAGCGGCGGTGCCTGGATGTCGGTGCCTGCGGAGAGCCCCGGGGACCGGGATGGGGACCGGGATCGGGCTGGGAGCAAGGACCGGGAGCAGGATGGGGATGGGAGCAGGCCGGGTCCTGCCGCCGTCCTCCGGGAGCTCCTCAGCGGGGCCGGCCGCTCGCCTGGCTGTCCCCAGGGTGGGAGCGGCCTTTGCGTCCTCACGCTGCTTTGGTTTGTAAAACGGATTCAACGTTGTCCTTTTTTTTTTTTTATTATTATTATTATTTTTATTTTTGGATAAATATTGAAGGCGGCGCGTGCAGTGATGGCCACTTAAATACATTTTTCTAGATGTGTGACAAGAGCGTGATTGGTTTCATATATTTCACGGATGCGAAAATGTGACAGGGAATTAAAAAGACTTGCTATTAAAATTAATATTTAGAGAAAAAAAAAACAAACGTTGCTGGCTGGCTAAAGGCAAGGTAAGACCCTGGTGAACGGAGAGCACGAATCGAGCCATGACCAGAAATGCCAATTGCAAGGCGAGACCCTGGTGAACGCACAGCACGAATCGAGCCGTGACCCGAAATGCCGCTTGCGTTGGGTTTTATTTATTATTATTATTTTAATCACCTCATGAACGTGACGTCTAAAACCGCCATTACGGCGCGGCCGTTAACGCCTCAGAGCGCCGCGCGGGGGCGAAGGCGGGCGGGGCCGGGCGGGCGCGGTGGGCGGGGCCGCGAGCGCGGTGGGCGGGGCCCGGCTGCCTCTGCGGGCGGGGCCAGGCGGCGCGGGGCAGCATGGCGGCCGGCGTGGAGCTGGGCTTCGCGGCGGAGCCGGCGGGCGCCTGGCGGCTGCGCAGCCCGCACTTCCCCAGCAAGGTGGGCGGCCGGCCGGCGTGGCTGGGCGAGGCCGGGCTGCCGGGTCCCTCCGCCCTGCGCTGCGCCCGCTGCCGGCAGCCCTCCGCCTTCCTGCTGCAGCTCTACGCGCCGCTGCCCGGCCGCCCCGACGCCTTCCACCGCACCCTCTTCGTCTTCGCCTGCCGAGGCGCCGCCTGCTACCGCCAGCCGGGCCCGCGGGGGCCGCTCTGCGGTGAGGCGGGCGGGATGGGGGGGGGGGGGATTGAGGGCAGCCGCCCCCCGCTGACCCCCGCCTCCCCCCGCAGTGTTCCGGAACCAGCTGCCGCGGCGGAACGACACCTACCCCGAGGAGCCGCCCGCCGAGGAGCCGCCGCCGGGCCCCGCCGAGGCCGCCTCTTCCTCCCTCCGATGCGGCGCCGCGCTCTGCCGCGTCTGCGGCTGCCTGGGGCCCCGCTGCTGCGGGCGCTGCCGCCGCGCCGCCTACTGCGGGCCCGAGCACCAGGCGCTGGACTGGCGGCGGGGGCACCGCGCGGCCTGCGGGCAGGGCGCTGCCGGCGGTGCGTGACCGGGGGACCCCCCCCGCCAGGCTGCTGAGGGAGCGGGGTGGGCGGTCTGTGAGGGAGCCGTCGGGTGCTGCTCTTCCTCTGCCGTGAGGGCCGCGTTGCTGAGACCTCTGTCTGCCCGCTGGAAGGCCGTAGAGCAGGGGTTTGGTTTTATTTTCTTTTCTTTTCCCTCCGCTGGCTGCTTTTAAGCAGGCTTCGGGATAAATTGTGATGTTCCCCCTCTGCTCTGCCCCGGGGAGGCCCCATCTGGAGTCCTGTGTCCAGTTCTGGGCTCCCCAGTTCAAGAAAGATGAGGAGCTACTGGAGAGAGTCCAGCGGAGGGCTATGAGGATGGTGAGGGGACTGGAGCATCTCTCCTACGAGGAGAGGCTGAGGGAGCTGGGCTTGTTCAGCCTGGAGAAGAGAAGGCTGTGAGGGGACCTAATAAATGCCTGTAAATATCTGAAGGGTGGGTGTCAGGAGGACGGGGCCAAGCTCTTTTCAGTGGTGCCCAGCGACAGGACAAGGGGCAACGGGCACAAACTGAAGCAGAGGAAGTTCCGTCTGAACATGAGGAAGAACTTTTTCCCTCTGAGGGTGATGGAGCCCTGGCCCAGGCTGCCCAGGGAGGCTGTGGAGTCTCCTTCTCTGGAGATATTCAAGACCCATCTGGACGCGGTCCTGTGCAGCCTGCTGTGGGTGACCCTGCTTTGGCAGGGGGTTGGACTAGGTGGTCCCCGGTGGTCCCCAGAGGTCCCTTCTAACCCCTGCCACGCTGTGATTCTGTGAAGGCGATGCCTTCTCAGGAGCTTCCATGCACACGCTGTTTGAGATCCCCTTCTCAAGCCATCTCCTCTCCCTCTCTGTCATCTCTTACGCTCGTTTCTTTGCCGGTGGTTAAAGACACGAGCACAGAGCATTTAAGATATCTTTTTATCGCTCAGAAGTATCACATTAATCGTGGGGCAGTGTAACCTGGGGTGCGCGACGTACCTCTGGTCATACGTCATGGGGTGCTGGTCCCAAAAACTGTGTAGGGAGCAGAAATAATCAGAACATAGGGACTTCATTGGTGCAAATGAAGTTACGGATCAGACATTCGAAACGTTTAATTGAAAGAGCAGGAACCCAAAACGTGTACTAGCGCGTGGTTAATTCCGACAGGACACTCGATGGGTTTGTGGAAGCTTTGCCTACTCGGTTTGCGATCGAAAAGTAAGAGAAACGGCACGGCCTCAGGGCCCCTGATGCGCGCTCGGCTCGTGCGCTCGTCGGGATGAGCTGCGCCGAGCTGGCAGGCTGCAGGCCTGGGTTTTCACAGTGTGGCTCACAGAATCCCAGCATGGTCGGGGTTGGCAGGGACCTCTGTGGGTCACCCAGTCCAACCCCCTGCCCAAGCAGGGTCACCCAGAGCAGGCTGCATGGGACCACGTCCAGGCGGGTCTGGAATATCTCCAGAGAAGGAGACTCCACAACCTCCCTGGGCAGCCTGCTCCAGGGTTCCGTCACCCTCAGAGGGAAGAAGTTCTTCCTCGTGTTCAGCTGGAACTTCCTCTGCTTCAGTTTGTGCCCGTTGCCCCTTGTCCTGTCGCTGGGCACCACTGGAAAGAGTTTGGCCCCATCTTCCTGATGCCATTTGGTCTGTCTTCCACGTTTCTTGGATTTACGGAGATTCCAAGCAACGCATCACCTCTTGTAGCTTTCCACTGTCCTTGATATAAAATCTTGCCTATCTTTACGTGGGGTCTGGGGGCGATTTAGGTCGCTTGTGCGGGGTCTGGCGGCGATGTAAGTCACCCCCACGGCAGTTGCAGTGTATTTCTGCCATGTAGTTTGCAGTGCGGCTTCGGGGGAGGAGGACACGTGGTACGAGATGGCGTGGTGAAGCGGTATCTGTTTTCTCTTTTGCAGATGACTCCGCGGGTGCCATTCCGGAGCATAATGAGTTCCTTTTTCCAGAATATGAAATTTTAATAGAACCCGAGGAGCCGGAATGTCCCGCTGACAGCAGTGTGGATCATGATGAGGAAGGAGGAGCTGTGGAGACATCAGAGGACCCGGAAGAGCAAGAGGAGCTCAGAGCTACAGGTGGCGCAGGTAAGACATGAGATGCTGTCTTTAAAATACAAAATACTGTGATTTTTTAAGCGTTTGTTGTTAACTACTGGTGACAAAAGGCCAAATCTAGAGTCATTTGTGGTGTGAGTGTTTTGTAGGCATCCCATAACAGAAGCTGCTTTTAGGGGAGAGGCTGACCAAGCTGCTGAGGCGGCTGTTGCCGCAGGCAGCTGGGAGCTGTGCTGTGTCCCTGCGTGCTTCCGCAGGCGAGGAGCAGCTCCGGGGTGAGAAACGGGGCCCTGAGCATCTGCTGCTGCACCGGCGCTGTTGGGACCAGCAGGCTGAGCTAGATGGTCTTGGCCTGACTTCGTTCAACTTAATTTACAGAAAACACTGAACAAATCTGTGCTAGAAGAAAACTGCTCTATTTTAACTGACCTTGAATTAAGCAGCTGACGCGCGGGGCCCTTCCCCCTCGCCCCCCTGCATTCTCGCTGCGTTTGCAGCTCCCCACGCCGGCCTTGCACACGCAGAGGGAGGCGGGGGGTTGCTGGCGTCGCAGGGGAAGGCCGCTGGTGCCAAGCGTTGGTGTGAGTGCGGGCGTGCGACGGATGCGCTCTTCAGCGCCCGAAACGGGCGCCTGGCACGCGCGGCACCGCTGGCCTCTGCCAGGTGTCGGAAGGTTCCGCCGCGATGCCCGCTGGGAGCCATAAGCTGTGGTAGATGAACTCCTGCCCTTTGCTGCGCTTCAGTACTACATCTGTGTTCGAAATGCAGCTAAAGCTAGTAAATGGGTCTGTGTGTGGCTGAATCTTAGCCTGTCTCAAAAATAAAAAAAGTAAAAGCCGTAGAGCGATTTATGCCGGGAATGATTCTTAAGAGCAAAATGCACTTCCAGGTGCAATATTGTTAATTTTGGGCTGCCCTGCACCAGCCTGTAACCTTTGGGGTTGTTTTTCCTTGCTTAGGTGAAGCACTTCAGTCCTTGGATGAAGAGACATTGGAAGCAATGGCAAAACACGAGACCGCAGAAGACAAGATCTTCCGCTTGTTCAAAGAGCGAGTAGCTGCCGAACCAGAGCAGGTCAGAAGATGGGGCAGCCTTAGGGCTTGCAGGTTCTGGCCCAGCGTCCTGCACCTGCAGAGTATTTGCAGCCTTTTGCACGTCTGGTTAGAAATGGCGATGAGGATGCCTCCTCATCCTCCCCACACCTTCGCCAGCATACCCTCGTCTGCCTTACGTGCAGAAATTGATCCCTGCTGAAGTAAGAACTTTCCACCTGCTCATCCATCTCCAGGAGAAACTGGTCAGGGTGAGAAGGCCCAGGGGCGCCGAGGCCAGCGCGGTGGGGAAGGACCTGCTGTGCTGCGACGTGGTTCTGTGAACCGCTGCGCTCTTGCCCAGCCTTTGGCCCTGTTGGCTTTCCTCCTCGGCAGAACCAGAACTGGGGGTCGTTTGGCTTTTTTTAAGGCGGAAGAAATTAGCGATGGCTTTAGAATTTCAAGTGTTTAAAACGGGTATCTCCCTCCGTGCTATTTCTTGCCAACATAAGAGGCTAAAAAAAGCCACACTGTCAAACAAAAACATGGTTCCCGGTTCCATTCGGGGGAAACACAGGCCTAAATCCATGGAAGTGGTGGAGGCAGGAGGAATTCTCTCCATGTCGTACCTGGTAGCTGAGGGGTTAAGGTGCACACCCAGAAAGTAGGAGGCTTTGAGGCTGTTCCCTCCTCTGCTTCCCTCTCTGACTATCTCCATCCTGACTGATCTGCACAGGCGTCCTCTTGCTGACAGTGCCCGATTTGCTGCGTGGATGTTTGGGATAGAAACGGAACAACAAAGGACAGGAATGTCTGAAAGTCCCTCCTCCTCGGACCGTGCCCGTGCAGTTAGGTGCAGAACTGCAAACAGAGAGCGCTGGGTCGCGTTCCTGACTTTTCTGTACGCTTCCACGTGCTAATTATCAGGGTGCTCCTCCTCCATCTCAAGGCTATAAAATACCTCGGCTAGTATTTCTCTAATTAAGAGACCCAGAAATACAAATCGCTTCAATTTATCCCTGGATCATTGAAAAAAATGCTGTATGAACACTTCCATGATTCAAATAATTAAGAAAAAGGACCTGTCTTATTTGGAATACTGCGCTTGCAACTAATAGGCTTTGCCGTGGGTGCAGGCTTTGCCGTGGGTGTTACTTCAAGGAAGTGACCTTTTTCTGCACCATCTTACGGCTTTGCCCGTGTCAGTAAATACCCACTTTATACCAAGATGAAAGATGGTCTTGAGAATTTAAACTTCTGCTCTATTTCAGATTATCAGATACTGCAGAGGAGGAGAAGGCCCGATCTGGGTGTCAGGTGAAAATATTCCCGAAGAAAATGATATTCCAAATTGTTTATGTGGTGCCAAAAGGATTTTTGAATTCCAGGTATGTAGATCCATTTGAAGATAATACAGGTAATGAAGTTCAGCCTTAACAGGTTCCAACTGTGTAGGCGTTGGCTTGTAATCAGAGCAAGGTAGTTGAAGTTGCTACAAACTAAGTCGCAGAGAGCCCTTATTTACTGTTGGAACTGCTCTTCCCTGTAAGACTTTCACATCTACAAGGTAGGTTACCATTGGATAATTTGCACCATCCATAAAATGGTGCACTTGTGACTATGGAACCATGTCTTAAGTGACAGGAGTCTGGTATTGTGTATTTTTTAAAATAAAAAAAGGCCTTCACGCTGTGAATTGGAAGTAAGGCTGGCTGGAAGTCCTCAGCTGTAGAATTCAGAATGCTAGCAGCACACCTATGGTGAATTCATCTCACACAAAGACAAAACATAGTTATGAAGATAATTTCAAAGGGAAGGCGGCTTACAAATCGGGCAACACTTAGTCAAATGAAACTTCTAGAGATGAAAAAAGTAGGGCCACGTCTTTGATTCCCTGGGCATCTGCTGCCTGGTTTGGGGAATTCCAAACGGGTTTTATCGGAGCTGCCGTGTCACTCGGTAGCTTGGGTTAGGATTTTGGAGTAAGAGAACATAAAGGCAGGACCTTTCTCGGGGAGGAGATGGAGGAGAAGTTAGAGAGCCGTGGCCTGCCTCTAAACCCTTGTTTTTCCTTGAAGATTATGCCACAGCTCCTGAACCACCTTCAGGTTGACAGCCTCGGGGAGAGCATCGACTGGGGAACGCTGGTGGTGTACACGTGCGCCGACAGCTGCGGCGAGGGCAGCGAGTACCTGGAGGAGTTCATATGGAAACAAGACTTCTCTGCAAGCTCTATCCGAATCGCCTAAACAGAGCAGTGCCTTGTTTCAGTGCACCTCTGCCCCTAGCAAGCAGGTCACGGGACTGAAGTCGCTGATACCGATCTCGTAACGACGACGGACCTGCACGCCTCGGCAGCCTCTCTCTTCTGCTCCGCTTCAACCTGGTGGAGCAGCCAGATGCATTGGTTCAGTGAATTCCGTTCACTTCTCAGTTCTGAATGTTTAAATAAAGATTAAATGTCTTTGGATTGGTGGAAGTATCATTTGCTGGCGACTGAACTTCAGATTGTTGTCTGACAGGGTTTTCTTTGTGCTGCCCGCCGTTAATTCCCAGGGAGAAGCAGCCTGCTGCGGGTTCGAGCGCCTGTGCTCGGGAGGTGCACAGAAGGCAGGGCCGAGGCGAAGCTGCGTGGCCTTTCACTGTGGGACTTAAATCCACTTCTCTTTCTCCAAAGGTACGCTGAACTTCACTTGGCAGTTGTTACACACTCTGATCGAGGGGTTATTCAAGATAAAACGCACAAGAATTGTTTTATCTGACTTCATTAACCGAGTTAAACTCCTTCCGCATGGGACTGTCTGGTGCGGAGGGGGTTTAACCCGAGCCAGCCCCACCAGAACGTGTTTGCCTTGTCACTGCCTGCAGCAGCACGTTGTGAAGCTGAATTGTACCCAAAGCCCGTCCTCTGGTGAAGTTGAGAAATACGTACCCCCTGCAGGGATTCTTCTGAGATTTGACTGCCATACAGCTGAGGCGAGAGAAAACGAAACCATCATCAGCCACGGCAGCAAATCCAGCAGGAACTGCTCCTGGGGATACAGCTACGCTCGCAGAAAATGCAAGGCTTCACTTTTGTGCCTCGATATAGAATTTGCTTCAGTTAGGTACTCCCTTCTCGTGCTCAAACCATTGCTGCCTGCTCACCCGGGGTTCTGAAGGCGATTTTTCTGAAAGCCCTAGGCCGACTGTTGGGTTTTTTTAGATGTTTTGGAAATTTAGAATCTAAATTTCCAATGTAGATGTTGGAAATACTCAAAGTGAGCAGGCAGGGAATGCTTTAAGCTGCTCAGTCATGGCAGAACTTGATTTCTAAAGGGGTAGTTTTAAGCCCTGATAGGTGGGATGGAGCAGCAAACAGCACCTGAGGTGACTGTACTACAGCTTGACTGATTTTTCCTGAAAACCATCCCCCAGCTGCCCCGGGCTCTCCCGGAGCCGAGAGTTGCGCCAGCCAGCGGTAACGGCTCAGGGTCCAGCACAAGCAGGGCCCCCCGCCCAGCGGGGCTCACGGTGCGGAGCGGCGTGGCACCGAGGGCGCGGCGGCCTGCGCGTATCTGGAGCTTACGCCGCGAACAGCAGCTTTACGGCGAGAGCAGTGACACCAGGCATTGAAATGGCGGAACACCGGCGTAGGGCACTGCGAGGGGGAGCAGCGCAGGCTGAGCAGCGAGGTCACTCGGGATTTGCAAACAGAGCGGGAGCAAAGCCAGCCAAAACCTCCTTCTGTCTGGAATGAAACGCCGGCTTCGTAAATACAGACCGTGGTTGCACCTGGGTTAGTTTTAGATAAAAGCTGTTTGAAAGAACGTGCAAGCCATAGAAAGGAGGTTACTATTACTGGAAATTCACTGGAGAAAAAAAAAAAGTTTATTTTTAGTTCTCAGCCCATTAAGCTTCAAGCACAGTTCAGAGGAAGATTATGTACACGCTGACTCTGGTCGGAAGGGCCTGGACATTTTACAGGAACACTAATATAGTGAGACTGTCGTAGCCGGTAAAATACAAAAGTAGTAACGTAAAGGAACTCAAGAAGCTACGCAGGGATCTTTTGTGTCAGTTCAGCCAAGTGCAGCTATTTAAGACTCGCACAAATCCCCTCTGTTGAACACGAGGCAGCACACGCTCCAGGACAAACTTCTTGAGCCAGTCACCTCTTCTGCTCTAACGGACGAGAGACGCTCAAGCCAGACGGCGCCAGGGACGCGACTGCCGGCAAGCGAGCCAGAGCACTGGTACGATTCTCTCACAAACACAAGCCACTTACAGTAACGCATTTGCTACTGAAAAACCCAGATTATATTAAAAAAAAAAAAAAGTTTTCAATATATTTCGCTCTACCAGCTGGGTAATTTTAAAATTCATTAAGACAGTTCCCACAGTTGTATAAAGAGGGTTTATTGTACATGTGGAGCTGAAGGAGGAAAGAGAAGGAAGGTATATATTATATATATATGTACAGTGAGCCATTTTCATTAATAAATTTATTCTGTCTTGCTTAATACTGGAAAGAGGGAATGTGTCTGGCACGAAAGAAATTTAAAATTGAAAAAATTTAAAAGCTCAAGTTCTGAAAATTATAAAAACCGTGGTCTCATGGAAGGAAGTTAAAACTTATATACATGGCAATTTCAGTGGTTTATACACTCGGGTGACACAGTTGCATTTGTCTTCTAAACCAACTTATGGATTTTTTATTCGTAGAACTGGCATTAAAACTATTTAAAAGCTAGGATATAAATAAAACTCGGAGGGGCTGCTCCAGGCACAGCCCAGTAAAGCAACTCACAGTAACTCAGTAGACGTAATCAAGAACGCAGTTCCCCTCGAGGATGGGGGAAGGAGGCACTGGCTGGGAAGGAGTCCGAGTCCTGGTGGTGCAGCTTCGCTTCAAGTCCGTCTCTCGTTACTGCTGTGCCATACCCAATACCTTTTAAAAGAGACCCCCGATTTCGCTGAAAGGCGTCGGAACTGTTACGTTGTCTTTCGGAATCCCTTTAAAATAGGATAGATGTTTTCAAACGCTTCATAGATTTCTGCTCGTACTTTCGCACCTAGGAAAAGGGAGGCGATTAAGTTAGTGTATACCTTTCACCAAATACTTAATTTTAGCTTTTAGAATGTTTATTTGAATGCGACTCTATAGAAAACCTACGCATGTCCATAAACACCTATTTTTACTATCTTTTAATACACATTTCATATAAAGCATACGTTATTGGCCTTCAGCTTATCCTGCTAACTGGTAAAACTTTCCTCAGTATCCTCGTGTTTATGCTCTACTTGCAAACAGCACTTTTCTACGCACCATTTCCACAGGAGACCCAACGCAAAGCGCAGCCCTGTAGGGCGTTTCCGCCCAAAGGCCTAACTGGGGGAGCTGGTTTTGAGCGTGAACGTCTGGCGATGGAGACCGCTGGCGGGGCGACGGCGTGCCGCGCTGCGGGGACACGCTCCACCTTCCGCCTGCGAGTCTCGCGGGGTTTTACTCAGCGCGAGGGGAAAGGGCAGGGTGCGGGCGGAGCGCCCGAGGCTGAGGAGGTCCCAGAGCTGGGGCATCTCCCTCGCTGCGGCTGCTCGTGCACAGGGGAAGGGCAGCAGCCTCCAGCCGAGCTGTCAGAGAGCAGCTAGCGCAGTCACGCGCACCCAGCACACCGAAACAGACTTCTGGATTTCGCCGGAAACATCACCAGCGCTCTTAGAGCTGTTTGTGTGCACGCTTGATGAGGATTCACGACCACTGCCGACACATGGATTTAGCCAAACGCGTGGTTCGCTTCGTGCCTTCCCCTGCGCAGCAGACTGCGCTACCGGGTCGGTCTCAGGGCTGTCTTCTCTACGGGGAAGAACCTCGCAGCTCACACACGTCTGGTATCGTCATGCATTCTCCATCACGCAGCCTAAACCTACCGGAGTAGGGTTTGGACTTCACTTACCAGTTAAAACCACTTTTCCCGAAACAAAAATAAGCAGAACAATTCTTGGCTTGATCATTCTGTAGATTAAGCCAGGGAACAATTCTGGCTCGTAGCTGCAGAGAAGAGAGACAGTGTTTAGACCTGCTCGCAGACACACGTTCCAGCCTTTCATCTGCAGGAACGGGCAGAGCAGACGCAGACTTTGCTGGAATTTGGGGAGAGCAGCGGCGAAGATCGGTGCAATGGTCCATACTGGGCAACCTCAGCTGCACCTGAGGCAGAGCAGCAGTGGAACACGGATGCAGTTTCCCCTCTGGTGCAAGGGAACAGTCTGAAGAGAGGGCTCTAAGCTAGTCAAGACGCAGCAAGAACAAAACATGCTTATAAATATCTGAAGGGTGGGTGTCAGGAGGATGGGGCCAAGCTCTTTTCAGTGGTGCCCAGTGACAGGACAAGGGGCGATGGGCACAAACTGAGGCACAGGAAGTTCCATCTGAACAGGAGGAAGAACTTCTTCCCTCTGAGGGTGACGGAGCACTGGAACAGGCTGCCCAGGGAGGTTGTGGAGTCTCCTTCTCTCTGGAGATATTCAAGCCCCGCCTGGACAAGGTCCTCTACAGCCTGCTGTAGGTGACCCTGCTTTGGCAGGGGGTTGGACTGGGTGACCCACAGAGGTCCCTTCCAACCCCTACTATTCTGTGATTCTGTTATTCTGTGATAAATAAGCCTTTTCTTACCTGCTGAACTGCTGGTGCGTGAGTACCAATCCTTCTAGTCTGATGGGAAATTTTACATCACAGCTGCCCACCATGTTCTGAATTTTAAAATCCAAAAATTTTGCAGGAAACCCCAGCTTCTGAACAACTCTTGCATACTTCCTTGCTGCCAGCCTAGACTGCTCTTCACTGGAGTGAGAAAAGTATATCCATTATTATTTCCTCAGCTAAGCATTACTTGAAGCAAACAGCATTAACCACAAATATTTAACTGGGAAAAAAGTCTGTGTTGGGGGGGGGGGAAGGTCACATGCAAAATTTTTACATCCAAAATAAACAACTAGCACTGGTTTCGGTGCCAATTTTGGCACTAGGATCCTGAACACTATTAATGTTGTACTCACTGTTCATGGGGCAGAAACAGTAAATGATAACTCCACATGTTTTGCTCTTTTAAAATATTGGCCTGAGTCACTCTAATGAGACAGGAAAACTGTTTCTTAAGTTTTTGGTGTACGACAGCTTTGAACTACTACTGCTAGAAAACGCATATTTCTATAAAAATCTGTGAACTGCTGAAATCCTCTGCTTGATTCGGCCCAGGCACTCCAGCCTGGGTTTAACACAACTGTGTGGCCTTACACGCTGTTGCAGAACTGGGTTTGCTTCCGTTTTGTAAAGAGCTGAGGATCGGGTTGCTCCTAATGCAGAGCCAGACAACTTGAACTTCCAGCGTCACCGGGCAGCGAAAGCGTTTCCGGGACAGCTCGCTCTCACTCAGCCCTGCTCCTTGGCTCATTCCTTCTGGATTCCTAACAGACTTCTTCAGAGCAGAACTTCCCTCCTGCCCACCTGGAGTTAAACTTACGTTTAGTTTTCAATTCTTACGCTTCAGTGAACATGTTAAGAACAGATCAGGCTACAGGGAGCAGAGACTTGAGAGTTCTTGGCCTGTAATGAATGAAACTATTCGAATATAACATTACTCTTCCCCTGCCACCGCCCCTACAGTTTAAGCAGTTCCAGTGCACAGTCACTGAAATTTTTTGGTTACTAGGAAAAAAATAGGTAACTGCAAAGCCAAAAAAGTGAGTATAACAACCTCCGCAAGCCAGTTTCTCAGACTGTATGAAAGAGCTTCAGAAACAGAACTACCATTTCCCCTTTTGTAGGGAGGTCCTTTCAGTCACGAAAAGACATTTTGCGTAGAAACGTGTATTAATCTATTTGAAATAACTGGGAAACAACCTTAGCTGTACCTGTACAACTTTGCTGTATATATACAAACGCCGTATGCAAATAATACTACTGCTAAAGCATCATGGTACAAGAGAAAAGACAGCCTCAATGAGTTTGCTGGAAATGCCTAAGCATACCTTTTTGCTCCTGTGCACACCATTTTTCCGGAGCTGAAAATCAGCGCCGTAGTACGTGGTTCTCTTATTCTCATAATGACAGCAGCAAAACGCTGAAAGGTGAGCGTTGAGACTATTAGTGATATATTGCTGCAATCGTTACATTAAAACCAAATTTGCATAATCTAAGTAGCAAGTTATACAGTATTGCGAAGAAATACTAAGTTCAAAAACGTACCTATGTATCACTCAAAATTTACTCGAAGTGCTTAAACCGTGAGCAGCTTCAAACGCACAGGCTGAGAGGCACGGTCAGACAGGAGGGACATTCACCACTGCACTCCTGTTCTACTAAGCTCACCCCTCCATACTGCATAGGCAGCACACAAATAATGCCAACGTGCAACAAAGCAACGGAGACAATCTGAAATAATTTCCTCCCTGTCTTGATATCTGATCTGTTATAAGCAGGACGGAAGAATACCTAGCTGCAAATAGTTTACGATGTTTTGCTTCTGCTGTCTTCACATACTGGACACCGTTACGCCACCAGCCAACAGAACGGCTGGAGACCCAAGCTCTGCACCAGCAGAAGTCACCTCAACTACCCCAGCGGCACACGGCAGCCCGGCCAGCTCTCGCTGTTCACTGCAAGCGCTGTAACATCTCTGCCTGCATCCAGACTCTTTTCAGTGGTGCCCAGCGACAGGACAAGGGGCAACGGGCACAAACTGAAGCAGAGGAAGTTCCAGCTGAACAGGAGGAAGAACTTCTTCCCTCTGAGGGTGACGGAGCCCTGGCCCAGGCTGCCCAGAGGGGCTGTGGAGTCTCCTTCTCTGGAGATATTCCAGACCCGCCTGGACAAGGTCCTGTGCAGCCTGCTGTGGGTGACCCTGCTTCGGCAGGGGGCTGGACTGGGTGACCCACAGAGGTCCCTTCCAACCCCGACCATTCTGTGATCTCCAAATACTCTTAAGCTCTTGAAGCAAGAGATCCTAGAAACTGATGTGGGCGGGTGCACACGCCGACCCCTGTTTGCCCGCTCTATTTAACTCGGAGCAGCTCACGGCGCAGTCCCACGAACCGTTCTGCTGACATAACCAGGGCGGCGGCAGCGTGGGCTGCCTAACAGCCCATTTGTCAAACCACGGCTTAAATAATGCAGCCAAGCAACATCTTTCTTTGATAGAGGAACGTGCTGACTAGAAGTCAGGAGTGCGTCAGGCAACCCTTCCTTCTACCCGCGGTGGAAAACAGCACTGCGTTATTGATTATTCCTGCCTTCAGTTTTACAGAGCCGCCCACCGCTGCCGTAAGAGTCACCACAGCATGCTGAGATTCTTGCTGCACCGAAATCTTACTCACGTGCAATTGTGTAACAGCACCACTGATCTAAACCTACAGAAACCACTGATCTAAACCTACAGTAACAGCTGTCATACGCCTGCACGCGTGCTTTGTAATAGAGAGCGCAGAGTTCAGGTAAACTGTAGCAAAATCCCAAATACTGAAGCAAAACCAAACCAAACCCGCCCAGCACAGGAGAACTGAAGCCAATTCAGTGACACAGCTTCTAAACTTGTATTAGAAACTGTGTCCATCTACTGTGGCTGCAAAGATAACACTTCCAAGAGGAGCCACTCGTGTGAAAAAATGATGTGTTGTAATTTTCTTGACTGAACGCTCCAGGTCCTCTGCCGTTGTTCAAAGTTTCCTAAGCTAAAAAAAAATAGCCCATGGTTTAACAAACCGCTGTTTAGAAGTGGCAGGCAACTTAGAAGTTGACATGAAAAAAAACAAAACAATTTTATTTTGCTGTTCCACCAAACCTAGCCATCGGGAGGAAGGAGACAGCAGGAGTGCTGGGGGACAACATGAAGGAAAAGAGCTCAGAGGGGAAGCACGACTGTAAAAAACCCAGTGACTGCGCCGCGACCACAAGAATTCCAGGGGAACGGCCAGGTGGAGGAAGCCACGGCGTGTATCGAACAACCGTGGCTCTGGCAGGAGCCCAGAAGCTGAATCCTTCCTTCCCTTCTCCTGGTTGGGAGACAGGCAACGAGACTCCAGCATCAGATATTTCACAATAATGTGAAAAAGGAACTTTCTGAGCGCGGTGAGCAAACACCCTCATGTGAGTAGCAGCAAAACCCTTGGCCAGTGTATTAACACTGTTGGTTAGGTTCTTCCTAAACACGCTGTGTTCTTTCCAAAACTACCAAATTCCAATCTGGTGTAAAACACAGCTACATCACGAATAAAAATGCTTTTTACTAGTTTGACAGAATGCTCTAAGTTTATTAAAGGTTTCTTTTTTAACTACAGTATAAAGCTGTGTCTATAGTAGGAAGGTTTTTCAATCTCTTCCAGCAAACTACACCCACAACCTGTGCCTCTGATGTATCTGTTATAGGATGAACTCTGAACACATTTCTCTTACCTTGGGATTATATTCAGCATTTCGGGCACGAAGCGCAATAGTTTTTAGGTCGAGTTTGCAGCCAAGATTCACCGTGGACACAATATTCCTGAAGACAGTTCAGAGAAATACATTAAAAAGACGATAAAGAATTCATGCGTCCTCCTCATTTTTAAATGTGCCTGATTAATTTTACTTGGGTCTTTTTGTGTTTTTCTTTTAATTGTATTTATCCAAGTGAGTTTGAATGACACCTTTCCTCCTGACAGGAGCACTGAGCAGTGTTTTGGCTCAAGAACCTCCTTCTGTAAGGCAGTCGAGGGACGATTGCCGATTCCTCCTTATCGGCCAGCTACGATGAAGAGTGTCTCACGAGAAGAATCTCTCCTGCGGTTTGGCAGGAAAAATTCTTGACGCTGAGAGCCCCCACCACCACCAGGGAAGGTGCTGGAAACAGGAGAAAATGAGGCAGCAGTAGCACCACCCGAGATGTCCCTCGGTGTGCCCTGCCTGGAGGAAGAAGAGGTGGAGGACCGAGTGGGAATGACCCAGGAGGTAAACCCATTGCCAGGCGATAGGAAAGCAGGTCTCTAGGAAGTTTGAGAGAAGTTCCTAGATGCAAAATGTTCTTGGAAACTTGTTTTGTGGGAAAACCCTGAAATCTAAAGGTCCTCAATAGGGAAAAAAAATTAAATACTAGGAACTGCTGCAAAACTCACGTTATCAACCATTTCTCTTTGCGCCTTCCACAAATTCCTGTAGAAATCTCTTTAAAATGAAAGTTCAGTGACAATACTTTGATACCTAAACCTAGGACTAGTTCTAGGGTTTTTTTTCGCCCCTTATCACAAACTCAGCTGTAGCCATGAAACAGAAAAGGGAACATGGAATATTCAGTACAGCTCAGGTCCGGCTCCTAGACAAGCAGCCAGTCCCCTCCTCTCTACCCTTCCAACTCCCTTTCAGCTGTGACCGTTTCTGTGTTCTGCTTTAACACCTCACCAAGAAAATTCTGCGCACAGTGAGGTGGAGCTATTTGCTTTTCCGTGCACAGGTCACAAGTATCCGGTAAATTACAGATGAGAAAATGTTTCCAGGTATACATATTTTGAATATTCTTGCTTACCAACCCAGCCTACTCTATCGCTAAAGCATGGTGAACTCCTAAAGTGCACAGAGGTAAAAGTTACAACGCTGCTAAATGAAGACATAGATAACATCCTCTGCTGGCATGCCTAAAAGATGTGTGTTAATCAATCACTAAGAAACTGTTTATACTACTAAGCGGTAACGAAGCTAAAATAAAAGACAAATTAGTCATATCGCTAGACGAGACCCACAAATTCTCAGGGCCTCCCTTCGTGCCAAAATGCAGCACCCAATTCCCGCTGCGGCTTTGGTCCTAAGTCTTCAAAGGGCTGTCTGAGAAAGGACAGGCTGCACGAACGCGTGGGACACTCACTGGAGCTGCGGCACGATCCCAGAGCTCTCGGACGCCGGTGTTGCCGGAGTTATTGGCGTCATCGGAGTCATCGGAGAGGGGTACAGAGGTGTGGTTCCCGGTAAAGGGGCTGTGGTAAGAGTCTGTGAGTGGAAGAGCTGGGGGGTTTGACCAGACGTTCCCTGCGTCGCTTGCTGCGATGTAGATTGCTGCGCTGCTTGCTGCTGCTGCTGCTGCTGCTGCCGCTGTTGTTCCTCTAGGATGGACAGACTGTTGGTGCTCTGGACAGGCTGCGGGGTCAGTCCCGTGCCATACGGCATCATCGGGCTAAAAATTGGAATTCCTGGAGTCATTGCACCCTGGAGAAGAAAGCACAGAACAGAAACCACAGATCCTGTTGACTCCATTTTGTTTTTAAGAGAAAAAGATTGCAGCAGTCATCTAAAAATAAATCAATGTAAGTTGACCATCTAAAACCTGAGGCATATAGTAGTAACTCGCGAAAAACGGAAAGCCCTTGGAAATGCAGTTCTTCTGTAGAATAAAATATTACCCATCTGGAGTACTGTGTCCAGTTCTGGGCTCCCCAGTTCAAAAAGACGAAGAGCTACTGGAGAGAGTCCAGCGGAGGGCTACGAGGATGGTGAGGGGACTGGAGCATCTCTCCTACGAGGAGAGGCTGAGGGAGCTGGGCTTGTTCAGCCTGGAGAAGAGAAGGCTGCGAGGGGACCTTCGAAATGCCTGTAAATATCTGTAGGGTGGGTGTCAGGAGGATGGGACCAGACTCTTTCCACTGGTGCCCAGTGACAGGACAAGGGGCAAGGGGCACAAACTGAAGCAGAGGAAGTTCCAGCTGAATGTGAGGAAGAACTTCTTCAATCTGAGGGTGACGGAGCCCTGGCCCAGGCTGCCCAGAGGGGCTGTGGAGTCTCCTTCTCTGGAGATATTCCAGACCCGCCTGGACAAGGTCCTGTGCAGCCTGCTCTGGGTGACCCTGCTTCGGCAGGGGGTTGGACTGGGTGACCCACAGAGGTCCCTTCCAACCCCAACCATTCTGGGATTACCACGAGGGATCTGTCAGTTCTAGCATTGCTCATCTCCAGCCAGCGATGCTGACACGCTTCTCACGCTACCTTGCAAGCCTGTCTCAACTGTGACCCACAATTTAACGTGCAATTGTTTGAACAAAGACCGTGCCCATCGTACCAACTGCGTCCACAGCACAGCCACAGTCCATTACGTACAAGTTAGTTGGACTTGACAGTCTTAGAGGTCTTTTCCAACCTTAACGATTCTACGATTCTAGTTTAAATTAAATTAATATTAGTATTAAATTAGTGTTTCCAACTTGTCAGTCATGTTTCAACTTCAGGGAATGCCATGTATCTGCACGTTTCTTACACCACTCAATATACAAATTGATGGGTTTAAAATCCTGCTTTGTCCTTGTATTATTCTACACCTAGCAGAATTTTTCAGATCTGCAAACAAAAAACCTGAAGTTACATGCAAGAAACAGAAAACACTTTCACAAAGAAATTCACATCACAGTTGCATATTAAATCATTTATTCTCACCTGAGGGGAGGCTAAGCCTTGAGCGTAGGGTGGCAAGCTGTTGTTCTGATCCATGATTCCAGTTATTTCTCTGACGAGGCCAGAAGTCTTTCCTTCAACTAATTTAAATGAACTTCAAATCCTAGAGGGTCTTCAACCCGTTAAAACATTCCAGCAAAGTAGCTTTTTCAGCCAAGCTGGAAGCGTTAGGAAAACATCAGCTCCAGAGAAACGTGTGCTACGAGTCTAAAATACTAATCAAAGCCTGGAAAGAGAAAAAGCAGTATCTTGAGAATAATACTTAAACACAAACCCAAAAGCAAATGTATCAGCTGCTGAGTCAGGTAAGATTTGCCCACGCACAAACAGACGTGAGAACGTTCACAGACGCAGAGTCCCCAAAAACCACCTTTTCCAGGCACGCTCTGCAGGACGGCTGCAGCGTGCTTCTGCCCAAGGCCTCCGTCTAACCCAGCCCTCCTGCACAAACGGCTCCAGCTGCCCACGCTCATCCTACGCCAAGCTTTGCTTTCGCTGGAAAAGCGCTGATTTTTTTTTTTTTTTTTAGAATCGGTTCCCACTGACTGCTAACCCACGAGCTTACCGACACATTGCTTCCAAGTCTCTTCCTGGCAATTTTAAGGCCTGGGCTTCCCAAACTATTTTTTCTTCTAGGGAAAAGCATCAGTGGCGAAATCAGAACTAGGAAACCTTCTCTTCCTTCCGCTTCCACAAAACGAGGCACTACCACATCTCAAACAACAATTATGAGAAAAAAAGAAATCTGCGAAAGCCACTTTCAGGTGCAAAAATGAAACGTACGCGTGGTTTGGGGTTTTTTTTAACTGTATCTCTGTTTCTGTCTTGTGGAAATCGACAACACAAGTGGAGAATTTAAACATTACGCCCTGATATCAAACATGTTTCCAGTAATTTACAGCTTTCTTAACGAGGTACCTATTGCCCACAAAGACTCACGGTAATTTCTAGGCAAGAGGCAGCCCACCTCAAAATCTGAAGAAAGCTTCTTCACCCTTTATTTTCTTGTTTATTTAAGGCATGAGAGCTCAGATTTACATTAATATTTACACCGCAGCTGAAAAGCCATGCTTTTTTGCCCCCCCCGACTATAAAATCTGATTATCTTTACCCTCTCTGGATGCACTGAACAGAGCATCCAGGTTTTAGAAAGACTCAAGGTAATTTTTAAGCAAGAGGCAGCCCACCTCAAAATCTGAAGAAAGCTTCTTCAGCCTTTACTTTTTTGTTTATTTAAGGCATGAGAGCTCAGATTTACATTAATATTTACACCGCAGCTGAAAAGCCATGCTTTTTTGCCCCCGCGACTATAAAATATTCTTATTTTTACCCCCTCTGGAGGCATCGAACAGAGCATCCAGGTTTTACAGCTTGGAGATTGGAGTGGGGGGGTCAATCAGAAGCCTGACCATCCCCCCCCGAAGGAAGAGAGGCCTGAGCCCCCGGGGAAGGCCCCGGCCGCCCCCCCCCCCCCCCGAGGGAACCGAGGCCTGAGCCCCCGGGGAAGGCCCCGGACCCCCCCCGCGCCCCCGGCCCCAGCGCTCGGCGCCGCTCGGGCAGGCCCCGCTCCGGCGCCAGGCAAGCCCTCCCCGTCCCCCGCGCCGCCCCCCGCCCGCCCTCACACCGGGAAGCACCGGAGCACCCCTCCCCCCAGCCCGCCGTGCAGGCCGCCCCGGAGGGCCCCAGCCCTGCAGGCCCGACCCGCGCCATCGCGGCCCCGCCCGGGTGAGGAGCTGGGGAAGGAGGGGGGGGAGAGGCGGGCGGTGCCCGGTACCTGGAGGTGCCCGGTACCTGCCGCTCCCCGGTGCCGCCCCGCCGCACGGCCAGCGCCCGCCGGAGCCGAGCTGCGCCCCACGCCCGCGCCGCCGGCGCGTCCCGAGCGCGTCACTACCGCCTCTCACCCGCCTCCCCCCCGCCGCCGCCATCTTGGGTGAGGGCGCAGGGCCTGTCGCCCTTCCCGCCGGTGACCCGCTCCCGCGGGGCGCTCCCCGCCTGCTCCAACGCGGGGGGCGGGGGCGGGGAGGGGGAGTGTCCTCGATCACCTCAGCGCAGCCCTGGGCCCGCCCCGGGGGGAGCGGGAACTGGGCCCAACGGGGCCCGACGTCCTCCAGAGCAAACGAGACGAGGCCGCCGCCCTCCTAGAGCGGCGCGTCGCCACTTCCGGCCCCGCGGCCGCCATTTTACCGTGAGACAGCAGCGGGCCCGGCGGCCGGGATGTTGTCTACCGTCGCTTACGCGGACCCCAGGCCCGAGGCGGGCTGCGAGCTCGGCGCGCCCGTGCAGGGCCGCTTCTCGCCCTACACCTTTAACGGAGGGTGAGGAGGCGCGGGCCGGGGATGGTGCGGGCTGAGGTACCCCCTTCCCGGGGAGGGCCTGAGGTACCCCCTTCCCGGGGAGGGCCTGAGGAGAGTGGTATTAGGGCTGCGTCTTCCTCCTCTTGCTTCTCCCCCCTCCCCCGGCTCTCTGTGAGGGCTTGACTCCCCCTGCGAGTACCTTTCTGTGGAGAAGGGGTGGCTGGGGCAGCGCGGGGGGAGAGCTGGGCTCGGCCTTGCCCTGGGCTGAGCATCCCCCCGGTCCCCGCGACTCTTCGGGGTGTTCTGCCGTGTCCATGTGGCTGCTGGCACGCTCGGGCTCCCTGAACATGTATGAGTCACAATGAGAATGTTCTCTTCCCTGCGGGGTTCTTCATAGCTGGTGGCTCAGGCGACTTGGGTAATGGTCATCTTACCGGCTTTTAAACCTGTGACTTCTCATAACTGGTGAAAGCAGGTGATGTTTTACAGATGCACGCTGACAGGATCTGGCCAGGATAGTAGTATTAGATTTTTCTTTTTTCGTTTTTTTATAATGCCTGACTGCTCTTTAAAGAACATCTGTTTGTTACTTGTCATGGTTTAACCCAAACCAGGGTATTACTTAACGGTAACACACGTGTGGCAATCAAAAAACTAGTTGTTTGGAAGCAAATGACATAGGATACGATCAGATTAAAGAAGTGATGATAATTAAAGTGCAGTGATACTGACGCTTAGTACTTGGCTGGAGTGTTGTTGTTCGCAGAGCCAAACTCTTTCAGAAGGGTCGAGCTTTCATTAGCAGGCATCTAAAATTGCTGGTCCATTAAGGCTGGTTCTTGCCTGGTATAGAAACTGTTTTACCAAGTTTCCATGCAGTTTTTTTTTAATTTTATTTTTTACTTCTTTGTTTCCATGCAGTCAAAGCAAAGAATCACATACATACCTCTTCAGGGTGTCTGGTGTCTTCTTCTTCCAGCCTGGAGGCACATGTGGGGGTGGGCGTAGTGGGAAACAGGAATATGAGATGCTTGACAAAACAGGAGTCTGGGTATGGAACTGCTCTCTCGTCAGTTCCTCTGTTGCCGAAGAAAATATTTGTGCTGAGTCACGCTTGTGTGAATGCTCTCTTTTAAGGACTGTGTTGGCGATTGCTGGAGAAGACTTTTCTATCGTTGCCTCGGACACACGACTGAGTGAAGGTTATGCAATTCACTGCCGGGACAGCCCAAAATGCTACAAACTGTAAGTCCAGATCTTCTAAGAATTGAGGCAGGTGAAAGATCTTTTGTATTGATGAGCACGTCACCTGCCTGGAATGACCTGTAGCTTCCTTTAAGCAGAATTCTCAGGAAAAAAGGATAGTAACAAAAGTGATTTTGGAGCCATGGTGACACTTGCTGTGGTGCAAGATGTGATGTAAACACAGCCAGAATTCTTGTGTGCTCTTGAAGTTAGCTGCTAACAGAACGTTTTTAGCACGATGCAAGGTTTAATGGAAGCTAGGTGGGTTTTTTGGCTGGCTGGTGAGAAGTACTTTTGTCTTAGCTGTAGCAAGACTTAATCCTGTAGTAACTTGTTCTGCTGCGTTAGGACACCCGGTGTTGGTACGCAGGTGTGCCCACTGCTGCCAGATGTGCTGTGTGTCTCTAGCCAACCGTCTGGCACTTCGAAGAGGTGTTTGTTTAGGAGAGGTAGATCTGTCAGGTGTGCCGTTATTGAACTTTTTATGCTCATTGTGTGCTTACCTTGACTCACCTAGCATCCCCTTGGTGTAAAAAATACATATTGTTTGCGTTCTGTTGACCGTAGCAGGTGCTTCCCAAGTAGGCTTGCCATCAGCTATGTAAACTTTTTTTTTTAAAGTGTATTTCTTTTTTTTTTTGATTGATGACACAAGATCATATGAACTTCCTGGCTAACTGCTTGCTGTATCTTTGACGCTGTCTGAACGGAAATCTCTGTGGCGCAGTCTGCATACAGCACGTGATGGCTTTGTGTAATTCTAGGGACAGGCTGAGAGAAGGTTTCAATCTAAATTGTTTTCTGAGTGACTGCTTTCTGTTGGTCTGCAAGTATGTGTGAGTGTTTGTAGACTCTCACCAATTTACTGGAATTTAAATTTCAAACGTGGGTTCTTGTAATTAGTGTTCATGAAACGCTTTGAAACTGAGCAAAGAGCTAACGTTCTACGACGTGTCCGCAGCCGGATGACTTCTGTTGTGTTGACACAGAAAACCACCTGCAGCGTGAATGTTAGATAACCATCCCACAATCATAACGCGGTCCTCTGCCCAGAGGGAGTAAAACTGGGCTGAGAGATAGGATGTCACGGGCTCCCTGTCTCGGAACGGATCCTGGAGCAAGGCTGAATGGTGATAGCTAGGGTTAGGGGTGCGTGAAGAAATCAAGAATTTATTTTTCTCGGTCTTGCTGTGGAAGTCAGTGAAGAGACACATCTGCGTGGTCCTGCACTTGGTGAGTCCTCTCCAAGATGTAGGTCGCAGTTACCTTTTACACACAAAATATCTGATACTGCGTTAAAAACAACTGTTTCTGATAGTGTTAGAGAAACTGAAAGTACATTTGGTGTTTTCACAATAATCTACTGTGTAGGAAAGTGGTGTAGTTCACACTAAATCTAAAATCACAACAAAACTTTACATTTTACAGAACAGAACGAACGGTCATTGGGTGCAGTGGTTTCCATGGTGACTGCCTTACCCTTACTAAAATTATTGAAGCGAGATTAAAGGTAGGCAACTCACTGTATTTAGAAACTTACATTCTTAGTACTGCATATGAGACCGATAGTATGATATGTTTTAAATACAATTTTCACTGGTTTTCTTCACCTGTTTCTATCATAACTGTGGCTGAATTGCTAGTGAAGGATCAGGCAGGGGAAATTGATGCTGTGTTCTTACTAAGCGTAACATCACAAATTTAAAGGATGGAAGAGCTGGAGAGGGTAATGTTAGAGAGGCAACATCTGTTCTTTGCAAAACTTTGCAGAAATGTTAATTTTTGGCTTGTAAGAAGGCTTTACTTTTAGACCAGTGTGTTTTCAGTAATCATACTACTTAATCTTGTGTGGCGTCAGACTCTTCTGTAGTGAGGTTACAGAAAATGTAATTCTGATTGAGTGTAAAATTTAGCATTTGACTTTCATCTTGAACATGTGGTCCTGTTTGCAGATGTACAAGCATTCCAATAACAAGACCATGACCACTGGGGCTATTGCAGCGATGCTGTCTACAATTCTGTATTCTCGACGTTTCTTTCCGTACTACGTTTACAACATCATTGGTGGACTTGATGAAGAAGGTAGGACTTTAAACAAAAATGAAGAAAAGAGGAGCTAAACTTCTGTGGGTGAATAGCTGTCCTTTTACATCTCGTGTGTACTGATGGAATGACAAAGTTTGTCTTCCTGTTCCTACCACGTACCTTTAGGCATTGTGGTACTTACGCAGGTCAAATGCGTATTATGCATCTGACTTGTTTCCTATTTTCTGCCACTAGCTGGATCTTCCATTTCCGAATGTCTGAAAGTCTGAAAACTGTGTTATCATTATTTGATGACAAGTGAAATCTCCTGACATCGCTTACCTCTGATGCTTTAGACTGGAACGCTTTGTAGCAGCTTTGCTGGATTTCTTAATTGTGTCTTTGAAGGAGATGTTAGCATAGAGTTGTATATATTTACTCAGGCCTATGAGTGTGGTAGAGGTTATTAACTATGAAGTTTTACTCTAGAGACAGGTTTCTACAAAGAGATTTAAAAATGTTTAGCTAACCTCTAATGAAAATCGTGACTTCTACGTGGAAGCTGTAGTTTAGCGTGCAGCCCTTCCAGGACTTGCTGGGCTATTGTCCAATGATGTGGCTGAGTTGCTGAAATGCTGTGTTCTGTGGCTTTGAGCAGGAGCTCAGAGGTGGGCTTGTTTTGGATAATTTCAACCATTCCCTGCAGTTTGTTCTTAGCATGAAGTTATACTGCTTTCCCAGTCTTGTTAAGACGTGTCTGCGCTCTGTGGAGTCTGGAAGGGGAGTAGTCTGCCCTGCATAATGGTAAATCTCAAATCATAAGGGTGCTGTTGGTAAGCACTTGGTAAGAATCAGAGTGCAGGTTTGCCTGCATGGCCTTAATGTGGGTCCAGCAAGACTGATTTGTGTTGATTTCGTGTTACGTTCTGGATCTCTGGTAGCTTTATCAGGGCACCTGTCCGTGCTGCACTGGGGGTTTTTATTAGCTGGGGGTTATTAGCTGGGGGGCAGCCTGCCTGAAGGGAAGGGGTGCGCTTGGCCAGGTGCTGCGTTTTGTCCTCATCAAATCCTGACGCTTCAGAGCTGCGGTGTGTCTGCATCTCTGGTGTTGGAGCAGGCTAAGAAGCTGTGCACAGCCTGACCTGGATTCAGAGCGAGGTGTGTAAGAGGCGAGAGCATCATCCCTGCGAAGGGGATGCCAAGGCATCCAAGCACGCTCTCTGAGGTAGTTAAAGAACCGTATTGGTCAAAATACGTCATCCAGGAGCGGTGGCTGAACTGCCTCTTGGTGCGGGCTTTACAACCAGCAGAGCTCACCGCAGCGCTGCGCTCTAGCACGTTCTCCTGCGTTGATCATTCTGCATCAGTGCTTTCCCTGTGGTAAGTACTGCAGAGAACATCTGTGAGAGCGTGCGTATAGCTTCAGTATTGAAGATAAGCTCACACACAGTACCAGGCCACAGCCACGGTGAGCCTGGGGTACAGAGCATTGGCTGAACCCTCTGCTGTATTGTTAGGTAAAAGTTTGCTGGGATTTGTGGTACTCCAGACAGGGCTTATGGAGAGAGCCAATTGCTGATGCAAATCCTTATCAGTAGTGAAAATCTTTCTGGATTGTGATTACAGATTATTTTTTTTTTCTCCCCCCTTTAGGGAAGGGAGCAGTGTATAGCTTTGATCCGGTAGGCTCGTACCAGAGAGATTCTTTCAAGGCAGGTGGATCAGCGAGTGCCATGCTGCAGCCCTTGCTTGATAACCAGGTAAAATGGTTCTCTCTCTGCTTTTGTTTGGTTTTTGATTTTTATAATTGGTAAACATTTGTGACATTCAAATTAATGTAGCTTTACTTTTGGGGAGTATTACTTCAAATGTGTTATAGCTAGGACTGCTGATCTATCACTTCACAAATTGTGGGGCTCTGCCTTCTCAGGAGAAATCTGGAAGTGTTGCTTTAGAATCTGTTCAGGTTTTTCATATGCTGCAAACAATGGATTGCCTGTTTAAAATACAGGTGAATGTTTTAGTTGGGAAGTTGTTTGCCGTAGAAGCTGGTTTTCCCCTGGCTGATAATGTAAATACGCCTGTTACTTAGCGTTAAATAATACTAAGTTAAGAAGACAGAATTAGTAGGTGTGTATAATACATTTCATCATGTAACATACAGTTGGATAAAATTCTGAAGTTTTGTACAAGCCATTCATGATTTTCTAAGAATGTTCTTACATAAAGCTGCTGGGAACTTACTCAGTTAAATCTGTCTAAAAATACTGGAAGAATATTTTCATGTTTAATTGAAGCTGTTAATTGTTGAATGACAGAAATACCAAAGCATGTTATTCTCAGGTATTGGTGTTGGTATTGTTTAGTCAGTTGAGCCTGATGTCAACACCACTTTTGTACTTAAAAAAGCAATAATCGCTCTTGGTTCTTACCAGCTGAGAAAGGAAAAGAATTTTTTTTTTTTTTTTTAAAAAGAACCCTCCAGTTTCTCAACTTTGACTTACTTTGAACTTCATTAGCTAAAGAAAATAAACTTACCTTTTTATGGCTTATGAGTTTGAGGCAAAGTGACTGACTCTTCGCCCTCGTTTTCCAGTTCTGATGCTTAAGCAGACACTTCAGTTTATCAGCTAAAATACGCTATTTAATAGGACCAGTTAATGCTCCAATATAGATTGCTGTTGTTGAATTCTAGATGTGGTTGCAAGTATTTTATTTCAAGAAGTGTTCCTGACTACAGAACGACTGGAGAAAAGGCTTGTGTGCAGTTCTGATGCTGCTAACCCCGTGGGAAGCTGCTGAAACATCAGATCAGATCGGAATGCTCAGTGCGATCTGGTGTATGCTGAGTGGGTGGGAGGAGCTGTGTTTGCTTGGACGGGATCTGCCTCCAGTTACTTCTGTAAGAGGAGCGGCCCTGGCAAAGTTCTGACCTTGCAGCTGTAAGCTGTGCGGAGGAATGTTTTTGCCAGCTTTGGGTTTCGAAGCCAGACCAACCATTTCTTCTTCTGAAGTTGTCGAAATCTGCTCATTCTAGTGCACAGATTGAAACAGCTTTCACCCCAGCTGGAACATGCTTCCTCTCAAACGCGTTTTCATCTCTCCTTAGATTGGCTTCAAGAACATGCAAAATGTGGAACACGTTCCTCTGACCCTGGAAAAGGCTTTGCAGCTGGTGAAAGACGTCTTTATTTCTGCCGCTGAGAGAGACGTGTACACCGGGGATGCACTCAAGATCTGCGTCGTCACAAAAGACGGCATTAAAGAGGAAACTGTCCAATTGCGAAAAGACTAATTCAGTTCACTCATAAACACGTAATCGATGGTGTACAATTTACCTGTATTAAGACATTTGTCTTATTAAACTTTTTCAGGAAGTTCAACTGCTGTAGTGCTGAATATTTTCTGTCTTTGTTGGAAGTGACAGTGTTTCTTAGAAAACTCTCTTCAGCAGAGCAGTTTGTGGTAAGGATGAAGCTAAGTGTTAAGAGTCAGTTTGGTTTGTCTCATCTTAACCTGTTGGTTATTCCACTTCCAGTGTCGATTTAATCCCTTTCTTGCAGTCCCTTATGCTACAGCATGGCAGGGTGTAACCTTGATAAATTAGATTTGCCAGCTTTGCTGATAAATCTTTTAGTTCAGCCTTGGTTTAGTGAGAAAAGCGTTTCTGGTGCTCCTGCTGTACCTCATAGCTCGCTTTTCCTGTCTTCTCCTTGGTATTTCTGACGTGCTCTCTTGGCATTGGACCTCTCTGTACTTACTGGCAGAGACTTTATACATGAGTCACCTGAGACCGATTTCTCTGTGCAAGAGGGAAGAATGTGAAACAGCACCTTCCAGAGCTTGGTCCTGGACGCTGCGTCTGGGCCTACCTCTGCGTGTTTCTATTTGGTTAACGTCCAAAGTCTGAAGCATCACCTTTTTCTGCCTGCTGATGGAAAATAACTTTGTGTGGAGATTCCTGGGTGCTGGTTCATGCCTGGAGGGTTTGTTAGCCCTGCGGATGCTTAGGGTTCTTGGGGAAGTTGAATCAAGGAAGACTGTTTGATGGGCTGTACCGCGCTCCTGGAGATTGGCTGGAGTACTTGGACCTTCAGAAAGCAGAGCTGCATCGTCAAGGGCAAATTAATCTCTTGCCCAGGAATCCTTGCGCAGTCCGTAGCTATTTGGAAAAGGACATAAAGAATCATAGAATCACTAAGGTTGGAAAAGACCTTAAGATCGTCAGGTAAACCTAGCGCTGCCAAGTCCACCACTAAACTATGTCCCAAAGTGCCACATCCACACGTTTTTTGAACCCCTCCAGGGATGGGGACTCCACCACTGCCCTGGGCAGCCTGGTCCAATGCCTGACCACTCTTGCAGTGAAGACATTTTTCCTAATGTCCAATCTGAACCTCGCCTGACATGACTTGAGGCCATTGCCTCTTGTCCTATCGCTGGTTACTTGGGAGAAGAGACCAACACCTGCCTCACTACACCCTCCTTTCAGGGAGCTGTAGAGAGCGAGGAGGTCCCCCCTCAGCCTCCTCTTCTCCAGACTGAACAGCCCCAGCTCCCTCAGCTGCTCCTCAGCAGACTTGTTCTCCAGACCCCTTCCCAACCTCGCTGCCCTTCTCTGGGCACTCTCCAGCCCCTCAATGATACAAACGATATGAGATACCTTGCTGTCTCAGGTGTTGTACTTGGTTTCTGTAAGCAGAGTTCTGCTGCTGTGTTTGACCCCGCAGTAACGTGGTCTCCTGTGCAGCGTTCCAGGTGCCGCGCATTTCTCCTAGCTCTGGCTGGTCTTCATCAGTGATGGTAGTCTTGGGCTTTCTAGGCCTTTTAAAGAGGGGGGAATATTTTGAGCTGCAGTAGCCATTTAAACTGACTCCAGCCGCGTTTGGGAAATCTGTGGAGCGGGGCCCGGAGCAACAGCCATTTCCCAAAGCGTTCCTGGAAAGGGCAACCACTGGGTGCCAGTGTTGGCCAGCGCGAGGAGGGAACGCCTCCTCACACAGCACAGCATCCCGCTCCGAATGACGCCGGCTGAAGTCCCTCGGTCATGCAAGTCAGAACTTGGAAGCACGTTAGGGAACTTAACGAGGTGTTTTAAGATCATTTGCAGAAGTCATCTTCAATGGACAGGGTTCGTTGTACGAGTGACTGCAGCAATCCGCTGCTCCGGACGGAGCAAACCCCACAGGGCGCAGTAATTCCGAGGGCAGAGAGCTTGTGTCTACCAAGTTAAATGCGTGCTCTGTCACTTCCATAAAATTCAATTAAAGCACTCTGAGCTTGGCTGTCTTGGATACCAGATTTTTGTTGGCTTGCTCGGGCGCTTGACGATACATCGGTAGAGCTTTATGCGAAGTCGGTGAGCTCTAGTGAAACTGCGCTGTATTTAAGTTGCAGTGAAAAGCATCTGAGGGGAACTAGTGGGTGTGCCGGGCTTTGGGACGGGTCTGTCTGCGATACGCAAGATCTAAACAGTGAAGGGCAGGGGAGCTAACTAATTAATTTAATGTTCCTACAGAATGCCAGCTGTGTAGGAGAGTTGGACTGATTCAGGTTTTTTTAAAATTTCCGTGTGAAGTTTGGATGCTTTTATATTTAAAGGTAAAGTTTGCATCCAAAATAAAAAGCGTGTCCAGCAGATTTTAGGAATCACTTGGTTTAGTCTGAGGTGTCTGGACCTGTCTCTGCAAGTTTTTTCGGGAGAAATAGGCGGCGATTTGGGTCTCACTTGCCATCTCGGAAGAGATGCAACAGCGGGTACCGGGGGTGCCAGTTTCCCTGCCGCTGTGCGTCAGCGCTGTCCTGTTGGGCCCTCGTGCAGCCGAGATGGCTGTGGTGTGTCTTCTCCAGTTTCTGTTTCCCTGCAGAGTGCCTCTGGCTGAAGAACCAGCAGGCCATGGGAGCTTTGTCACAGAATCACAGAATCACAGAATAGTAGGGGTTGGAAGGGCCCTCTGTGGGTCACCCAGCCCAACCCCCTGCCGAAGCAGGGTCACCCAGAGCAGGTTGCACAGGACCGCGTCCAGGCGGGTCTTGAATATCTCCAGAGAAGGAGACTCCACAACCTCCCTGGGCAGCCTGTTCCAGTGCTCCGTCACCCTCAGAGGGAAGAAGTTCTTCCTCATGTTCAGCTGGAACTTCCTGTGCCTCAGTTTGTGCCCGTTGCCCCTTGTCCTGTCTCTGGGCACCACTGAAAAGAGCCTGGCCCCATCCTCCTGACACCCACCGGGCCCGTTGGACTGAAAATACCCAAGTTCTTCTACAGAAGAAGGTAGCGCTGCATTCGCTCCCTGTGCGGGCGGGTTTGGAACCAGCGACGTGGGAAGGTTTGTTCCAAATCTGGTTTTATCTTCCTGGTTATGCCCTGCGCTGATGTCCTCACCGCTCACGCTCGGAGTTGGGAGCTGCAGGATTGACAGAAGATGTGTGAGTAGAAAAACGTTCACAGGCTGCTCAGCTAGAAGTTCACAGAATCATAGAGTCATAGGTTGGAGAAGACCTCTAAGATCATTGAGTCCAACCCTCAACCAACACCACCATTCCTACTAAACCATGTCCTGAAGTGCCACATCCACACGGTTTTTGAACCCCTCCAGGGACGGGGACTCCACCGCTGCCCTGAGCAGCCTGGTCCAGTGTCTGACCAGCACCCCAAGGTCCTTCTCCGCCGGGCAGCTCTGCAGCCACTCCTCCCCCAAGCCTGCAGCGCTGCATGGGGTTGGTGTGACCCAAGGGCAGGACCCGGCACTTGGCCTTGTTGAACATCACACAGTTGGCCTCGGCCCATCGATCCAGCCTGTGCAGATCCCTCTGCAGAGCCTTCCTACCCTTGAGCAGATCGACACTCCTGCCCAGCTTGGTGTCACCTGCAAACTCACTGAGGGAGGAAAGGGAGAAAGCAAGTTGCTTGCTTGTTAGTATTAAAACATGTTCAGAAATTACAGATGTCAGATGCTTCTTACAAGTAAAAGGCACCAAGAGGGGTTTTTTTTTAATCCACTGAGTTCCTTAGCTTTGTTTGCAAGGTCGTCATCACCTAGGGCTGGGCGGTGGGAATGCCCCGGTGTCTGCAGCTCTCCTCAGCTCTGTGCCTGTACCTCGTGTGTGTCCATCAGCTCAGCAGTCATCTCGCGCCATGTCTGCGATGTAAATTAATACCTCACGAAGCGCTTGGAGCGCGATCTGGTTACGTCTGCCCTTGGCAGATCTGCCAGGGGTTGGGTAGCTTTGATACGATTTGATGTAAGGGAAAGGAGGGACGGGGAAACCGTTTATCTTGCAATACCTTTTCTTGATATTAAACAAATTACCTGTGTATTTCAAACAGAGAGCTGTACCGCAGGATTTGACTCACCTTGGGGCGAGCACTGCTTGTTCAAGAGCTTGCAAGTGCCAGGGTGCGTAGCAAGAGGCGTAGCGAGGAGTGGTAGATACACCGGCAGGCTGTGCTGCCATTCAGCGTGACCTGGACAGGCTGGAGAGTTGGGCAGAGAGGAACCTGATGAGGTTCAACAAAGGCAAATGCAGGGTCCTGCACCTGGGGAGGAACAACCTCATGCACCAGTACAAGCTGGGGCGGACCTGCTGGAGAGCAGCTCTGCGGAGAGGGACCTGGGTGTCCTGGTGGACGACAGGTTGACCATGGAGCCAGCAGTGTGCCCTGGCTGCCAAGAAGGCCAATGGGATCCTGGGGTGCATTAAGAGGAGTGTGGCCAGCAGGTCGAGGGAGTTTCTCCTCCCCTTCTACTCTGCACTAGTGTGGCCCCATCTGCAGTGCTGTGTCCAGTGCTGGGCTCCCCAGTTCAAGAAAGATGAGGAGCTACTGGAGAGAGTCCAGCGGAGAGCTATGAGGATGATGAGGGGACTGGAACATCTCCCCTACGAGGAGAGGCTGAGGGAGCTGGGCTTGTTCAGCCTGGAGAAGAGAAGGCTGAGAGGGGACCTTAGAAATGCCTGTAAATATCTGCAGGGTGGGTGTCAGGAGGACGGGGCCAGACTCTTTCCAGTGGTGCCCAGCGACAGGACAAGGGGCAATGGCACAAACTAAAGCAGAGGAAGTTCCAGCTGAACATGAGGAAGAACTTCTTCCCTCTGAGGGTGATGGAGCCCTGGCCCAGGCTGCCCAGAGGGGCTGTGGAGTCTCCTTCTCTGGAGATATTCAAGACCCGCCTGGACGCGGTGCTGTGCAGCCTGCTGTAGGTGACCCTGCTTCGGCAGGGGGTTGGGCTGGGTGACCCACAGAGGTCCCTTCCAACCCCGAGCCTTCTGTGATTCTGTGCAGAGCAGCGGGCAGCAGCGGCTTCCTCGACTCCGTTTGCAGCAATACTGAGGGCCAGCTGAAGATGGCAATAGTTAGTTGCCAGCACAGGCTTCAGCACAATTACGGTGTGGGTAAAAATAGTCACGGGTACTTGTACCAGTTTCCCACTGTAATGTGCCTTGCAGGACTGTTTGCTGAGGTGATGGGAGGTTTTGTCTTGATCTCGGCCAAATGGCAGCGTCTTGTTGCTTATATGAGGGACTGTGCAAGGTCAGAATCGGCCTGAAAAACGAGGCTTGTAGTGAAGCAGACCTTGCTTTATTTTTGGACCGATTTTCAGCAATATTGTTTATGCATCAAACCCATTTTGGGTGCAGAGGAGGGGGCTGGTTACTACGGAAAGTGAAAGTGCTGGACAGGACACAGATCTGCTGCTCAGATGCTGCTAAAAGCTTAGTTAGCTGTAGCATTCGTTACATCGGTCAAGTTTAATGTTCCTTTAGCTAAACCCAAGCCTTTCTTAAGGCCTAATCGTACACTCTGGTTTTATCAACCAAATACTGCACTTGCTCACACTGGGACAGCATCTTTCCTCGTACGGCGAGAGATGCCTTAACGCTACCTGTGCCTCGGTGGGATGGGAGGCGGGAGCGGGCTGCTCCTATTTTATTGCCGTTTCCTAGAGAAAAGCAGTCAAATGGAAATGATAAAACACTATTTGAAGCACAGCAGTTTGAAGTGATCCCGCTACAGCTTACTCCTTTACATTATTTATTCACCTAGGACACAAAGTTGTCACTTCCCACGCTTCAAGAACTTTTTTTTGATGCCTCAGAATCATCGAGCTGGGAAAGCAAGACAAAGCCGCCTCGGCGAGTGATCTCCATTGAGCGATTCGGGACCTGAGCAAAGCTAAGCTTGGGGAGAAGCGGCAGGAGCAAGTGGGGAACGATTAACGCAGCATTCGTGTGAGTCTGAGCAAAATAAGGTAGCCCTGTTTCTCCCCAGTCCGGTAGAAGGTAGTTTGAGGAGCATAAACTAATTGCTGCCTTGTTCAGGGCTACTGATCCAGAGTTAGGAGCCAGCTTTTGGGTAGAAGGAGTTTGGAGTGACAGCTTTCCAATTCCTCCTCCTCTTTCTTTCAGCCGCTGCTTTTGTTTGGTGTGGATGTCCTTCGCTTTGGGGCCGTTTGGGGCAGTCATCAACCAGACAATATGGCACACGGGCCTGAAGGTAGCTCAGGTTTGTCTCCAGATCCGCCTTCCCAAGCCAAATTCCCTCTGAGAAGGGGTTTTGTCCGGGCGAGTGCGACAGAGTGAGACCAGCCTTATATTCTTTCAGCTCTGAGATGTCGTTAGTTTAATTCTATGCACCATTTAATGCGCACTTCCTTTTCTAGGCAGTTTCAACAAAGTATTCATAATTACAAATACATGGTTTAGCAGAAAAACAAACAAAAAATCCTCCGTATCTTTCCTGTCAGGCTGTTCTTGGCCCTTTTCCTAACATTTGCTGGCAAAGTTCAACTTCGCTGTTCATTTCAGAGGCTTGAGTGGGGGTAGGGATGGGCTTCACAGTAGCCCACAATAATTAATATTCTTTGGCACAAGACACGCATTGAAGGGGTACTGGCCAGAGAGTAGTCACGGTACCAAAAATTCAACCAGCCCTTTGCACTTTAGATAAAAGAACCATAACAGGGAAGTTAAAAAACAGGATTCCCATTTTTGCTGAGGAAGAGGAACGAGATGTGGAAGATTGCAAGTTCTGCTGCAGTGTTATAGATATTTCACGGTGGGAGTAAAGTGCCTTTGGCTTACCTGAGACCTGACTACTGGAGATCTCGAGTCCAGCGGAGGGCTGCGAGGATGCTGAGGGGACTGGAGCATCTCTCCTGCGAGGAAAGGCTGAGGGAGCTGAGCTTGTTCAGCCTGGAGAAGAGAAGGCTACGAGGGGACCTTAGAAATGCCTCTAAATATCTGCAGGGTGGGGGTCAGGAGGATGGGGCCAGACTCTTTGCAGTGGTGCCCAGCGACAGGACAAGGGGCAACGGGCACAAACTGAAGCAGAGGAAGCTCCAGCTGAACAGGAGGAAGAACTTCTTCCCTCTGAGGGTGACGGAGCCCTGGCCCAGGCTGCCCAGAGGGGCTGTGGATTCTCCTTCTCTGGAGATATTCAAACCTGCCTGGACGCGGTCCTGTGCAGCCTGCTCTGGGTGACCCTGCTTCGGCAGGGGGTTGGACTGGGTGACCCACAGAGGTCCCTTCCAACCTCTACCATTCTGTGATTCTGTGACTTCTCTGAAGTTTAGGTATTTCTTTTGCTTGGCTTGCTCCAGCCACCCAAGTTTGGTGATCAGCTTGGGGGTTCTACAAGAAGTCATTGATGTGCCGATTTACCGAGGTGCCCACCCAGGTATGTGACACCTGCAGCGCTTGGCCCATGAAGGTGGCTTAGCTGGACAGGATTGCAGCCCTGTTGGACCAAGCGCTCCATTTAACCTGGCTTTGTGAGGACTGGCTGTAATCAGCTTGGCAGACAGGTCTGGTGGGCAATCGAGCTGCTTGTTGGTCTGGCAACACTGTGCACTCAGCGATAGGACGAGAGGCAATGGCCTCAAGTTGCTCCATGGGAGGTTTAGATTGAATATTAGGAAAAATGTCCTTTCTGAAAGAGTGGTCAGGCCTTGGACCAGGCTGCCCAGGGCAGTGGTGGAGTCCCCATCCCTGGAGGGGTTCAAGAAACGTGTAGATGTGGCGCTTGGGGACATGGTTTAGCAGGCATGGGGGTGTTGGGTTGATGGTTGGACTTGGTGATCTTAGAGGTCTTTTCCAACCTTAATGATTCTCTGATTCTCTTGTACTGGAGACCTAGGGTGGCTCAGCTGAGTGCTTCCTCTCTTCTCCACAGCCAGCCTGGGCCGCTGATGGAGCCGTACCCAGCTGGGGGTACCAGGGAGTCACTCAGGAGCCTGTCCCCTACCAGGACCCCAGCCTCAAACATCTCGCTGGAAAAGGTATTTCCATTTGTAACCCGCTTACACAGCCTTGGCAAAGAACCTCATGCTCTGAGACAGCAGAGAGGTAAGAGGACTGATGGGGGGGGGATAAAAAAGGGAAAAAAAAAAAAAGAGAAGGGGGAAGATTTTTCTCAGGTTTGACATAAGCGACCGTTTTGGAGAAAGCTGCATTCCAGCGTCGCTGCCTTATGCTCGATCTGAACTTTTCTTGACATGGACCCTTGAATGCAGAGCGGTTAACGCAATCTCCGTTAAGTCCCATGGCAAACAAACATTTTGGTGCGGCTGGTATTTGTTTGCTAGCTGCAGACAAGTCGATCTCATTAGAACTGCATTTACAACTTTTGCCAAGCGTTCTGAAGCGGGCTGACACGCGCGACAGCTGCCTGAGCCGGAATGGCATTCCATTCCCCGCCTCCATCTTATTAGCGCAGGGGATGGCTTGATTAATGACAAGTAGATGGGATATTTAAAAATGAAAGATAATTTGTCTTTGGAAGAGCCGTGCAGTGTGTTTTCGTTCTCTGATTTAAAATAAGCCACAAAGTCTGGGGTTTTATGGCTTTTCACCAAAGCCAAGAGAAGTGCTCACCCTGAGCTAACCCACAAAATTTGAAGGAAAAACGTGTTAAAGGGTGATGCAAAGTGTTTTCAGCTGGTACTTAGTGAAGCTTTTAGATTCAGCAGCCAAACAAGCAGATTGCAGTGGTGACACTCAGATTTTTCTCGTACGACTCCGACATCGCCGCGCGAGGCAGGGGAAGGAAAACGTTGCTGTGCGCACCCGATGGCAGGGTGAGCGATGCTGAGCGGAATTCACCCAAGCTCACGAGAAGACCGGTGCGATACGTGGCTCAGCCTGGGCGACACATTTGTTAGACTGACAAAGTTTATCCACGCGCCGTAGCTCTCTAAAGATGTCACCTGGGCGGCCAGTGTCTCCTGGCCAGCCGTCCCGTTCCAGCCAGAGCACGTGCTTGCTCACAGCCAAAAGCGTTTCCGCAGGAACACGATTGCCCCTCGTTTCTCCAGGCCCTCGGAGCAGACCTGTTGAGCTGACAGCCTCGAACAGGCAGGCTCTGGATTCAGGGCGGGCTATCACATCTAAACCGTCAAATGTCTTTTGTTTGTCTCTACAGCCTTTAAAGTCCGGGGCTGCGGTGCCTTTCACCTCTGTTGAGGTGCTTCTCTATCAAAGGGACGCTCTCCATCAAACGCAGTGAATCACAGAATCCTTAAGGTTGGAAAAGACCTCCAAGATCATCAAGTCCAACCATCACCCCAACACCACCACGCCTGCTAAACCATGTCCCGAGGTGCCAGCAGCATCTGTGTGCAGGCGTTCGCATGTCTAATTTAACCCACAAGACTCCTGCACAAACGTTTCAGAGTGGTTTCTGGCAGTTTGGTTTAAACCCCGTGTTTCGTTTGAGCCCGGTGTCGGCAGGAAAGCTGCCCTCATTTTCACTCTGCCCAGACCTGGAGCTCTGAGCTCCAATTCGTGGTCACAGTTAAATTCAGCTATGGTGCTAGAAGAAGCCATCGTTATGGTTAAAATAATGTAAAGGACACCGAATCAGGCTCCGGAAACAAGGTCCTTTTGCCTAGTTGGCTCAGGTTGTTTTTTTTAAAAAAAGCACTTCTCATAAGAGAATGCCATTGCGGTGGTTTAACTAATCTTGAGACCTGCACAGGTGAGGATTTTTTCACAGAATCACAGAATGGTCGGGGTTGGAAGGGCCCTCTGTGGGTCACCCAGTCCAACCCCCTGCCCAAGCAGGGTCACCCAGAGCAGGCTGCACAGCACCTTGTCCAGGTGGGTCTTGAATATCTCCAGAGAGAAGGAGACGCCACAACCTCCCAAAGCCAAAATGCATTTTGGAGCTACTCCAAGACTTTAGTTTCTGTTAAAGACTGCACATAGCTGCCCTTTTCTCACACCAGTTCCTCCTCACACTCTTGCTAACAAAAAGAAACATCCAGGCTACGCTGTCCAGCAGAGACTGGTGGATGGTCCTTGAGTGCCCGGTCTGACATCCCAGAAGTGATCTTGACTCTGAACTGGAGACTAAAAGCCACCTACGTGTTGATTTTTAACTGAATTGCTCCTGTTAGTCTCATTACAGAGAGGGTGATGTTGGAAGTGCTCTGATATACATTCGAGCTTCGTTGTAAAAGCTGCAGAACAAGTTGACGGGAGACGCCGGTCCCCATCGACCTCAGCATCCACATCCCAGCCCACGTGCAGGCGCTTGGTCAGCCCGTGTGGCTGCAGGGCTGCTGCCTGGTGAGTGCTGATTGTAAGGTTTAATGAGACAACCCAATTAGATGGCTTGACAGACCGTCACAACAGTGACGCAACCGCGCTCAAGCCCCATTACAGACGCAGCAGAATTTCAAAGAACCGCTTTGATAGAAAAAGTCACAGAACAGCTCGCGCCCAGCCCTGCAAACAACAACATCACCCACGGGCTGCGCGGAGCGAGGAGAAGGGCGGTGAGAGCGAAAGCAGGAATAAGGGAAGTCAAAGGAATTAATCCAAACACCGATTTTTCCCTTTCCAACACTCAGCGTGGGCGGCAGCTTGGGTTTTGGGTGTCACCTACGGGATATAACTGCTTTACAGAAGTCCCACCGCATTGGTCTAACGGTGCTTGCCAAGAGTTAGAACGCGGCCTTTGCAACAAGCACACGTGCATGGAATCACTCGTGCCAGGCGGTTGGATTACGTTGCTCTACAGGCACCGACCCTCCCACACCCACGAGGCATTTCCCACCTGAAAGCCGGAGGAAGTGTTTATCCCCTCCACCTCCTGGCTTCGGAAGATCAATAGATCTGGATTTTTGGCATTTTCTCTCCTCTTCATCCTCAAGTCGGGGATCCTTCCTACATCGCCTGCTGTCCCTCCTGGTTTGAGCTAGGAGGCTGGCCATCCCTCAGGGATGGATGCTTCTCCCCAAACCACGCGTGTGTAGCGGGTTGAGCCCAACACCTCAAACGTCAGCGAGCCGCAAGCCAGCTGACGGAGTGTTTGGGTGATGAACTTCCCTTTGCAGAGCATGCATTGAGCGATTCTCACAAGGTACGGTCCTCTCCTGCTGACCAAAGGAGAGGCCAAATAGAAGGCTTGGAAGAACCCCACTTGTCAAACCAGAGAGCATTTTACAAAGCTCTTCACCTTTCCAAATGGACCTCTATTCCTCATTTTTACATAGGTGTCCAGAAGGATCCAAGACTAATGAAGAGGGTAATGAAAGTTGCTGGCTACCGATACTGCTGTAGCTTGTCAGCGTTATTTTCCCGAAATTAAAGACCCATGCACACCCCCTGCTTGAACCACATGATAGGAACCACATGATAGGTGCTGCAGTGAAGGAAATCTTCAGACCGGAGCTGAAGCTGAGAGGAGCGTTTGTTCGTCCTGTCCATGAGAGCGAAGGAGACCGCTGCGGTGCTGCCGTAGGACAGAGAGGGGTGCAGGCTGCGTGGAACCTCTCTCTGCCCTGCAGATGCTGTCCAAGTCCCTCTTCCCAGCCCAGTGCCAGTCATGATTCATGAGGGACACCTCCTTTGCCATCGGCTCTGACGGACCCTCGTCCCAGTAAGCCGTCGGTGGGAAGCACCCGCTGAGGACTGGGTGGCACCAAGCTGTGGTTCGGCTCTCGGATCCAGTAACCGCAAGGCGGCTGGAGCTGCAGCGCAGGCCACCACAGCCTGCAAGCACAGTTTCCCTCCCTGCCCGCTTTGCACGTTGGTATGAATGACTCGACACCATGTGAAGCATTGCTGCCAGCTCTGACAGCCTCGTGGGAAGATCCACCAGACTGCAGCACATCCATGGGAGTTTTGCCTTAAGTCCAAACCGAGCTACCCCAACCCTTGCAAGCAAAGAGCAAGCCACAGGTCATTAACACATAGCAAAAGAAGTTTTCAGTAAAGTGGTATCCAGCTACTGCTGTAAGAAGTGACAACCTGGTGCCCATAGCATCGGCGACACCGAAGGATGTCCGTCTGCTCACCACGGCGCAGCCATAGCGCTGGGGCTCTGCCGTGCACGGCGATGCGTGATACGCTTTGGGGAGAGGGGAGATCAGGCAGGGCAACGCCGTGCAGAGCAGAAAAGCTGGTCTGCAGACGCAGAGCTTACGGATGAGCTACTGGAGAGAGACCAGCGGAGGGCTACGAGGATGGTGAGGGGACTGGAGCATCTGTCCTAAGAGGAGAGGCTGAGCGAGCTGGGCTTGTTCAGCCTGGAGAAGAGAAGGCTGAGAGGGGACCTTAGAAATGCCGATAAATATCTGCAGGGTGGGTGTCAGGAGGACAGGGCCAGACTCTTTCCAGTGGTGCCCAGCGACAGGACAAGGGGCAATGGGCACAAACTGAAGCAGAGGAAGTTCCAGCTGAACACGAGGAAGAACTTCTTCCCTCTGAGGGTGACGGAGCCCTGGAACAGGCTGCCCAGGGAGGTTGTGGAGTCTCCTTCTCTGGAGATATTCCAGCCCCGCCTGGACGCGGTCCTGTGCAGCCTGCTCTGGGTGACCCTGCTTCGGCAGGGGGTTGCGCTGGGTGACCCACAGAGGGCCCTTCCAACCTCTACCATTCTGGGATTCTGTGATTCTATGTGTTGGGCAACGACTGCTTTCTGATGGAGGGGAGACAGCTGGGTGCGGGGACACGGCCGCCTTGTTTTCCACCTGGAGCAGCAGAGCCAGCGGCAGGTCAGACCTCTGCAGATGTGTCGGGGTTTAGGAAAAACCCAAACCGCTGCCAACAGTCAAGGGACCCTACGGCCGTATGCTGAAACATGGGTGCAGGTCTGCAGCGTGCCTCCCTCGCAGAGCACCCTGACACCTTTCTGGTGATGGAGTCCGTGTGCCATTACCCAGGAGGCAGAAAGTCAAGCCAAAACATAAAAAATGAAACATTACAAGTGGCTTATGAGGCCGTTAATTGCAAGATGAAAGTCTCCTCAGATGCAGTGCCTGCGTGGCCAGGACATTTGGCGAAACTCGGAGCAGTAGGCTGCAATGCCGTGGAGGAGGAGAAGGGCAGCAGCAAGCACTTCAGTTTACAAGGCTTCCCCTTAGCCACAGCTTGGTCCCTGCATCCACCAGTCAGAGGACAGAAATATGGACTGTTCTCCCAAGTAACCAGTGATAGGACGAGAGGCAATGGCCTCGAGCTGCATCAGGGGAGGTTTAGATTGGATATTAGGAAAAATGTCTTTACAGAAAGAGTTGTAAAGTGTTGGTTAACAGGCTGCCCAGGGCAGTGGTGGAGTCCCGATCCCTGGAGGGGTTCAAAAACCGTGTGGATGTGGCACTTTGGGACATGGTTTATCAGGCATGGGGGTGTTGGGTTCACGGTTGGACTTGATGATCTTAGAGGTCTTTTCCAACCTTAATGATTCTGTGATTCTATAGCACGCAGGCACTGTGCAAGGCTCCGAGGCCTTCCTGCATGTCAGAACACAGCGTGGTGGCTTGGTGTCCCCCTTCTGCCCCCCAAAACCTGTCCGGATTTGCCGCAGTGCCCGACAAGGGTGTGAGGCCGGCTGCCCTCCGCCAGCCCCCTCACAACGGAGGATCACCCTATTTTTAAATCGTAGAATCCTTTAGGTTGGAAAAGACCCTGAAGACGATCGCGTCCAACCATTAACCCAACACTGCCAAGTCCAGAGCTGTGTGCGAAGGAGAGCGGCTGCCGCCCGCGCCGCAGCCCTCGCATCTGTAAGGGAGCCGCGCGGCCAGGCAGAGATCAATAAGCTGGCGGATCAGAGGGCTCCGTGCACACGCACAGGGGCCGAACATCTGTCAGGCAAACAAAAAGCAACCCAAGCGGAACAAAAGAGGGGATTATTTTCACTCAAGTTCTTCTTCAGTCTCAGCAGGCAACGTTCAAGCCGTCCTCATATTCAGACACCGAGGCCTTATGGAGTACGGGCTGTCCGGGAAATGCCAAACGCCGTTAGCAGAAAACAAAAGAGGGAGGGGGGGGAAGAAAAGAAAAAAAAAAGAAGAAAAGTAGATATGGAAAATTCAGACCGCCTTGCTGAGTGCGATCGAGCAGGGGGAAGGCAGAGGGGGCACCGATAAGGGGGTGGAGGGCAGGGAGGGGAGGAGGACGGCGCGGTGACGCTCCGAAGATGTTGATGACGGATCTCCACAGCAGTACTGGAAAACAAAGCCGGCCGTCCCCGACGTGCCACAGAGGCACAAAATGCTGGCGCGGGGCTTTGGGGTCAGCAGCGCCGAGGCTGTGTCCCTGCTCCCGGATGCCCTCCTCACGGGGAGGGAGCCCGGCTTTGCCCGCCAGCCCTTGGGGAGCGAAGGGTTTTGGATAAGCTCAGAGACAAGCTGCCGTGCCGCTTCCTTCTGCTCGGTGTTAGGCAGCGGACACGGTCACTTCACAGCTTGGTTTCTCCAGGACAGCTGTCTCTTCTATTTGGCATGTCATATACATGCTAGAAATAGGTGCAAAAAAGTAAATTCGTGATGAAACAGATTAAGTAAGATCAGATTTGGGCTTAAAATGTCAGAAACCTTCATCCTTTCTCAAAGAGAAGATGTGTCCTCCAAATCATTCTGCAGCTGAGAACTCCCTGCGCTGCATTCGCATGCTGCTGCTCTGTGCTATTATTATTGTAGAATCATTAAGGTTGGAAAAGACCTCTGAGATCATCAGGTCCAACCGTTAACCCAACACCACCATGCCTGCTAAACCATGTCCTGAAGTGCCACATCTACACGGTTTTTGAGCACCTCCAGGGATGGGGACTCCACCACTGCCCTGGGCAGCCTGGTCCAATGTCTGACCACTCTTGCAGTAAAGACGTTGTTCCTAATATCCAATTTGAACCTCCCCTGATGCATCTTGAGGCCATTGCCTCTCATCCCATTGCTGGTTACTTGGGACAAGAGACAAACCCCCACCTCACTACACCCTCCTTTCAGGGAGCTGTAGAGAGCGATAAGGTCTCCCCTCAGCCTCCTCTTCTCCAGACTGAGCAGCCCCAGCTCCCTCAGCCGCTCCTCAGCAGACTTGTTCTCCAGACCCTCCCCAGCCTCGCTGCCCTTCTCTGGACACCCTCCAGCCCCTCAATGTCCTTCTTGTGGTGAGAGGCCCAGAACTGAACACAGCACTCGAGGTGCAGCAAATATGCCAGCCTTCGGCGTCTCCTTATCCAAGGTTCACCGCTCCTGAGTGGTCATCTCTTCTGCAGGGCTACAGGGAGCCTAGCCCAGCTTCCCCCAGGAAGAGACCCAAACCCTGGAGCAGTATCTGCTTCCCACTGCTGCTCTTGCCCTGCCTGGGTTGCTGCTGGCTCTCCTTGGCGAGCAGTTACGCAGCTCACCTGCAGCCTTTCCTGGATGCCTCTGCTCTGCCTGGGCTGCAGTGTTTTACGAGAAGTGTTTCTAACTGGCTGCTTGGTCACGTTGCAGGAATTTCAGGGGTCCCCTATTTACCTTTTGCAAGCAGTTCTCATAGCGACCATCAATAGCAAATCAATACCTTCTTATCTCACAGTTAGATTATTACTAATATTTGTCCATAGTCAATGTTTTTCCTAAAAGAAAAAGCACTCAAGTTTCTTTTGCTCTTTTTAGCTGTTTTTTGCAAGCCTTGAACCACATGCAAGTACTGTCCTGAGCCATACCAGCAAATACCTCTATAAAGCGGGGCTGTAGGGGGAAGGTGTTAAAACAAGGCGTTTGATGCTATGTTGATAAATAATAAAAAAATAGCACAAAGCTGATCATTTACAGGAGAGAAAACTGTTTCATATGAGGAACAATATCCTCAGAAGAAGTTTTATGGTAAGGGAACAGCATAGCACATTGTGCAATAAAACAGGGAAGATTTTGTTTTTCCTACCACAGAAATCTGCTCTTGGTTCTCCCCGCACGATGGCTCCTCCAGAATCTCAATAAGGACCAAAGGAAAGGACCAGAAAGGAAAGTGGTAAAAGCAGTAAAAGTAATGGATAGATGTAGATACTTTGTGTGACATTTTGCAATTTTGCCTTTGGAAAGTAAGAATGTTTACAGAATCATAGAATGGTTTGGGTTGGAAGGGATCTTAAAGATCATCTTGTTCCAACCCCCCTGCCATGAGCAGGGACATCTTCCACCAGACCAGGTTTCTCAGAGCTCCATCCAACCTGGCCTTGAACACTTTTGATGTGTTTAATTTTGTCTTTGCCTACCGGCAATGAAGGAGAAGCCATCTCAGCAGTAGGAGCTTTTTTGGAGGGGACTGGTTTTGAGCCAATCTGGCTGCGAGAGGCTCTGGGATTAGGAGTCTTTGGAGAGCTCTTTTTTGCGCACAAAGTCCAACATGACCAGTTCCTTAGAAAAACAAGTTTGGGGATTTCTTTGATCCCCGTGATGTTGCTCCACAGGCAAAGGATGGATCTGCAAGACCCCAGTCAGGGACGGGGAGCCCGGCCAGCAGAAGGCACTGGTCACCTGGGAGCAGAGACTGGCGGACACATGCTCCGAGAGCAAACCTGACAGTCAGTTTGATGGTCCCCGTTTGCTCTGGAGCCACGGAGCTCCCCGGTGTTTCCTGCAGCCTGACTCCATCCTTCTCCAGGCGCTTTTAGTGGATGTATTAGAGAGACAAAGTCACTGAGCAATGGTAGCGCGGCTTTGCAGGCGACTTGACGTGGTCCGTTAGACTGCAGCTTGGGAAATCCGGCTCCGAGTGCCCAAAAGAGAGACAGGACTACGCGGCAGCTCTCAGACAAGCAGCCGTGACACGTGCCATCAGAGCAAATTAATGGCGGCCACAGTTTTGACAGTTTAAGTCAAAACAGAACGGAGCAATCAGAGCAAGTTTTTGTCCTGTGGCTGCAGTGAATTCCCGGGTGGCTGCCTGCGGCCGCTGTTATTGTCTTTGAGAGTCGCTGCCCTAAGAGATGCGTTCTTTAACAAGTGAACAAATAACTCAATTAGAAATTAAAACAGTACATTCCTGAGAGGAGCTCAGCAGCCTCTCCTCCCGCTAGCGACAGTGGGAGCTGCCACGCTCCGCACCTCGCCGAGCCGTAGCTGTTCTCCCTCCCTGCAGCAGATGACCCTGCTGTAACCGATTGCTTCCCAGCGTCACGTTCCAGTTTGCCTCCTTTGGGTACCATTTGCTGATATGTGAGAGTGCGCTGATTTTTGGTTAAGTTTCAGACTAGAAAAAAAAAATCCAATTACACAAAAGAAAATAGAAAGGACAGAGCAGAAGGGACCGGATTTATGAGTTGATGAGTGAACTTTTTGTTGAAAAGCAGTTATTGGGTACTCACTTTGTGGATGCTCTATCAAGTAGAGAGAAAGGTCAGTCATCCTAGGATCTAAAAACAGTCAAGAAATCAAACTCGGGCAATTTGAGGATGACAGATTGGCTGATCTGAATTATGTGAGGAGTGCAGATATAATAACTTTCCTCTAAGGTAAGAAAGAGAGAAAAGTATTTTTATTAAATGTATTCAAGGGGCATGGGAAGCCTCCTGCAAGGAAGAAAATGTCCTTTGAGTCGATGCTGTGGTAGTGTGGTACTGAAAAACAGAAGGGGTGAAGGAATTGTGAACAGCTGGTGAATGGCAGCCCTATGCCAGAAGAATGAAGTGTGGAGGAGGGGAGAAAGCAATTAAAAAAAAAAAAAAACTGCCACCAACAAAAAAGACCTAAAATCCTAACTTCAGCAGTGAAAACCCAAATAGAAAAACAAAGCAGAAGTTTGGGGAGTGTACTGTCAAACGCCAGCTTCCCAGGGACTGTAAGAGCAGCAGAAGCCATTGTCCTCTGCTGGGGATGGGAACGATAAAAAATAACAAGCTGGGCTGGGGACGTAACTGCTGTGTGCCCTCACTCGCCTTTCTGAACTAAACCCAGCCCAGCTCTCTCTCTCGGATATGAGGGATGCTCCACAGAGGATGAAGCTGGGGAGATGGTCTGTGAACACTCACCTTCCCGAGGAAAAAATCTGAACAGTTAGAATCTTATCGGTCTGTTAAGGCTCTGGGGTGAGGAATAACTCCTGGCCCCCTGTCCCTGCTCCTCGCCCCCGGCGTGGCAATATTCCAGAGGTTTGGGCACTTCTGCGTCCCCTCCAGACGCTGGGGACCTGCCCGGGGCCGGGGCGAGCTCGGAGCGTGCTGGAGGACGATGCAGGCTCCGTGCTTGCTCCGCGCTTGCTGCCCGGCCGCGCTGGAAGTCAGGTGAAATACCACGCAAAGGTGCTTCAAAGCAGGAGGTGATTTCTGTGGAAGCAGAGATTAAGCAGATGAAGACTCTAACTGAGGAATAACAGTGATACGAACCGTTGTGACGATACGGCGAGACAAGAAGGGAACAGTTATTCATTTCTCACAATACAAGTATGAACGGGCTTCACCTGAAATGATCTGGCAACAAGTTCAAAACAAACAGAGGAAACATCTCCTCCTGTAAACTATCAGTTACGAAACTTTGGATTGATTAACAACACCCCCTCCAAAAAAAACCCCTCCAAACAAAAGACAACTCTGTTTGGAATAGTCCATAAATACAATTCAACACAAAGACATGGAGACAACCCCAACTCAAAAGATCTTCAATCACAGACTACCGGGTATCAGAAGGATACCCAAAAAGATTTGTGTCTCTTTGCTAGCCCTGTCCTTGCACACCGCTGTTGGCCACTGCTGGAGCTGGAAAGGTTTTGGCTGAACCCATAAGTGTGGTCTTGTTTTCTTGTATTTCTTCATTTGTCCTCTGAAACTCGGCATACTCCGTGATTCAAAATTAACTTGGTTTTGAAACAGATACATTCAAATCTCAGGTATGCAAAGCGCTACGTTAACCTGCCCGCCACGTGTTTTGGCATTCGGGCGATTTAAACTTCTAACCAGGATTCTGCTCGTCTTTTTGAAGGCGTGATTGACAGGGGTCTATGTCAAAATACCTCCCATGAGGGGGGGAAGGGGAAAAAAAAAAAAACCCCAAAAAAGAAAACTACCTTAATGGTGAAGCAGGGGATGACAGCAGCAGACAAAAGGCTGTCGCTTCTTTGTTCTTCAGATCTGAAGAAAATACACAGAACTCCATTGTATGACTTTTTCATGCACGGCATTGTCCCCCTTGACCCCGTGCACATCTGCAGCCTGAAGTCCTCTGTTATCTCAGGATAACAGCTGTTCCGTCCCTGATTATTCATCAGCTCCACTTTAGTCTGCTTAAGGTGCTGTGAAAAGCCCCCAGGTTGCTGAGTTTGCTAACTTGAATTCAAGATAAAGCCTAAAACTGCTGAAAAATATAGGATAAATAATAGACAGCTCTTACTGGACATTTTGTTTTGTTCCCTGCAGCACACAGGCCTGTAGTTTAACCTATTGGAATTGCAGGATCTTTTAAAAATCTCAGAGAATCCCCTAGTTCTGTCACCTGACTCCTTTATGCTTTTTGTTTAGCTTTGGGCAGCAAAATGCAAGGAACAATGCTGTCAGCACTGGAGAAAGAACCAAGCCCTTCAGACATACGCTGTGCAGGAGCAGAATTTGCAGAACAACTCATTAGCGAGGATTTCCAGTTAAAAGAAAGAGAGGAGATATGTGCAAAACCCAACCCCTTTGAATGCAAATACTCCTTGATCTTTATTTGGGGCAGAGGAAGTCATTTCTCTTCTGTTTTCTCACCCTTGCTATGAAGGCCACAATTCAGTATGCACCCCCTCCCCAGGTAATTTATCATCTGGTCTCTTCCACCCCCCCCAATCATTTTCTACCCCTACCACTCCCCAGCTACCGATGCTCATATTCCCACATGGGTGCTAAATCCCATCAGTCTCTCTGTCAGAAGGATAAGGATGGGAGAGGATTTCTTTGATCTCCTCGACTCTTTCATGGGTCGCTTGAGAGGTGAGGATGGAAGGAGGGGAAGATTTCCAGTTTATCGGCAAGGTGTTGATGGCCACCAGATTGCTGCGAACATAATGGAGGACATTCCTTGGGGGTGGGGAAGAAAAAAATAAAGGTGCTTCCCAGCCCAGCACCAAGGTGTTAATGAGCTCCTGGTGTCAATTTGTAGGGTGCAGGGGCTGTACCTAAGCAGGTGGCTCTGCAGCGACAAGCAGCCCCCAGTTACCGACTTAGGAGTAGGTTGTGCAGCTCCTGTCCCTGCAACACCTGCGTGCCCAGTACGTGGGTTGAGACTGGCGTTGCGGAGTCCACAACGCGCTAGGCACGTTTCCAGAAACACGGACCCACCTCGCAGGCTGGAAACCGGGGAAAACGGTTTCTGTAAGAGCCCCGGAGGACTCTTTCATGGAGTGGCCCCGAGAGCCGGCACCGGCGGCTCGTTTGCCCTGTGGCCATCTGTAAAACGGGCTGCTCCGAGGCCACCGCTCTGCGATCCGTCCAGATGTGAAGGTGCCGCACGTGCACAGATGTTGCGGTTTGGCTGACATAGTAAAAACTACGGTAGCTCAGGTACAGGATGCCAACGTGTAAGAGTTACTGAAATGAGACAGAGGAGCAGAGGTAAAGGCACGTACCCAAACTTCGTGCTAGATTTCCCAACCGGAATGCAAAGCTGACTTTTTTTTTCATGCTCCCAGCTCGCCTTTTGTCTCTTCCAGTCCCTGCACATCACATCCCTCGCAATTGTATCACACCCCCCTTTGTCCCTATGCCAAGAATTTGCTGAGGACTCGCAAAATCTTAATTCCTGATTGTTTAACTATTTTGCACAGCATCTCTGCCTTTTTCCAGCAAGCGATTCTGCTACAGCCTCCTTCTGTTAGACAAAATTATGCAGATTGCATAGATCAAATTGCTGTATAATTGTTGATCAGCTTTTCCTCATTGTTTGCCATTTGCTACACAGGATTTGCGTGCATTTAAGAGTTTTACGTGTTAAATAGATATTTAAGAGGCTTAGCATAGCTAATACCTTCAAGCAGTTCTGTCCCTGCAGACGGCAGAGAAGTAAAGGCTACCTCTGTCCTCAGTGCTTCTGACCCTCGGAGTTTTAAAAGCCAGAGGGGCAACGGAGCCGAGGAGAAGACGCAGCGCCTACCGACGCTGGTTTGCCAGCGCGCTGCTGTTGACCGAACCGACCCCTGTCCCCCTGCTGATAAAATGAGCTGCAAAACCGAGCCGGCTCCCACTGGAGCAGGACGCGGGTCCCCAGATTCCACGTCGCTCCGCTGCAGCCTGTTTCCACTCGTGTGCGTGCAGAAGCTTGGACGGGAGCATCGGCTGGGTGCGAGCGGACACGCAGGCATCTCCTCTCCCTCACCAGGTCCCATTCTCGTTACACAGAATCACAGAATCACAGAATCACAGAATCACAGAGTGGTAGGGGTTGGCAGGGACCTCTGTGGGTCACCCAGCCCAACCCCCCTGCCGAAGCAGGGTCACCCAGAGCAGGCTGCACAGCACCGTGTCCAGGCGGGTCTGGAATATCTCCAGAGAAGGAGACTCCACAGCCCCTCTGGGCAGCCTGTTCCAGGGCTCCATCACCCTCAGAGGGAAGAAGTTCTTCCTCCTGTTCAGCTGGAACTTCCTCTGCTTCAGTTTGTGCCCGTTGCCCCTTGTCCTGTCACTGGGCACCACTGGAAAGAGTTTGGCCCCATTCTCCTGACACCCACTCTGCAGATATTTAGAGGCATTTGTAAGGTCCCCTCTCAGCCTTCTCTTCTCCAGGCTGAACAAGCCCAGCTCCCTCAGCCTCTCCTTGTAGGAGAGATGCTCCAGTCCACTCACCATCCTTGTAGCCCTCTGTTGGACTCTCTCCAGTAGCTCCTCATCTTTCTTGAACTGGGGAGCCCAGAACTGGACACAGCACTCCAGATGGGGCCTCACCAGGGCAGTGTAGAGGGGAAGGAGAACCTCCTTCGACCTGCTGGCCACACTCCTCCTAATGCACCCCAGGATCCCATTGGCCTTCTTGGCACCCAGGGCACACTGCTGGCTCATGGTCACCCTGTCGTCCACCAGGACACCCAGGTCCCTCTCCACAGAGCTGCTCTCCAGCAGGTCAGCCCCAGCCTGTACTGGTGCATGGGGTTATTCCTCCCCAGGTGCAGGACCCTGCACTTGCCCTTGTTGAACCTCATCAGGTTCCTCTCTGCCCAACGTTAGCACGCTGCCAAGGCATTAATCACATCCCAAATCCCACGTGCCCTCGAGCAGCCTTTCCCTCCCAGCAGCTGCCTCATCCCCGTTCCTTGACAGACAGACTTCCATCCCTCTCCCACCCCTTGACCTTCTCCAAGGGCTGCAGCGAGCAGGCCGGGGACAACGAGCAGTTGGCTTCTCCGCTTCCTCGCCGGGCGCATCGCGGAGCCCACGCCAGCACCCGCAGCGAAGCGCACACAGCATCCCTGCAATACCTACGGCTTTCGAGGGAGCAATTAACTGGAGAAGTCAGGTTGGGTTTTTCTTAAACAAATTAGCCTTTTAGTACGGAGTTATACACACCATGGAGAAAACAGAGAGTAAAGTAAATAACGTTCTTGAAAAGCAGCCCTTCTCCCACGCGGCCCCGGAGAGCAGCGCTCACACATTTGCCCGCTGCAAACAGATGGGCCATTTTCTTGTGTCTCTATTAGGTAATAGGCTCAAGCTGTGAACAAATAAAGCAGAAAACACCCAATATGCCAATGCGTTCGTTGTGCCTTCCTGTAGGTGTCCCTGTCGATTGCAGAAACGAGTCAGGCCCAACTTTTGTGCTGCTTATTTTCCGTTAACAGAGAAAAAGACAAGTTATAACCTTTTTTTTTTCTGAGAGAAGCAAACTCTGACTGTTTTTCACAGTAACACATACAGAAAAGGTGTTGATTAAGCCGCGTGTGAGAAACAACAAAACTAGCCCTAGCAGCTTGATAGGCTGTTTGTGTATGTGTTATCTTTTTAGATAGCTGGATTCTCCTTTCAAACATCTCTATCCATGCTCCTTACGAATCCTAAGTGTTAATGATATGCCCAGAACCAGCCTCCCTAATGTCCGTGTGAAGGCACACAGTATATATAACTCTTTGTCATCTGCATGGCCTCTCTTGCACGTGGTCCTTGTTGTATTTCGCTGGGGTAGAGCTCAGGCCAGCATCCAGCTCAGGCTGCACAGACCTTATAAACTCATGTGTGAATGGTTCATCGTCGCTTTTATACACAGGTCTGTTTCCATGCTTGCATTGGAATTGCCAGGAGGTTTCCACAGGGAACAGAATGGATGGTAACAACCTCGAAAGAGGTCCAGAGATTGCCTAAACCCAACAAAGATTCAGTATATTTTTCCAAGGTACTCGGTCCAAATCTGCAGTTTTATTTATTTCGCCTGGGAAGTCTTTGTCCTCGCAGGGCTGGATTCTTCAGCCCAAGGAGGAGCAAGCGCTGAGCGCCTGGGGGATTTGTTTGTGCACTTCCCAACACAAATCCAACAGTTCTTAATGCACTCAGGCCTGCACCTGAGAGATATAAAGGTGCTTCTCTTTCTTTAAAGTCTGGCCTGATTAGAGTCACTTCTGCGACCCTTAATTTACCACTATCAAACCACCTCTCCTATTGTTACAACCTTTCTTTCTTTCAAGGAGGCTCTTTGGAAGCTTTTCACATACTTGTTAAATGCTCTTGGTCACAAAGCCCGCTCAGAGTTCCCTTGATCATGTCATTGCTATGGTGTAAAATTGAATTACTTTTACAATGCGTGCTGTACCCTGGCAAAGCGAAGCCTTTTCCCACAGTCAACAGCAGTGGAAGGCCTCAAAAATAAATGAATAAAAGAGGACAAAATAAAGTGAGTTTTCATTAAGAGGAGGAAAAGAGCTTTTTCTTGAAATGCGGGAAGGCAAGCTCAAACAGCTCTCCAGCAAGCGTCAGCCAGGCACACTATCTCACTGTTTCAAAAGAGAAACGGATGGAGTTGCTGGGGAGGGGTTAATAATCGTGAAAAAAGAAGCATTTGCAGTTTGCTAGATTTTTTTTGGTGGTGGCTATAGACAAAGACTTGTCTCCCACAAAGAATCAAGAACAACGAACAGCTTCCTCCTTGCTGAAAATGGCTGTGGGATGTTGCAGGGATGCAGATCACAAAGTTAATCCTCATCTTTATTTGTGTCCTGTTTGTAGGATCGGACGTTAAACGAACGGGGTTATCCAAACCAGAAATAAGCATTAAAACCAGACAAGCATACTCAGAGCACACTCCTCCTACCTCCAGAAGAAACCCTCCCGCGTATCCCTCCCTGGAAAATAAGCCAGGCTTTGCCATTCCTATCGTCTCATCTAAATAAAGGCCTTTGATTAGCCCTGCTTACTCCAGATTCTCGTTACAGGTTTGTGACGCCGTACAATCACAAGGCTGACAGGCAGTCCGTTGCCTCGTGCCGGAGATAGCAGAGTGCCCCTCGGCAGCCCAAGCCTCTCCTCGGGAGAGCTCGGTGGTGCTACACCATCTACAAGGCACGAAACGCGCGCAGCAAAGCACGTGGACATGCCTCACGGCTTTCTTGAGGTCAGCACGGTCCTCCAGTGACCCTGTTGATCAACTAGTTTACCTGGTGTCAAAAACTCAGGCTCGTTTTCCTTGCCCCTCGGTTTCTGGTGTGGGACCTGCTCGTTGCTGTTCTACCCAGCTGTGAAGCTCCGGCTCCTTCGTGTCACAGCTACAGTGGCTTTCTTCCTACGCCTGCTCTAGGTGACCCTGCTTCAGCAGGGGGTTGGACTAGATGACCCACAGAGGTCACTTCCAACCCCAAACATTCTGTGATTCCTTCAGCTTCAGGCCATTGAGCACTTCACAGCACCTTCAGTCCTCAAGCCAGTGGACCTTGACCAGCAGGAGCTCATTGCCTGGGGTGCAGCAGCCATCCCTAAGGTCCTAGCTGGAGATGATCTAGACCCACCTGTTCCCATCTTTGGTAACTCAGACCCCATCTCAGGTGCCCATGAAGTCCCAGTTTGGTCCAGGGCAGTCCTGAGTGGTTTCAGTCCTGCCTGTTCTGTTAGAGGGGCTGCGCTGCCATGTCACAGGGTGATCGTCTTCCGCTGGAAGCTGAGCTCACAGGTTTATATTCTGCTAAACCCACGCTTTTACTGCGAGAGCTTGTGTCCTGCTTGTTCAGCCTGAAGAAGAGAAGGCTGTGAGGGGACCTAATATATACTTACTTTCTTTTCAGTGGTGCCCAGTGACAGGACAAGGGGCAATGGGCACAAACTGAAGCACAGGAAGTTCCGTCTGAACATGAGGAAGAACTTCTTCCCTCTGAGGGTGACGGAGCCCTGGAACAGGCTGCCCAGGGAGGTTGTGGCGTCTCCTTCTCTGGAAATATTCAAGACCCGCCTGGACAAGGTCCTGTGCAGCCTACTCTGGGTGACCCTGCTTCAGCAGGAGGGTTGGACTAGATGACCCACAGAGGTCCCTTCCAACCCCTACTATTCTGTGATTCTGTGATTCTGTAAATATCTGCAGGGTGGGTGTCAGGAGGATGGGGCCAGACTCTTTTCAGTGGTGCCCGGTGACAGGACAAGGGGCAACGGGCACAAACTGAAGCAGAGGAAGTTCCGTCTGAACATGAGGAAGAAATTCTTCCCTCTGAGGGTGACGGAGCCCTGGACCAGGCTGCCCAGGGAGGTTGTGGAGTCTCCTTCTTTGGAGATATTCAAGAGCCACCTGGACGTGGTCCTGTGCAGCCTGCTCTGGGTGACCCTGCTTTGGCAGGAGGGTTGGACTGGGTGACCCACGGAGGGCCCTTCCAACCCCGACCATTCTGTGATTCTGTGATTCTGTGATTCTGTGATTTTGTTGTACTGTTACCACGAAAGGTGTTTGTGGGGAGCACTGCGCTGCCCTAGGATGCGGGCAGAGCGCATCTGGGGAGATGTGACCTCTCCGCTGCTCAAAGGGATTCCCAGTTAACCAAGCAGCAAGCAGAACAATGGGAACAGCACCCTTTTGACTTGCATGGTTTTCATCTTTCTTTGGCTTCCCTTGGGATTTTCCAAGGCAGGCTGTGAATGCCGAAGTGTCACCGCTTGCACTGAAAGACTTTGCAGGTGACAGCGCGATGCTTGTTCACACCAATACGAGAGGAACCCCCCCAGCAGGAAGCCAGCTCTTTCAGACCTCTTTAGAAATGTGTGATAATCTTATAGTGCATCGACACTTTCTCCCTCCCCTCTCTCCCAGCCTCTAATTTCTCTTAAACAAGGCCGTGTTAGTCTCTAGGTTTTGATGCTGCTGCTGACACAGCTCTGCTTTCTCTAAATTTGCTCTGTTTCACACCTCGCTGCCCCATACCGCTGCACTACTCAGTGCTTTGGGGACGGGTTTACGCATTCAGGCTACACCTGGCCTGCTGCGTTGCGCTCCTCGTGGTGCTTTTTTCCACACGCTTTGTGAAAGACACATTTGGTGATAGTTATGCAGGCTTTTTTATATTCTCTTTCTTTTTTTTTTCTTCTTCTCTTCCCCCGCTTTGTGCCTTGCCTTCTCTAGAAGGATTGGTCCATATTTAAATTTTGCACTTATGCATTACATTCCTCCTGTTCTTATCATGTTCTGAGCTAGTCAGATTTTTTTTTTTTAATGTTTTTAACCAAGCACCTCAATTCTGAACAGTTTTCCAGGACAGGAAAGCCCCAGCCTGCTGTAGGTGACCCTGCTTCGGCAGGGGGTTGGACTGGGTGACCCACAGAGGTCCCTTCCAACCCTGAACATTCTGTGATTCTGTGATTCTGTGATTCTGTGAAATGAGTTCATGGTGATTTGAATGTGAATCCACATCCCATAGGAGCACGCTTACCACCAAAATGATGGTTGTTTTGCGTATGTATTTATTTCAATTAGCAACCCACTAAAACAACCTTTGAAAGATTGTTTTATCTTGATATGCAATAAAGCTGAAGGGTTTGAGATGGGTTTCCTGGCCAGCTCTATTTATATCACTGAAGTATCTGAGTGCCTTTCAGAGGTTGATTAATTTGCTCCTGCAAACAAGGCAGTAACGTATCAACATGTGTTCAGAGTTGGGCAATGAAGACACAGAGGACAGGTTAAGCAATTTTCCCAAGGTCACCCTCAAAATAGGAATGTGCTCCCGCACAAGACTCCCTCTCGTGCCAGACTAATACTTGATCTCCAAACTCCTCGTTTTTAGCCAAGCACCCAGCAATAATTATGCCATCACCTGACATCGGAGCACCGAGGCTTACTGAAGCTGCCATTAAAGCTGCGTACAAACACTAAATTCTCACGGCGTCTGTCTGGAGTAGCGGTCACTACACTGGCTCCTCTGCAGGTTGTGACACTAGAGGACATATGGGAAAGACGACATGACCAAAACTGTGCTGAGAATCAGCAGGGAAACTCCTGTCACCATCCCGGTCCACCCACAGGCACACACTGGGTTCCCTGCAGAGGACCTCAGGTTCCCAGGATGCTTTTCATTTGGTTTAATTAGCACTAGATGCTAATACTTTTGTGTACCTTATTAATCCTGGTGAGGATCAGCATCTCCCTCTGTAGTGCAACTGAGGCGTGTTAAAACCCACCAGGATTTACACACCACATGTGGGCCTCTCCTAAGAAGCTCAGCTGTAAAAATAAGTCCCATCACACGTTACAAAGTTGACCGTGGTGTTAAACACAGCAGACATTTGGTGAAGTGTACTCCTGGACAGGACCAAGGAGTGTTAAGCACGCTAAGAAATGGTTCTCTCGTTCAAACAGAGGCCACCAAAATGTTTTTTGAATAAGAACTCACTGGGTTTTCTTCTCCCTTTCATCTTGTCAGGAAATCTCTGTGAACTTCCCTCCTCTCCATTTGCTTTCCTTCCCCTTTCTCTGCTGTCATTTACCAGCCGGGCTATTTTCTTCAAAGTACCCTCTAAATGTCACAACCACCAAACAGCCACAGCAAATAATGGAAATGCCCTAGTAACCCTTCCCAAGGCACTTATGTATCAATGCTGAATAATTTGACCTGCTCTCATTCCTGGGAGCATATTTCACGCTGGTGGCAGAGGAAAGAGAACGGTTTTAAGATTTTGTTCCCTTTTCTTCTGGTTCCCTTTTGATGTAAGACAGCTCTGCAAACACGAACTAGAAAAACCCTACAGCTCAAACCAGACGCCCCTCGGAAGGAGAGTGCCAGCTAATACAGAATGAGGAACATTCCCGTTTCGGGTGCTGTTGCCCATGCTTCACTGTGTCCCCCTGATGATAATAAAATTACTTCAAAGTCCTCAGGGACCTCTACAAGAAATAACCCGTGACAGTAAAGGGCTTGGGTGTAGCGAAGGTGTGCACATGTTTGAACACAGGGTTTCACCTGGGAGACACGGTCTGTAATACAGGACTTCAGGCAGGAATCCAACTCTTACTTCAGCTTTTTTTTAGAAACAGAGTTTTTCAGAGAGCTGTGAGAACTGTTCTTTTGCTGATTCTTTCTAATGTGTCCAAAGACACTTGCTCTAAAGGCCCGTGCTAACAGGCATTTAACTGTGTTAGAATATGTTAAGATACCCCACTTGACTAATCCTGGCTTTTTTCTGTAATCCATACAGTGTTGGTTGAGGTTCTCATCTCCCAAATGACTTATTTGTATCTGTTTCTTTGACTGATGATAAATATGAGTTTCATGGTGTTCTGTATGTGAGATGTGCCTGAAGCAATATCCTCAAAGCAGCTCCTACCCAAGATCAGAAACCAAGTAGTTAAGTCAGTAGCTTAAGCTTTGAAGATGATCTTATTGCAGTCCCGACAAGACCCGTGGATCTAATCTGGATCGGGGCTTTGGTCAGTGCCCCCTTTCTCTTTCACAGGGACAGAACAATACTGGATGCATTCTCTTTCTCACAATAGTTTCCCCTCCTTCCCTCCAGGCCTTTCACCGTACCCAATTTGCCTTACCCTAAGCAAGCAACACTGACCTTATCTACTGTCACCAGAGAGACTCTTCAAATCCAGCCTGGTTTACAGGTCAGGAATGAACAGAAGAGTTCAGTTGGGCTCGCAGAGGTGTGGGCTCAGCGATAGGCTTATCTGTTCACACCTAGGCTCCTTCTGAGCTGCTTCCCACCTACGGAAAACAAAACAGAGGCACCGGCAGTTCAACCAAACCAAAGCCTAGGTGCTTCCCTGGAGTACACAACTGAAGGAAGCTCAAAAGAAAGAAAGATCCCCTCTACAAATTAAGCTACCTATGCAATTAGATAAGAAGAGGAAAAATTGTTTCTGGAAATTGTGAAACTTGAGGACTGACCCAACTCTCCTGCCCCAGACCTGTTTCCAGATCTGCACTGGAAACTCCTCTCAGACCAGCTACAGCAGCCAGGAGTTGGAGAATATTCCTTCCCTTACCACCATCGTTTTGCCAGGAAAAGCCCTTGTTTAGGTACATCTAAACCAGCAGAAGGGTTCATTGCTAATTCTGCTCAGAAAGCGAGCAGGTTGGTACTGGACAGAGGATGTGACGGACGGTAGCTGGAGGGCTTGCCAACACAGTTTGGGGAATAACTACACCACGATGCCATCTGAAGCATGGACAAAGCCTTGTTCTCCTCGCTGTGCAGTCACGGGAGCTATCTGTCTCCCTGACACCACGTGGCAGTGTATTTCTCTGGTTAATTAGAAGCAGCATGAGCAGGAGATGTTTGTGCAACCAGTCAGCCCCCTCTGAGCCTGACACAACTACTAAGGAGACAAGTTGGTCTTGTGGCTGACGGCACTGGCCTGTCTTGCCAGAAATGCATTGCTGCAATGCCCACGCTACTCGTGTGCTGTGACCCTTCATCTCTGATCTGTCAAGTGGGTGGCAAGGACCATCTGGGTGTGTGTGGTGCCTGGTACAACACGGCTCCCCTATCAGCTGTGGTTTCTGAACCCTTGCACGAACAGTTGCCAATGATAAGAGATCCTTTGTCCTCAGTGTATAAAACTAGAGCCAACAGTTAAAAGCTTTAAATGCTCAGCTCTGGCTTTTGCTGAAACAACAGCAAAATGGTCAGTGGAGTTTAGAATCATAGAATTGTAGAATCACAGAATCATTAAGGTTGGAAAAGACCTCTAAGATCATCAAGTCCAACCGTCAACCCAAGACCACTAGGCCTGCTAAACCATGTCCCCAAGTGCCACATCTACACGATTTTTGAACCCCTCCAGGGATGGGGACTCCCCCACTGCCCTGGGCAGCCTGGTCCAATGCTTCATAACTCTTTCAATAAAGAAATTTTTCCTAATATGCAAACCTCCCCTGATGAAGCTTGCGGCTATTGCCTCTCGTCCTACCGCTGGTTACTTGGGAGAAGATATCAACCCCCACCTCACTACACCCTCCTTTCAGGTAGCTGTAGAGAGTGATAAGGTCTCCCCTCAGCCTCCTCTTCTCCAGACTGAACAGCCCCAGCTCCCTCAGCCGCTCCCCATCAGCCTTGTTCTCCAGACCCTTCAAGAGCCTTGTTGCCCTTCTCTGGACATGCTCCAGCCCCTCAATGTCCTTCTTGGAGTTAGGGACCCAAAACCGAACACAGCACTCAAGGTGCACACAGTATCCGAGGTTTGAAGGACGCAGGCCCAAGCCCTTCAGCAGTGCCCTCACCCACCTACCAACCCTGCCTCCTCCATTTTCTTTGCAGCCCCTTGGCTGCACAAAGCTCTCCCCTCAACCGCTGGTACACTGAAGGTCATAATTTCCTAACCTGCCCTGTTGGCTTCGCGGTGGGATTTACAAGCTCGGCTCCTTCTGGTGATCTGATTTCCATGTGTATGAGATGAGGTGAGAGCAAGGCCATTTCAAAGCCTCGGAAGTGGACCTCCAGCCCTGGGATGCTGAAGGAGGGCAGAGGAATCAGCATGAGAATGTTATCCTAACACCTTGGCAAGAATGGGAGCCCTCACACAAATGTTTATTCAGAGGCAGAGGGATGGCCTGGCTGGGCGGCATTTTATTTTTCACTCCTAGGAGTGTGAAAGGAGGACACGTAAAGAAATTTATGACTTGTAATCCCACTCCTGAGACCTAAAAGGTGCTACAAGGTTGTAGCAAAGCAAAAGGCTTTTAAGATGAGGGAGGGAATTTGCTGCCCACAGTGAGCTTAAACCTGCAGCTTGTTCTTCCATGTTCAGACAAAATTCAAAGAAAAAGTTGATGTCAGTAGGAGATGTATCAGAAAAGAACAGTGGGATTTTACCCAGGCCGTGGCTTTCAAAATCAAACAGGATCCTTCTTGTTTGTGGCTGGCAAGGCTCGGCAGCCTGATGCAGTACGGCCACGGAGCTGTGCAACGGGTGAGACCTCTAACAGGAGATGAACAAATCTGGTCAAGTAATGAGAGTCACCATCTGCCTAGCAAAAGCTGTGAGTGCTTCTCTGGTGCTCTTGAAAGAGCGCGTGGCGTATTAATTAGTGTCAGCCGCTAATGAAAGGTGATCACTGCCCAACCAGAGCAGTGGCTGGTCCTGCTGCCGCTCAGCATGTGGTCCAGGAGAATGTGGAGATGGGTCTTGTGTTCAGGTCCAGCCTGACCTGGTCTTGGCTCTGCCCTGGGGAGCTGCCCATAGTTTCCAAGAGCCCCTCTCCCCAGTGTCTTCCCTCCATAAGAAGAGCAGGGCACATGGCTTTTCATGTTAACTTATCACACCTTTCTCCTGGATGAGTACGCATATGGGATAACTCTAAACATTTTGTGCAACTTTAGGAGAGTTTTTCAAAAAAGCAAACCTCTTCTGCCCCCACAACATCCCTTAGGAGACCATCCTGTAAATACATTTGGCATCTATAGAATGACAGCCAAATACAACCAGCACAAACGGCAGCTAGACGGGCGTATTTCAAACCCAGAAAGCACATTGGAGTTTTCTGACCTGTGTGTCCTGAGCGTCCTGGGCCGTAGAACTTCAGCCCATTCCTCTGTACTGAGCAGGGCTTTCGCTTTGGAAAGATGATAAATGGCTGTGTCCTGGTGGAGATTAAAAGCAGGTAAACAGACAGCATGGCCTTGACCTGTTTCTCATGCATTTCACACAGGTGAGTTCACCTAGCTTCTAAAGTTTGCCTACCTGTCAATGATAAGCAGTTTACATTAGTTTCCTGTTTTAACCACCAGCCTCTGGCTACCTTGTGTTACCGGGTCACGCTTCTCTGCTCCAGACCAGCAAGGCCATCCCACGAGTGTGCTTCTGGCCAAAGCTGGACCAGCTGAGGAGGAGCTGGAGTAACAGACCTAGCTCCGCAGCTTGATCTTCTTGCCCAACCTTTTAGGACAACTGAATAAGATGAACATATTCATCTGTACATCACAAGACAGTAGCACATACTTCTAACTTAGGTCAATGTGACTAGGACTAACACGAGCAAGGCCACTTTTATGGAGCAATGTGTTGGCAAGTGACAATTTATTATTATATTTAGTTTTCAAAATAAAAGCAGCTCACTTCGTTAAGTCTACAGGCATGAGTGTCCATATTCAGATGTCACAGCAGACTATTTTCCAATCAATATAGAATATATTTTCATTTAGTGAAGAAAACCAGTCTGGGAAGTCAAAAGCTTTTGGTAAAGCATTTGTGTCCCATAGATGGTAACGCTTACAGACTTCCTTATTCGGAAGAGCAACAGGTCCCAGAGAGAGATTTCCAGCGAACCGGCAGAGCTCTGGGGCTCTGCAACAAGTCCTCTCTCCCTCTCCTCCAGAAGAAGACTGCAGGAAGACAGTCCAGTTTCATCCTGACACTATCTGGGCTGCCCATTTCTGAGAGCTAAAGATAAAACAGCACTTCCCAAGGGCAGATTCGGGTCTGAAGTGAACGGAATAACCCTCTGAAGAGACTGTCTTTCCTCTACCTTGAGCAGAAGCGAAGGGAACAACGAAGCTAACTGGGGTAACACTCACCTCAGGTAGCCAAGCCACCCCAAATCAGGTTTCTAGCTGGTGTCAGCAGTTTCAGCTCCCTTTACAGTCAGAGGCAAACCAGGCACCTGCGGGAGACAATTTTCCCACCTATTTTCGGAGAGGCTGATCTGCCCTCTGGAAGTCCCCGTTGCGTCCTGATGGGCAAGAGAAGGAAGGCAGTCGGCGAGTCTGGAGCTGCAGCAGCCCGGCTTTCGGACAGCTGATGCTGGGCGCCCGCCCTTGGGCGTCGTAGGTTAGATGCCTCCGGTTAGTCGGCAGGAATCCGGGCCAAACACCTCTGCCAGCTTACAGAGGAGCTTCTCATTTTCAGTATCAAAACCTTTTTAAAAAGAATCAGAAAAAAAAAAATAGCTGAAGAGATTAGACCATATCACAAGGTATTTATCAGACACATTTTAAAATTGAATCACCTTCAGCTATGTGACGGCAAAACAAGGGCAATCAGAAACAGCTGCACTGATTTTAGCTGAAAGACTAAACCTTTCAGCCTGGGCTAAGGTCTTGCGTACACGCTGGTCACTGGCTAGAGCTACGCTCGCCGGCATCTTGGAAGATCAGACGATGAGCTTGCACATCCACATGGAATTTTCCGCAACAGCCACAGGCAAAACTTCTTTCAGTGATCCAACCTCAAACTTCCTATCAAGGCATTTCCATTCCCGTGCTACTGAAGACAGAGCACAGCCAGCTACTGCTTTTGGGGGCAGTAAAACTGCATGGAAAATTCAAGTTGTAGGTTTAAAATACTCAAACAATTACAATTAGAAGCCCCAAGACCCTCTGAGTTCCATGCCTGACTAGCAAGAATCAGGTGCAGACAACCGAGAGTGAACCCAAGAAGCGTTATATATTCTTCACAATGTTATAAGAAGCATTCCTGATTTCTTTATAAACTATCAAGGTATCTTTATAAACTATCAAGCTATAAACTATCTGAAGATAGTGTCAGGCAGCCTGAACTGATAGCCCGATCTGGCGCAGCAAATCCCGCTTTGTTTTGATTTCAGCCTCCTTTTTTCCACCACCAATGGTTAATGTTTGATATGCAGGGCACCGGGATAATTATCACTGCATCTGTTTTCTCTATTACAGACGGTGTTTTTAGCCATATAATCACTTACAATTGGATGGAGGATTCTCAGAGTATGTTTACAAAAGAAGCGCGTTGAGAGGCATCTGTTTCAGTTAGTCTGCAAGGAAAAAAATAAAAAGTCAAAATTGAATACTTACCCTTGAGCAATGCTGAAATGATGCTACATACTAAAGTCCAGGCTACTACTCTATTAAATCAATTTTTAATGCCTCCTCGTTAAATCTACTAACCTTGCCTGCACCAGACATGCCCAGATTTTGTAAGCATCCTTGCCAATACTAGCAAGCAACTGATGCTAACCAAGAAGAGATTGCAGCAAAATTTAATTCCCAGAGTAAAACCAGCTTGTATTTTGCACTGTTATAATAAGCAAACTCTAACTAAGTGTACTAAGCAGAGCCCTGGCTTGCAGAAGCTCTGCACAGACTGCAAAAGCTCTGAAGGGCAGGAGAAACTTTTATTTGACAGCTTCTGCTAAAGAAAATAAAAATAAATATGGAACATTCACATAACCCCTTGCTCATTTCAGAGTCTGTGGTTTGCAGATCACTGCAGAAGAACTAAAATTGCAGTACTCGGCTAAGTGAATTCCCACATATCTGTCTCGAAGTCTTGTTGTTCTTTGAAGATGGAGGAAGTTTCAACTATTAAAACCATCTTTAATGTCTTTATGAGACAGTGTGACAAGGTACTCTGCGCTTGTAGGGAGATGGAAATCCAAAGATCTGTAATTTTCTTCTGCTACTAGTAAGACATCCTTGCACATGGAGGTCCTCTCCTCCCCATCTACACTCCATTCAGCTCTCATCTCCCTCGCAGTTCCTGGCAGAGTAGCTGGTAGAGCAGGACCTTGGGCTGCCGAGCAGAGACATCCTCTGAGAGATGACACTTTGTGGGGCTTGGGCATGTCTCGGCTGTGCCCCACGCTATGCCGTTGAGCCTGCTTGTAGAGGGGTAGAACTCCTCAGATCCAAAACCTGAAGATCCAGAGGACTAAGTCAAAAATGTCTCTTCCACTGGGGACACTCAGCCCTTACATACATGCATGTGTCTTGTTGCACTTCTTTGATACTGTGATAAATGGCCTCGAGCTGCATCAGGGGAGGTTTAGATTGGATATTTGGAAAAATTTCTTTACTGCAAGAGTGATCAGACATCGGAACAGGCTGCCCAGGGAAGCGGTGGAGTCCCCATCCCTGGAGGGGTTCAAAAAACCGTGTAGATGTGGCACTTGGGGACATGGTTTAGCAGGGTTGGTGGTGTTGGGGTGACGGTTGGACTTGATGATCTTAGAGGTTTTTTCCACCCTTAATGATTCTATGATTCTATAAACTCATCTTTTCTAGAGCTGCCTCCCAGAAGCAAACTACCAAACAGGTTTCTGATTGCTAATGTTTAATTATACAGTCCAGAGGTTTCTTTGCACAGGTTTTGCATTTGCTCCAGAATGTATGGTGACTTTCTACAGGGTCTGGAACGATTTACCTGTCTGTCTGTCTGTCTAACTATCTGTCTATCCATCCAGCGCTACCAGTGTTAACTGGTGTTAATAAAGTACTGCGTAGTATTTCCGGCACAGCTTCGTTGCTCAGTTAATGCTATTCAGAAAACCCAACAGCACGAGGTGAGATTTAAATAAAAGCACATGTTTCAAAGTCACAGGAATGACCATCAAAGACTGACTTCTCGTTACTCTCTCCGCTGGCTGCTGTCAGTGCGAAGAACCAAGCAATTCCATTTTTTAATGCCATGGAAATTATAGCGCTGTGTTGGGATACATCAATTAAGTTCTTTGAATAAATTAATCAGAAAATTCTGTAAGGATGCTGCTTTGCTTTATAAAGGGAAAAAAATAATAAACCCAAACACAAACCCAGGCTTTGTGTTTATCTGGTGGTTTGTTTTCCTCTGGAGTTAATTCATGGGTTGAAATCTCCATGTGTATATATTCACACATGTAAATAAGGAATGAAAAGCTCCACATTCTGTGTGAAAGGCCTCAAAACACTTCTCATAATTTAACTTAATAGATGTTAGCAACATGCCAACGAAATAAAGTGCCTTCCACACATTTAGATGAAGCACCAGTTTTGCAGCTGACTGACTACTGCTCCATTATTTCTACTAATTACATATTTATCTGCCTTAAGGAGCAGTTTGACTATTGATTCAACCAGAAACAGCTTGCACAAAGCCAAAAATAAATCAGCATTATGAAGTCAGGCTTTTGCATGCAAATACAGGACCCAGTGAGCAGGGTGGGTCGTGTAACTTCGCTAAGAGTTAAGTTAGCAGCACGTCATGTAACTTCACTAAGAGCTGCACCACCTCACCACACATCCAAAATTGTATCACCTCAGGTTTTACCATGAAAGTGGACAAGCTGGTTAAAATCAGACGAACTTATGAATAATATGGGACACGTGAACATCCTCTGGTTAGTGCAAACACCTCAGCGCCGCACAGAAGAACAAGAGCCAGATTCACAAATGCTGAGTATCGTTGAAGCCCTCATCATGGCGTGAAGAGCTCAGGTCCTTTGCAAGGGAGTAATGCTGTGTTGCGACCAGAACCTAATTTCTCGAAAGCGAATAGACTCTTCTCTCTGCTTTAGCGCACGCAGAATGATCAAATCTTGGTTATGCCTGAGTTTTGCTGTAGCACGACCTGTGTTAAAACATTATAAGATTCAACAGCCTTCCTACCTAATCCTTGATTGCTGCATCAGAATTAGACCCTGATTTTTAATTTACATCGTGAATTTTATTTATTTAAATTACATCATGATTTGTAATGCTTACAGCCTCTCAGGAGTGGCTCTGGCTGTGTGAGGAAACGGAGCCCTGGAACAGGCTGCCCAGGGAGGTTGTGGAGTCTCCTTCTCTGGAGATATTCAAGACCCGCCTGGACAAGGTCCTCTACAACCTACTGTAGGTGACCCTGCTTTGGCAGGAGGGTTGCACTAGATGACCCACAGAGGTCCCTTCCAACCCCGAACATTCTGTGATTCTGTGTGCCGTGTTTCTCTGTGGCACAGAACCCACCGATGCTGGTTTTGCTCAACCTTCTCCAGGTACAATGTGCTTTCACTGACTAACAGAAGGTGCAGCTTATCCCTTCTCTCCCCCAAACCACCATACAGAGCAAAAAAAGTTGAAACATGGAAGCATCAGCAAATGTCATGGATCCAAATCCAAATCTCACCTGGCGTGGGCCAAAACGCTGATGCTGAAAGTCTCTGGAGTTGCGCTGATTTAGGCTAACGAAGAGCCTCGAAGCTGAGTAGCCGTCCCTCTAATGTTCTCCAGAACTCCAGGCCCATGAGGAAACATCGCAGTCAGGTCAGGCTGCCATAGTCGAGGTCTTGCCGGTGACGAGACAGTGGGAGGCTACCTTATAGTATGGTTTACTTTCTTCCCTTTTTTTTTTTTTAATTAATCTGTGCATTTAGAGATTTTGACCTGAAAGGTATGCATGTGATTACTATATGCAGAAACAGAAAAGTTATATATTGTACACTTCTAGTGTAGGTGCGGAAAGTATATGCATGCACGTGTGACTAAATGTATAATACACGTTATCTGTTTTTCAAGGGAACACACGAGTGTTTCTTTTGGAATAAAGACCTAGTTGGTGGGGGGAACTGAAAAATCCCCCCCACCCCTCTGCAAAACCAAGCGTCGTCTGTACCGCATTCTGGCAAATAATGAGCATTAATGCCCTGAAACAATGCGTGCTTGAAGAGAAAGGATGGATGGACTGAGGGAGGGGAGGTTTGTAAATATTGCCCACAAATCATTCAGTGCTTCTTTCACAGTGCAGTCTTCAAGCCAGACTAAATTAGCAGTCCACTTCCCCCGCTCTCCTTCCCACTCCAGTCATGTCTGTTTACCCTCAGTAATGACAAAATGTAGACAACTGTCTGCTGGGGCTGCGGTGACATTGGCACACACATACCAGACAAGCAGAATGTTGTGGGAAACAGAGATTGAAGCATCTTGATATACGAGAAACAATTATCATGGGAATTGTTGTTTCTCAATGCAACAGCTATAATAAATAGTTGCCATATGCTAAGCACAGATGCCTTCTTGAAAAGCAGCCCTGGGATGGCACAGCCCACGTTCTCCGGAGTCTGGGGCTTTGAGGAAATGATCGGCTTTTCGCGAGCAGAACTGCTGCCCCAAGGAAAGGGATCTCCACCCACCGAAGAGCTTAGGGGGGGCAAAAAGGCTCAGCAGCAGCTTTGTGTTTCGCTCATGGGTTTTGCAGGGGAACCTGAAGCCGAACTGGGACGCCTCTTGGCAACACGGATTTCACCTCTGCTTGCTTCTCAAACAACAGATAAATGGAGAGGCACAGAAAGGCTTTTTGGGGAAGAAGTACTGGTTGCCTGCTCTACACACATATCAGAACAGCACTGCAGGGGTTTCAGGCTTTGTTCGAGTTCGGGACTTACTGGTGGAATGGTTCATACACATCTTTAAGGTCCCTTCCAACCCTTACCATTCTACAATTCTATATATGCACGCACACATGCACATGCACATAAGCATTTATCTTCACCCACGTATCACGAGGTTGTTCTGTCCATTCATTCAGACAGGGAAAAGTTATTTTTGTAGCCAGGGAAGATAACGAAGCGAGTGGCAGACTGTGTGGTTTTTCCACCTATTTCTCTGGCACATCACGGGAGGCTTGTGCTGTTCAGCCCAGAAAGCAAAACAAAACCCAAAACCTCACAGGTCAGAAGGAAGCAGGCAAACCGACTCGCGCAGTATTGCGGCACTGACGCTATTGGATCACCACTCCGGGATTTGCCTCCGCCTAGATCCCAAGTTCTTTAAAATCCTGCCTTCTGTGCACGCACAACACCCCGCAAGCACATCGCCAGCCTTTCCCCCTGCACGGGGCAAAGGCTACACTGCCAAAGTTCAGCGCCTAAAAAGGCAGAGAGACCCCAGACTGTTAAATGTCTGAAGGCATCTAACTACCGGATTTCAGCAGGAGTTAGAAGGGGAGATGCTTATGGGGGGGGAAAAATAGTAGGAAAAAAAAATCTTGTCTGTATCATAGGCATTAAAACTTTAAAAAACCCCTGCCTGTCTATTCTTCAAGGTTTTACAGCCCTCAGCAGTCTCAACCCTTGCACTATGCTAGAAGCAACTATTAATATCTACTTCTTCGCTTGTACTAAAATGGGATTACAGTCTCCGTTGTGGGCATCTAGGTGTTGTTCTCCCAGAAACATCTGCTCAGCACTCCGGGCCTCCCAGCCCAGCGCACGCGAGAGCTGACGCTCTGGCGGACTCCGCTGAGCGAGAAAGCTGGATGAAAACCTGCACCCACCAGCGACCGAGCGCTGTGCGGGTGCGTGTCGCTGTCAGAAGGCGGCAGGGCGTGGGTTTGGACAGCCAGCTGTGAAGCCATCGAAGGGCTTTGGAGAAAGCCAAGCCATCACACACAGCAGATGCCAGCTTCAGAAACGTCGCAGAAGGCAATGATGTAACCTGCCGTACTCTTTGGCTGAGATCGTTTATGTGTGTTATCACACAGAGCCTTCATAGATTTTAAAATACATTTTTTTAGAAGTGTTGACCAAATTAATAAAACATGTGACACAAAAGTCTTGGCTGGCTTTTCATTTCTCGAATGATTAGCATATGACAGTAATTAACAACTAAGAGAAATTTCCAATGACTTTTCAAATTTTTCATCCATACAGTCCCTTTTCATTGGAAGCTTTCTTGTATCTGAATTCACTTGTATGCTTTGTTAAGAACTGTAACATCAACAACACCGGGAACTTCCTTATTATTATCCTATTTACGCCAAGGATTCTTATTGCTACCCCCCACTCCCACCCCAAATTTAAAGGAAAATGGAAAACTGTTCAGGAAAATTAAACCCTGCCGAGTGGTTGCTATGCACGTTGAATAGCCCTTTTGTGCGTGTATTATACATACATACACACCACATGAACCTTTTATTGGCTAAATTTGTATCTAGTATATGTTTATTAAACAGCCCCCCCCAAAAATGCCACTGTTGGGAGGCTGCCTGCTTTCAGCTCTCGCTGCGTCTGCAGCAACGCTCACAAGGCAGCTGAATAAAGGACAAATGCCCAAGTGTCAAAGATTCTTTTTTTAGCATAGGAAGACTTTACGGCTTCACACTTCGAGTTCTCAGAAGTTCCCGTTTCCAGGATCTCTTTGAGCTCTTACTGAAACCTTTGAAACTCTTTTTTTTTTTTATAAGCTGACCTATTGGTCATTAAAAAGAAAGCCGAAGGGATTTTTCTCACCAGCCTTGCTCTCAGCCTATTCAAGATATTGTACGATGATGGCAATAACAATATCCAAACTATTTTAACTCTGTGAATTCCCCAGCTCTGTTTTCTCCGAGGGCCGCAGAGCCCCAGACCCCGCTGCTGCACCCGGCTGCTGCCAGTGTCTGTTCAGCCTCTTGGTGCTGACGAGAAGGAATGAAATCCAACCCTGGCACCAGAGTCTGCTTTAATTCAGACCTCGGATTGGAGGCCAGTGGGACACAAGGAAGGAGTTCGGCCCACCAAGGGCTACCCAATGGCTCAGGTCAACACGTGCAGCAGAGAACTGAAACCCTACGAGGATGACAGAGCTGTGAAGCCCAGTTACTTCAAACTGGAATTTAGCTGCGATGCGCAAGCTGGCACTTGACAGCTGTGAAAAGTACCAGGAGACATTGAGTAAGAAGTCAGGACCCTCACTTTATGATTTATTTGAAGGAGAAGTTCAGGCGCATCAGACAGCACCTGTGATGGACCTGAACGGTGCTCGCAGAGGGCAGGAGGCTTTCCTGCTCTTCCAGCCCACGCCCATTAAGGAGGGTAATTTCCTTCTGCTTCCTCTGGATGAGAAGGCTGGTTCTGGAGATATTTGCAAGTGAAAAATCTGACACTCAGACAAAGGGAAGGGTTAGAAAACCAGTAGCTGGTGGAGTTAATGACAAGAGGTATATGCTCCTGGGTGTTAAATCATGGTGTTTCTTAGAGGAGTGACACAAAGCGCTCTGTGGAACAGATAAACTTGAACAGAATGGCATTAATCTCCTGAGTTACACATTTTGTCAACCCCTTCTACCAGGAACCCTGCCCTAGCCTCCTTGTGTAGATCCTCCCATGTGAACACGCCGCTGAACTACCAGCACATCACAGTAAGCTTCAGGAGCTAAGTTAAAGCTTTTAGAAAAAACGCAACTCCAAGCAATTTCCTCATTTTTTTCTTACAAGCTGAGGTTGAAGCGCTTTTACGAGCACTGTTTCGATACATTGCCCTCAAGGAGTTCTCCAGCAATCCCCTGAGCTTGGAGTCTAAACATCAGGCAGTGTCTCCAGCGTTCCCACCACCGGCAGTGACAGGCATGCTTGGAGAATGCCCTGCTCCACGCATCCTTCGAGCTGCGGAGCACGGAGGCAAGACAGCTTTTGCACCCATGTCTCACCAGCCCGCGGCTGCCGTGAAAGGGACAAGTATGTGTGACACCAACATGTCCCACTACGGTCTGAATGCCACCACAGTGGAAACACTGAGGGACCGAAGGGCCAAAAAAAGACAAGTGCAAAATTGCTAGGGGTGTTACTCTTCACTGTTGCCCCAGTGGTTCTTGACAGCCAAATAATTTGAATATTTATTTCCTCATCTGTAAGCACCTCAGTTTATTTCAGGTGTTACATTTGTGTTATCTCGTGGCAGGTAAGATCTTAAATATTGCTGCACACCTGATTGGCAGCAGTTATCTTACGTCTGGAGTGTCAAGAGTTCCCTTAGAGGGATCTTCATCTAATCTCCTCTGGGACAGTCTGAAGTCTTGTTTTCCCTTTCCCTCCTGCTTGGGCTTTGTCCCTTTTGGTTTGCACAGCAGCTGAATTCTCAAGCTGACAGCAGTTACTGGAAATCTGGAGGTAACTTCAAGTATCTTTTCCACAGGAAGAAGTTCCTCCTATTTACCCCAGCTCTGCTTTGCAGAGAGTGAGCAATTGCCTTGGCTAATGACCATAATTGCTCTGCTCAAAGACAGATACGGTGTCTGTGTTTGACTCTCAAGTTTTTCAAGGCACAAAAAAAAAAGGCGAGAATAACCAATGGTTTCAAGCATGTGGTGCATGTTTTCAACAGACAAAAACCTCACATGTGGAAAGCTACGTCCATGTTCCTCTGCAGTAGGATGGACACAGGAACATAGTATCTCACTACATTTTCAAAGAAGATGAGCCGTTACAAAAAGCGACCTTCACATCAGATTCCTAAATCATAGAATCACAGAATCACTAAGGCTGGAAAAGACTTCCAAGATCATCAAGTCCAACCGTCAACCCAACGCCCCCATGCCTGCTAAACCATGTCCTGAAGTGCCACATCCACATGTTTTTGGAACCCCTCCAGGGATGGGGACTCCACCAGTGCCCTGGGCAGCCTGGTCCAATGCCTGACCACTCTTGCAGTAAAGACATTTTTCCTGATATCCAATCTAAACCTCCCCTGATGCAACTCGAGGCCGTGCACACATAAGCAGATAAGGAAGTGCCCAAAGCATCAAGGATTCGTAACTGCAATACAGTCACTGCAAGCTGATGGATGGAATATTACCACACAGAGGTAACAGCCTGATGTTCAACAACACTTTTAAGCCAAGTTTACTGAAAAAAGAAGGTCTGATCAATAAATTCCTGCATGTTTGCCTATCTTGATGTATGCTCATCTCTTTTAATGGCCTTTGAGTTAAATAGCCAGGTTCCACCAAGTTTGATGGAGGTTGAAATTACACTCCAAGATGCTAAATTTCTACAAGTCTCATGATAAATGGACACCTGGTTGAAGAAGGCGGTTCTGACTGTGCCCTTATCAAGACGGAGTCTTCAGTAGAAGCTAAGGTTTACTAGGTGCAAGGAATCCATATGGGAGACATTATGAATGTCTCAGTCATGGGGAAAACCCCCGACTAGAGCCAACACTTTATTAAACACCAGAGCACACAAGCACAAAGCAGAAGTCCTGCAGAGATCACCCTCCTCTAGTTCCTCTGCCCTTGCCACAGAACTTCTCGTCTTAAATTTTTAACCGATTTTCTTAGGTGGATAGTTCTCAGGTTTCCCTGTCTTGGTCACTATGGGCCATTTAAAGCATCCCGAATCAAAGGAGAAATACAAAGTATTATACAGTCAGTCAATCTACCTTCTTCACAGATTATTTAGTCTGTTGCCACTTGTTTGCCTGCTGCTTCCACTTACCATCTAAACGCAGGTAATCAAAGAAAGATGGGTGGGAGAACTGTGCTGACAGTGTTCTGCACGGGCAATTGCTTTCTGAGGGTAGTATTATTTCATTTATGGCACTACCAAATGCTACTGGCCAGGGCTGATGGGGGCACTTGCAACCACATGAAATATAGCCAAATATATTGTTTTGCTAAGGATGAATCATAGAATCATAGGTTGGAAAAGACCTCAAAGATCATCAAGTCCAGTCGTCCCAGAAACACACCCATTTCAACAATGTGCTGGTCCAGATCCCTCTCGTCGTTTCTTATTACAGAGAGAGTGGAAAACAAACTGAAAGGTCTGAGTTTTCAAGGCTGTACCTGTGAAGACCCGGTAACAAAGGAGTTACTCATCTGATTCTGAAGGGCAGCCAGCAAAATGCTAGCAATATCAGAAATTTCTGTGAGTTGAATAACACAAAGCGCTGAATGAAAGCAATTTGTTCTGAAGGGAACCCATCTTTGCACTGTTTTGCTGTTGTATCTGACCCAGCTGTTGAATTCTGCCCTTTTGCTAAAATTTCACACCCTCTGCTTAGTGAAGGAAAGTCAGGGATAGCGTGAAGAATATCTGTCTTCCTCCTCCTACGACTGTTCAAGTGCTTGCTGAAGTGGAGATAACAGCACTTTCCCTCTTCATCAGTGACCCTGGGTAGTTAAGTGGTACCATCTGAAGGGGCAAATTTTGAGTTAGGTTGGATTTATCTGTATGAATCAGCAGTATTTTCATTATCTCTACGGTTTGGCTGTTGTTACAGAGCTTATCTATGTGGTTTAGCAGTGTGACGACAAATTCCAACTGTCAGTCTGGTGTTAGCTATTCCAAGATGGTCACCCATTGAAAACCGAATGCGACAATATCAGGTTTTGATACATATGCTCATTCTGTTTATGTCTGCATGATGATGAGCTTTGCTGCTGCCTCCAATCCATGCAGATTTGAAATATTAGTGTCACATCAATGAAAGTAAGCAGTAAAGAGAGGAGGAGTGAACATCTTTGAAGCAGCACAGAAAACGCACAAAATTCACACAATTTCAGAAGATCGAGCTCTAACCTAAAGCCACATCTGAGCATGCATTTGAAAATACTCTTCTGAAAGCTGCCTCAATCTGCAACCAGATTCTGTTTCAGGCCATTACCAAATGCTTGAACAAAAACCCAAAGCATCACATATTCAGGATTATGAGAACTGTGAATAACCATGGCCAAAACCAGGTCTTTTGGGATGTCGTTGGGTCAAAGGAGTAAGGCAACAATGGCTGAGAAGGGAGAAACTTCTAGGAAAACAAAGCAACAGGATCCAAGGAGTGCAAATGTGTCTTCCACCAGAAAAAAACCCCAAAACTTAAAAAACGCAGCCCCCCAGACAAACTCCTCCAAAGACAAAGGACTGGTAACCATCTGTAAAATGCAATACACCGCGCGCTGGTGTGCAAGTGAGGAAGATCGCGAAGAACCAGGAACCGTGCCATTTTCAACAACAGAAGCTGCGGCTGCAACAGTTTGTTAGTTACTGGTGGTGTTGCTATTTGTGCTTGAAAGCAAAGGCAGACAAAATAACAGCGCTGAAAAATAGCAGATGGATAACCCAAATTCTGATTATTTTGCAGGAAAAAGCCCTTTGTACACCAAGTGACCTTCGTAGTTTTGATAGTCTTCGTTAATCCAGATATGATAACAACTTTTATCTCAAAGCAATAGTGGTTCTAGTGAAAGAGAAAAAAATTTAAAACAATAAGTAGTATTTCAACTGAAGAACAAAACCTTTGGAACCCAAAAGACCAGGTCTGAAGGAGACACTAGGTGCGGATCAGCCAGGGTGACAAAGGGAAACAGATCGCGTGTCCAGACAACTTGATGATGGATATGCTTGCCAAAGATAATTTAGTGCTGAACACAGAGCTCAAAGCAACCAAGCAAAAATCAATAGGCATCCAAGTGGTGCTGTGTAGAGGAGTTTTACAGAGGAGGGCAGACATCAAAGTATGCAGCGAGAGTGAGCTGTGGCCTTTTCAGCCCCCAGAACTGAATTAAGCCAAACGCACATGGCTTCTTCATACAATGCTAACAGGATAGAAGGAAGACTTAAGCCCATCAGCAAGAACAGAGCAATGGATAAACCTCTTTGACTAAGACTTAGTTTATTTAGTCAGATGGGGAAAAAAAAAAACGATCCTCCAAAGCCCCCCTGAACCCATCACTGTCCCATCTGTCTGTGTTACGGACAAAGACTCGCCCAAAGGCTGAGCGGTGTTAACAAGGCATCTCTGCTCATTTGAACTATGCGAAGGTGCGGAAAGTCATAAAGTTAATACATTGTTAAACATTTCCCAGACAAGAACAACAAAAGGTGGTGAGAAATCCGGGAGGATCCTCCACCAGCATGTATTTCAAGGACACAACCGCAGGCCATGAAATCCAAATAAGAGATGATTTTTCCTCTTGTCCCATCAGCAAGTCAAGCGGCATCAAATTCTTGCTTAAAAGATGGTGCGTGCGTGTGTCTAAAGCACACCACATCTCTATTCAGCTGCGATCCTCTCTTTCTTCCTAACCAGAGACCTCCACAAGAAAACAGAACTTCTCAAAGTACCATGAAAGAAGGGAGATGTGTGTTCTGCTGCATGCTCAAACGAGGGGAAAAATCCAGCAGTAGAAGAGGTCTTGGCTAACGGGTGAGAAAGTCAGGAATCAGACACAGAGCATCGCTCGCTGGCAGCCATGTAACAGCTTGCTCCCCTGGGACGGACGCGTGCAGAGCGCTGATCGGTCTGCCTGTCTTCTGGGGACACAACGCTGTTGGTGCTTTATTTTCTCAGACAAAGGAGAACTGGGAGCCCTAGAACTCATACAAAGAAAACGCCTTTATCAATATGACTTTTCAGTGTTTGGACAACCCTGGGAGCTTTCACCAGGCTTCTTTCAGCAATTACAAGAATTCACATGCCATCTGTTTGTCCCTAAAAGTGCAACAACTGATGCCATTATGGAGCCTCCCCTGCCAAAAGGGATGCAATCGACTCCAGCCAGCTTCCCCCATGCAAAGACTGCTCATTCCAGCATGAACTGCATGCAGACTATTAACCAGGAATTTGGAGATGATTCCTGCAACGTGAACCCGCTCTGCTGGATCCAACAAGCTATGGCTGGACAGCTGATGCCAAAGGGAACTTGGACATTCAGTGGATGCCTGAAGCATCATCACCCAAAACTGTCTTGAAGCTGATGAATTGCAGATGTGTCATGTCTGTTCCTGCCAAACTGATGAATGCTTATGCATTAGTAATGGATTCAAACGCACAAAGATATGTAAGTTCCAAGCCATACAAACTCAGTGACTGGTGGTGGAAAGGGACAGAGTTTGTAAGATCACTCCACTGAGGATTTGGCAGAGAAAGATGGAAAAGACAATAATCACTTTATCTGAAATACCGTGTTCAAGAAGTGTAGTGTCATACAAGACCTGTGAAATAAATATCTGGCATGTTTCCACAGGGGGAAAATATGTTTCTGATGGTATATTTAAACTTGTCAGTCCCATACTTGTGTTCAGAGTCTCTTTTTCACCCGCGAACTATGTAATCAGGTAAAGTGAGGATCATCATCAAAATCATGCTTTGCAGCATTGAACTATGCCACCGAGAAAGCTATCGCACCCGAACAAAGTCTAGAGGTAGAAACACCTGCAAGGAGGAATTCTGACGGCAGGAACCATCAGCAAGAGGAACTCCTGACCTTGGCTCACCGGCTGTTGGCTGGACCCGACACTCGCTTGTGCTTTGTAAGATCTCCTCAGGTGGTTTCTTTTGGCAGACAATCCAGCTGCTAAAAATGGGCAAACTGTCCTTACTAAATGGGAAAACAGACTTCAATGGAGACAATAAACTAGTGCTAACAGAAAAAAAAGTGGTCCTGCTCTGTGGACCAGGCTGCCCAGGGAGGTTGTGGAGTCTCCTTCTCTGGAGATATTCAAGACACGCCTGGACAAGGTCCTCTGCAGCCTGCTGTAGGTGACCCTGCTTCGGCAGGGGGTTGGACTAGGTGACCCACAGAGGTCCCTTCCAACCCCTACCATTCTGTGATTCTGTGATTCTGTGATTCTCTCTCTCTGCCCTGGCTGCTCAATTCCATCCTTGGTGGTACCACGAGTATCTACCGACACAAGGATTTGTGTAGTCACACGGTGACCTAGACTGGGGAAAATGGGTGCAGCTACATCCCCCCCACCTCTCCAACCCAGACTCTGAAGTCATCTGAAAAGGTGATTTCCAGCTGAATCTGCTCCAGTGCACCATTAGGCTGCGAGAAGAAAAGCACAGTAAAAGGAAGACAATAATACAAGGGCGAGAACAAGCAAGGGAAGCGTGGAGCTACTGCTTTTATCAACACTGACAACTTATGCCGGCTTAAAGTATTTGTCTGACTGCAACCCTAGGATCCTCCGAACAGCATCTTATTTCAGTTTATATATCACCACTCCATGACCCTGTCATCGCTGCCTGAAGCTGGTCAAAGCACTGCAAGAGAAGAGTTCTCTGGAAAAGAGAGCTTCTTTATGAAAAACTAAACTGAAGCCTTTTTCCAGGTGCAAAAAGGACTGAATACCTGAAGACTACTCCTGCCTAATTAGGTGCAACGTGATCCCTCACCCCAAAATAGGTCTTGTGTCCTCGCCCTGGACAAGCACTGCTTCCCACTTTCCAATCACCAAAAGTCTAAATCAGAGAACACCCTACTGGGAAGGCGACTGAAGAGACGTGAGAAGGAAAACCCAGAATAAACTTGCAAAGGCCAAAACTAAGTCGACCACGCGTATTCAGAGACCGCCGTGGCTGATTAACCTGGCTTCAGCGCTCCTCTCCCAGGCGATGGAAGACACAACCGTTCCCCGCTCCTCTCTTTCCTGGCACGCAGAAAGTTTCTTCTGCAGGTCGGACAGCGTCCAAAGCCTGTGCAGGTCTCTCACCTCCAGCGGGAAGAGCAAGCAGTCTTCATGCGGCTCTGGGCCACTCCTTTCCGCTCACCGGCAGTGGCAGCAAGATGTGTCAGCTCAAAAGCTTTAGGTCAGGGTTTTATAATAAATGTTTTTCTCTCCATCAGACCCCATCCCCAGGTTGCCTCCATTTTTTGCATTGCTATGAAAAAAACCCTCCGACATCTATCTTCTGCTTTTCATTTTGTTCGTTTTGGCTCAAGTTCTTAGTTCCAATTCGCTTGTTATTAAAGTTAATTGACTTTTGATATTAAAATATTTTAAACACATTATACTAAATATCTAATTTCAAAATTTACCGTAATCTGCCATATTTCATCATGATTCAATATGCATTTTAAGAGCACATTTTTGTGTATTTTAATATTAAAAGCATAAAGAAACTGACGTGACTGAAATAAGAATTTCAACCTGACAGAAATAAAAATACGTAATCAATCTGCAGGAATAAAAAAGTGACATATCTTTTCTATGGCCAATATAAACATCCACACTGATTTGGAAAATCAGCATCCTTGACTGCGGAGCAGCTGCGGCGGGCACCCCAGACCCGCGTCTGCTGACTCAGCAGCGGCGGGTGCTGCTCCTTCCGACAGAGCCCGCAGCCCCCAGTGCTCACCCCACACTGCGGCTCACTGGTAACAATTTTGGTTGTACTTTTCTGCGAAACTGATTGTGGGGCCAAAACTTTTACCTTTGGCACCAGTCCTCTGGCATCTGGACATTCATTTACTTCACCTGAATCCAAAGTTTCTCTGGATTCTTCTTTTTTTTAACGCGTGAAACAAACTCAGGGTGATTCGGACGATGATGTCGACCTCCTCAGTGTTCAGGTGATGAAAGAGGTCTCATTTCCATCTAAACACTCAAACTCCCCTCTGCTGTAAAAGCCTCCTATCCCAGGCCCGTCTGAAAAAATCTCGGAGCTCCGAGAGCCATTCTCTTTCCCTCCTCCTCCTCCCCAGGCACTTGCATCAGGGCTGAAAATAATACCAGAAACCACAAGAAAATTCCTGCTCGAGGGAGGGATGCACAGCCAGGAGGGAGGCAGGTAATGCCGCTGCCGCATCCTCCTCCTCCTCCTCCTCCTCCTCCTCTCCAGCAGACCCTCCCCACGACGGCAGCGCCCATGGAAAGTTTTTATGAGCGTGACATATGTCTAATTGGCTGAAAGGTAATATTCAAAGGCCCGCCGCTCCTCTCTGAGCTCAGGGACTGCAGCTGGCGGAGTGTTAAATCAGTTAACAGTTGGGCCCATTACCGCGCTGCACCGCTGCCGCTGTTACCGGGGCTGCCGCCCAGTTTGGCCCATTGAGCTCCCCAGTCAATGGAGAAGGCATCTCTATTGTGCACCTCAAAGCACGCTCACAGCCCCTGAAAGAGAAACAGGCCCCAAACTACTGGGGCAGATCGTATGACAGGATTACTTGCTTGTTGTTCCTCTTTCTTTCTTTCTTTCTTTTTTTTTTAATTCTTTAAAGGAATTCTATTGGACTACAGGAAGGAATTACGCGAGGGGGAGACCGTATTACACAGCGACAGCTGGAAAACTGGGGACTGCAGGCTAGTAACAGAGCTGGGTCCCTTCTGTGCCGGCTGGACACCTACCTAAGGCATCTTTTAATTAATCTGCACGGAGAGCGATCTCCGGGACCCGGGCAGTGTCGAGCAAATCCGCGTGCAACCGACGTTCGTGGCAGCGTGGCCCCCGCGCTGCGGCCGGGACAGGGTTTTTCCACAAAAACACAGACAACGGCCGGGCTTTGCCAACCTGAGAGCCCAGCAGCAAGGACCGGGCAAGTATTTATTGTTCTGGAGGGTTCCAACCACCCAAATTCAGGAGACGGGTCAGAGCGGTGATTAAGCAGAGCTCTGAATGCCCAACACTCCAGCCACAGCAGAGATCAGGGTCTCGGCTTGTGGAAATCAGTTTTCCTCTAATGGTGGGCTCTAAGCTCTTTTCAGTGGTGCCCAGTGACAGGACAAGGGGCAATGAGCACAAACTGAGGCACAGGAAGTTCCAGCTGAACATGAGGAAGAACTTCTTCACTCTGAGGGTGATGGAGCCCTGGCCCAGGCTGCCCAGGGAGGTTGTGGAGTCTCCTTCTCTGGAGATATTCAAGACCCGCCTGGACGTGGTCCTGTGCAGCCTGATGTAGGTGACCCTGCTTCGGCAGGAGGGTTGGACTAGATGACCCACAGAGGTCCCTTCCAACCCCTACTATTCTGTGATTCTGTGATTCTGTGTTCATAGATATCAACCAGTGGAGGAACTCCCCTAGCAGCCCAGTGGTTCTTCTGTCCCTCAACCCGATACCCCTGCCTAAGCAACATCAAACGGGCAATTTATATCCATTTCTCCGCCTTCTGCAAGCCAAGGCTGTGTGTGCACATCTCAGAAGTTGGTATATGTGCTGACCATTCATCTTCCAGTGCTGTAAACGGGCACAGCGCCAGGGACCTCCACCACCACTCAAGGTGAGGACAGTGACTGTTGCTTAGCTACCAGTGAAGGCAGCAAGGGTATCGCTGCCTGGAACCTCAGCACGGCCCTTGGCTGCTACACTCTCCTAGAACGACTCAAACCCACCCATTTCTCCCCTAGAAACGCGCAGACATCACAAATTGCTGGTAAAGTATGTGCATACGCCTCGTCTCACCTTGTTAGTAGCATCTCGAGGCTTTGAAACTCTTCAGCTTACCATGCTTGTCATTCAAATATTGCTCAGTAAAGCCATGCTGTAATCCACCTTCTCAGCCACACGTGGAGATCAGGGCAACCATTTAATCTGAGTCTAAACGCTGCACAAAACATGCAGTCCCATCCTGCGCAAAAATAAAATCATAGAAGGGTGAGGGTTGGAAGGGACCTTAAAGATCATCTGGTTCCAACCCCCAAATAGCACTTTGAGTCGGGAACTGCAAACCTTGCTGGAGGCTGGGCAGATGGTGGCTCACGCTACTGCTTTTCCTTCACATTTTTTGACTGAGGGAAAACCAAGTTGTCAAATCTTAAAGCAAAGTGTTACATTCTGTATTGTTCTGATTCAAAATAGCAGTCCAAGCCCGTAAAGCCAGCAAAACCCCCAAGCTCTATGAAATTCTTGGAGGGGAGAAAAGATTGGCCCAATTTTCATTTATGTTCTGGCACGTTCGCACTGTTCTGGCAACAACCAAGGACACCGAAGTGGGCTTAGAAGCCGACTGGCACCAAACGAGTTGCCACAAGAGAGGGTGCTCAGGCTCCATCGTGGTAATTGTGATCAACTGCAGATAAATGCTTTTCTCATAAGCCCAAGGAAGGCGAGGTGAGAGAGCCGCTTGCCGCTCGACAGAAGCAGAGCTCGCTACCTCACACGCGCCGCGGAAGGAGACCCAGCGCACTGGCACGCGCCACGAAGCGGATGAGGCAATGCAAATCCCCAGCCCTGGGGTGGAGAAAACCAGCCTGTTGTGCCAGAATGCCCCGAAACAGCAACGCAGGCTGAAGTTGCATGTTGTTATTATTAATATACACCTAGGATTATGTCAGCGTGTGTCATACCCAGCTCTGCCTCGCGCGTCGTCTCTGAGCACACGGCGTTATTGTGCTACCCAGTCGTTTTTGATTAAAACAATAATTGATGTATAGGGTGAAAAATAAACAGCCCTTTTTCTGAAGGGCTGGCAACTTAGCCTGATGAAAAGATGGTACAGATATCTGACACGATGCATTAAAAAACAGGAAGAGGATTTTCATGCTAGGAACAGAAGAAAAGAGAATTTTAGCAACATGAGAAGCAAGGGGAGCTGGCAGAAAGGCCAGCCAGAGTGCGACTGGCCGGCCAGGCTGCGGGTACGACTGACAGAGGGCTGTGGTAGGAGGCAGAAAGGACAGGCTGGAGGACAGGAAGGCTGAAAGGTTCTCTTTTGCTAGGTATGTGCTGCAAAGGGTCAACATGTCTGAGGAAAGATTTGGGGAAAACAGGAAAGCAGCAAGGCTGGAGAGAAATGCCCTCCCTTGCCCGGGGAGGTGGTGGAGTCCCCACCCCTGGAGGGGTTTAAAAAAAGTGTAGATGGGGCACTTCAGGACATGGTTTAGTAGGAATGGTGGTGTTGGGTGGATGGTTGGACTCCATGATCTTAGAGGTCTTTTCCAACCTTTGATTCTATGTAAAGGAAGGACGATGGGAGAGCCTTTGGCCCCAAGGCTGGGGCGGAGAGATCATGTAAGTGTCTGCTGTCATCCAGGGACCAAAACCCCAGGGCCAGCAGGGTAAGGAACAAGGAATACCAACACAGAAAACCAGAGACCAAGACATTTCACAAACTCAGAGCACTTAACATGACCGAGCAACCAGGCCTTCTGCATCGTGGGTGTCAGGAGGATGGGGCCAAACTCTTTGCAGTGGTGCCCAGCAACAGGACAAGGGGCAATGGGCACAAACTGAGGCACAGGAAGTTCCAGCTGAAGATGAGGAAGAACTTCTTCCCTCTGAACGTGACAGAGCCCTGGCCCAGGCTGCCCAGGGAGGCTGTGGAGTCTCCTTCTCTGGAGATATTCAAAACCCACCTGGACGTGGTTCTGTGCAGCCTGCTGTGGGTGATCCTGCTTCAGCAGGGGGTTGAACTGGGTGACCCACAGAGGTCCCTTCCAACCTCGACCATTCTGTGATTCTGTGATCCTAAAGGCCATCCCTCACTTTTTACCCCAGCTATCGTGGTCAGCTTCACCAACAGCGTCCATTTATCAGACCCTGCCCTATTCCCTTCACGTATAAGATGGAGAGAACTACAGGTCGCAGCCTACGAGCCCCTTGCGCCTGGTCCCGTGGGCACCGCGGCCGGGCTGGGGCTCTCGGGGCTTGACGAGGGGCTGCGTGGTCTGGTGGTCTCAGCAGGCAAGATGGGCACGCCACGCTCCTCCTGCCAGCTCTCACGCTTCGCTTCTCCCTCCCTGGAACGGGAATACCACCTGCCAGCCCCACCGGCTTGTCGTGAGGATTGATGAGCGTTGGTCGGCATTTTGCAGAGGGGGGGAACGCTCACCAGACAGAGCTGCAAAAAGGCTGCGCAAACGGCTTTGTTGTCGCTGCTACGGCTTTAGCATCGCTCTCACTCCACAAACCGAGCCCTGCGCCGCGAAGGAACGGTTGCGTTCGGATTCAGTTGTGTCTGGAAGATTGGCGGCTGTCAGGCACAACCACGACGCGCAGCGACTACAGAACAAGTGACTCCTCACCAAGCGAAAAGTTGCCCATCTCTCGCCTTTCGCTCGGCTCCAGAAAATCCCTCCGTGGCCTTGCACGTCTCCAGGGCTACGGGCATTGCTGTGTGATGCCGGGCACGGTTTATTTTTATTAAATAAACTTCCTAGCCACCACCAGATGTGCTCCCTCGACTCTGGGCTCCCATCGAGAAGCGTGCCTGACTTTATCTCTGAGCATGTAACGCCAACAGTTTATCACGGGCATGGGAGCCCTTTACATTCGCCCTAAAACGCGTAATTTAAATTTTGACCGCGCAATTTACATTTAAAACGCGTAATTTAAATTTTGACCGCGCAATTTAAATTTAAAACGCATAATTTAAATTTTGACCGCGCTTCGGAGGGGAAAGGCAGGGAAGGGGTAACCCGTACGGCGGCGGGGCTGCCATTCCAGAGCACAGATAAAAGCGAAACCTGAGCGGAAAATGTTTGCGGTGCCAGTGGCAATCAAGGGCCGGGTTGTCCCAGCAACGGGGAACACTTCATCAGCTCGGCTAACAGATGGTCAGTGAGCAACAGGCAGCATATGTTCCAATAAGCACTGACATCAGCACAGATGGAGGGTGGGCAGGAGGCTGGCCCCGAAACATAACCTGACATTTCCTTCTCATTTGGTGCTGCATTGTTGTAGCTCACGCGGGAAGATTAGCAGGGAAAAGTGAATGGCATTAGGGAATCTGCTCAGGAACCGATTACTAACACTTCACTGCAGTTTTAGATTTTTACTTAACCAGAGTGCAACATTGTTAACAACATTCGGGGGCAGAAAGGGAAAACGCCGTGGGTTTTAACGACGGGGCTTGATTGCCATCGCAGGCAGGTTTTCCCCAAGAACGCTAATTAACAGATCGCCACCTTCTAGGACTCTAGATCTCCAGTTCCACTGATTTCCACAGCTTTTTTCTTTCCCTCCTGCCACCCCTCCCCCCGACAGAATGCACCCAAATACCCCACCGGATTAAACAAAGCCCCGCAACGCATTGTCACAAAGGGTATAACTTTCCCCAGCCCACAAATAAACTTCAACGGTTGCTAGAAAAGACGGAAAAACAGCCGCAGAAGGAGGAGAAAAATTAAATAAAAAAAAAATATCCCTGCTGATGAGCATTCGATAAAAACTGGGAATCAAAGGAGACTGTCGTGCTTGGAATTCAGCCACAGACTGATCCGGGACGCAGGGCATCAGGATGCAAACAGGTTACTCACAAGTTGCGTATTTACAGGCTTGCGCTGAGGCTAATGGGGAAGCGCGCGGGACGGCTCCAAAGGCCTCTCTGCGACAGACAGCGAGGCGTCAAGCAGATACAGCCCAATAATGTAAGCCTACAGCTGTATCACAGGCAAATATTGAAGAAACGCAGCATGTGCAGCACCAACCTTCTGTTACCTCGTCAGACAGACACCTTTCGAAGTCTTCGCCGCCGCCAACTCGTGGGAAAGTTCAGCAGGCACCTCCCTTCAGCGCCAACGGGACGTGCGTGCGCATCCACCTCTGGTGTCAGCAGAAGAGCAGAGCCTCCAGCGAAGCCCGTCCGCGGGTCGGGGGCACTGCCAAGCTATTCCGGGGACGGCAAACCTTTGCGTTCCTCGTGCCTTTCTTTGGAGAGCAGGGATTTAATCAGAGCTGCGCAGTCTGGATACCCCCCTGTACACCCCCCTTATTTATTCACGCATTTTCTTCTCTGAAGCTTTACCCAGGTGCTGTGTGGTCCTATAGCCCACTCAGATAAGGATCTCCTGTCCTGCCTCCAGCTATAATCTCTCTGAGAGGTGAATATCGTCACAGAATCACAGAATGGTAGGGTTGGAAGGGATCTCTGTGGGTCAGCCCTCTTTAGCAGGGCAGCACAGCGAGTCAATCGCTGATATTTTCAAGTGGCTTCTTGTACTGGTACAACCTCCCCAGGGACGTGGTGGAGTCCTTATCAGCGGAGGTTTTCATGATGTGATGGGACAGGGTGCTAGATACTCTCACCTAGGCTCCCTTTCCCATGAAAGACTGGGCCAGATCATCTCTGGAGATCCGTTCCAGCCTGGGCTGTTCTGTGTTTCTGTACCTCCCACTGCTTAATAAAAAAAGATAAAGTTTTACGAAAAGCTTTTGGGAGGAGAGGATTCAGCTTAACGTGGAGCAAGTCCTTCCACTGAAGGGAAGGTCCTGTGTCCCCTCACCTGCTCCCAGCTACCAGTTTCTGCCCGTCCTTTGTGCTGGCACTAGCTTCTGTGCAGCCACAGCAGATGGATCGAGTAACTGATCAAAATCTAGTATTTATTTTTAGTTTCTTGAGCAGGTGAGCTTCCAGTCAAGCCAGCTCCCTGACTTTGTAAACAAGGCCTGAGCAAAGCAAGGCTGAGGACAGTGGTTTTCAATCTGCTGTAAAGCAGTCCACTGGAAACTTTCAGGACAGACGACAGCAGCATCAGTTGACTTTAACTGCTGTGGATATAGCCACAAAGTGCCCAAGAATTAAGTGGCAGACACTGGGCAACGTGGGTCTTGCCTTGAATTTCAACCATCAGTGCTGCAAAGCAGAGGCAGGACTGACAGCAAACGCGCTGCACCGACAAGTAAAGTCTCTGACGGGGGTGAGAAACGAAACCAGGGCATGAAAAATCAGCTCACTGGGAGCTTCCTGAACATTTGCCCTCAGGACGCGGGAAGCAGGGGCCATAAAATGCAGAAGAATCCTTAAGGACAGCAGACCCTGGAGCCTACGAAAGAGCGTGGCAAACGGTGTGGTCGCTTTGCCCAGCGTCCCCATCAACAGGAGGGCTTCTGTGACACCTCAAAGCGTTGCAAACGGAGAGACCTCAGCAAAATATCACAGAATCACAGAATGTTCAGGGTTGGAAGGGACCTCTGTGGGTCACCCAGTCCAACCCCCTGCCGAAGCAGGGTCACCCACAGCAGGCTGCACAGGACCGCGTCCAGGTGGGTCTTGAATATCTCCAGAGAAGGAGACTCCACAGCCCCTCTGGGCAGCCTGGGCCAGGGCTCCGTCACCCTCAGAGGGAAGAAGTTCTTCCTCCTGTTCAGCTGGAACTTCCTCTGCTGCAGTTTGTGCCCATTGCCCCTTGTCCTGTCTCTGGGCACCACTGGAAAGAGTCTGGCCCCATCCTCCTGACACCCACCCTGCAGATATTTATAGGCATTTCTAAGGTCCCCTCTCAGCCTTCTCTTCTCCAGGCTGAACAAGCCCAGCTCCCTCAGCCTTTCCTCGCAGGAGAGATGCTCCAGTCCCCTCATCATCCTCGCAGCCCTAAGTCCTCTGAGGAAGCACAAACAGAGCGGTTCTGACCAGGGTCTGAGCGTGTTTGTGTCGGGACCGGCCGTGTTTTCCAAGCGAGTGCAGGTGCCTGGTCCTCACGCTAGCACCCGCTCCTTTTTGTCTGCGCTGCAGCCAGGGCTTGCGAGCGTGCGGGAGATTGAAGGCTCCGTAATGAAGGTATATTGTAACATTTCTCTCCAGGTGGCACTTTGTTAACGACAATTAGATCCTGATTGATCTTTGAAGGGCTAATTCTTCTGTGGTTCGCAAGGGTCCTACGAGGAGCAAGTGTTGAGTGGGGGCACTTTAAAAGTATTAGTGAGAAAAAAAAAAAAAGGAGAATAGTGCCATAAGAAATTTGCAATACAATGCCCAAGCCTCCTTTGCACCCTGCAGTAATTTGTTCTTATTCCTGTTATTATCCCCTCGGGCACTAATGGTCACTTTATTAATTAGTTGAAAATTGCATTCTAGGTCAAATGGCAGCTTTTTTCCCCCTCCCATTGTTGCAAATTGCTAGTGCCATGGCCCAGTAAATGGCAGCGCTGCTGCAAAATGGGAAAGATCCTTTGCTTTTCAGCATAAAGCCCACCGACCAGCTGCACTTTTCCATGACATTTCTAAGCAGAGCGTTTCCCCAGGCCTGCTTTTAAGCGGTTAGAAATTCAACAGAGCTCGCTGTCATTGTTCAGATTCCTAATCATAGGCTGTTACTGTATCTGCTCTCACCCTGCTCACCCTGCCTCCCCCCTCCCCTCCATTTTAGTTCCATTTTCGAGGGTGCATCTCTGCGGCGTTAGCCCCGTCCTTGAGGAAAGCAGGCAGTGTGCTGAGGTGCCTTCGTTTCTGGGGCTCGAATGGGAATACCGGAGGGACATCTGCCTGAGCAGCAGAGGACAGATGCTCAGCAGTTTCTGAGGGATCAGGTCCCGCCCGTGGCATCCGAAGTCAGAGGCTCGCAAATTACAAATCGCGCTTGGAAATCTTCGCTGGCTGCCGAACGCGGAAACAGAGCAAAACCGCAGCCTCAGAAAACAAACTGGGAAATTACAGATTTTGTGAAAGTTCTTCATAAAGCAAACTCCTGCTGAGGACAATAGACATTTAGCCTTTAAACCAGAGGATCAGCCCACCAGAAGTGAACATCAAAGCAGCCTATTTCCCATTGACTGCTTTCTGCAGCCTACTGTGCTGGCTGCAATCTGTCAGGCGAGTTTGCAGCCCCGCAGTCAAGAAAGCTACCAGAAGTCAGAAGGCCGGGGCTGATTTCCCAGCACCGCCAGCCTAACACATCTAAAAGGGTCCAGTTCATCCGAAATCTGTCACACAAGCCATATAAGACATAACATAGCTCTCCATTTCTATTTTTCAAGCGATTCTGGCCAGTTCAAGAAAGATGAGGAGCTACTGGAGAGAGTCCAGCGGAGGGCTATGAGGATGATGAGGGGACTGGAGCATCTCTCCTACGAGGAGAGGCTGAGGGAGCTGGGCTTGTTCAGCCTGGAGAAGAGAAGGCTGAGAGGGGACCTTAGAAATGCCTCTAAATATCTGCAGGGTGGGTGTCAGGAGGACGGGGCCAGACTCTTTCCAGTGGCGCCCAGCGACAGGACAAGGGGCAACGGGCACAAACTGGAGCAGAGGAAGTTCCAGCTGAACAGGAGGAAGAACTTCTTGACTTTGAGGGTGATGGAGCCCTGGCCCAGGCTGCCCAGAGGGGCTGTGTAGTCTCCTTCTCTGGAGATATTCAAGGCCCGCCTGGACGCGGTCCTGTGCAGCCTGCTCTGGGTGACCCTGCTTCGGCAGGGGGTTGGGCTGGGTGACCCACAGAGGTCCCTTCCAGCCCCTACCATTCTGTGATTCTGTATCCTCTTAATCTTCTTCTGCAAAGTCACCTTTAAACTGATTTATCTCCTTTTCTGGTGGGCCCAATTTGAAACCAACAGAATTCAGGGGAAAAAAAAACCCCTCTCCTTGTGGAGATTTAACTCCCTCTCCCTTCAGAGATTAAACTGGAGCCATCAAAAGAGCGAGGAAACTTTCTGTGTGGGAGAAAAATGCTACGGAGTCTCTTACAGAACCTTCACAGGCGCTGCCCTCACGTACCTGAAGCCCAGCTGTCCTGGGGTTGAAGCTGTTCCCTCTGGAAGGACAGGTCGCAGCCAGCCCACGGAGAGGCAAACGCACCTCCTGCGGCAGGCTGGGCGCTCGCCCGTGCCAAACCCCAGCGCTGCGGGCTGGCACCAGCTGTGCTGAGCACCACGCCGGGTAGCCAACAGCCCCCGACATCACCGCACTCCCGGAAACAGCAGAAGAGATGCTTTTTTTTAATACTTTTTTCCCCCCCTAGATTCTAATTTCTAAAGCAAGAAGCCATCAGCCTCGCGAGGCCGGGCTCCCTTTAGGGACCTGCGAGGGTGCTCCCAGGGGAGAGCGATGGGGAATTCATGAAGCAGTGACACATCAGTGTAAACAAACGCACGGGGACAAATTTGGGATTTTTTTCCCCGCTCCCAACAGGGAAGTGTTGGGACGCACAAACCGGCTCCTGTTAGCACTTCCCATTTTTTTTTTCTTTGATGCTATTTTTCAGCTTGCTTGGAGAAAAAGTTTCTTGCAGCACTATTTGCTGCCAAGAATTAACATAGTTATCAGCAATGCAAAGAGGTAGAAGAATTCCATCCTTAGAATAAAAGAAGGATGAATTTGCAGGTTATGAATCAACTCTTTTGTTTGACCATTTCAGGAAATCATTCAAAATGCAACCTTTATGTGAACCACAAACCACAATCAGCCTAGCCTTGCCGAGGCGTCACACACAGCTGCAAAATGAGCCTGGATGGGCAGACAGTCAATAAAAAAATATATATACATACATATAACTGTACTATATATATTTATATATAAAAATATGTATACACTTATATGTATAACTGCACTATATATATTTTTATATATAAAAATATATACACATATATATACATATAACTGCATTATATACATATACAGATTTTTCTATATATATTTATATATATATAAAAATATATATACATATATATACATGTCCTCAGAGGCGCAGAGTCTAGTTGGAGGCTGGTAACTAGTGGTGTCCCCCAGGGGTCAGTACTGGGCCCAGCCTTATTCAACTTCTTCATCAACGAGCTGGATGAAGAGTTAAGAGTGTACCCTCAGCAAGTTTGCTGATGACACCAAACCGGGAGGTGTGCTGCCATTCAGCGTGACCTGGACAGGCTGGAGAGTTGGGCAGAGAGGAACCTGATGAGGTTCAACAAAGGCAAGTGCAGGGTCCTGCACCTGGCGAGGAACAACCCCATGCATCAGTACAGGCTTGGGGCGGACCTGCTGGAGAGCAGCTCTGTGGAGAGGGACCTGGGTGTCCTGGTGGACGACAGGTTAACCATGAGCCAGCAGTGTGCCCTGGCTGCCAAGAAGGCCAATAGCATCCTGGGGTGCATTAGGAGGAGTGTGGCCAGCAGGTCAAGAGAGGTTCTCCTTCCCCTCTACTCTGCTCTAGTGAGGCCCCATCTGGAGTGCTGTGTCCAGTTCTGGGCTCCCCAGTTCAAGAAAGATGAGGAGCTACTGGAGAGAGTCCAGTGGAGGGCTACGAGGATGGTGAGGGGACTGGAGCATCTCTACGATGAGGAAAGGCTGAGGGAGCTGGGCTTGTTCAGCCTGGAGAAGAGAAGGCTGCGAGGGGACCTAATAAATGCTTACAAATATCTGCAGGGTGGGTGTCAGGAGGACGGGGCCAGACCCTTTTCAGTGGTGCCCAGCGACAGGACAAGGGGCAACGGGCACAAACCGAAGCAGAGGACGTTCCATCTGAACATGAGGAAGAACTTCTTCCCTCTGAGGGTGACGGAGCCCTGGAACAGGCTGCCCAGGGAGGTTGTGGAGTCTCCTTCTCTGGAGATATTCAAGACCCACCTGGACAAGGTCCTGTGCAGCCTGCTGTGGGTGACCCTGCTTCGGCAGGGGGCTGGGCTGGGTGATCCACAGAGGTCCCTTCCAACCCCTACCATTCTGTGATTCTGTGATAACTGCACTAAGTGTATTGCAGCCGTGATGGAAATACAGTGTGCCCTAAGTTTCTGAATTGCTGTTAAAACCTAGCAGTTTTGGTCTGGATGCACCAGCCACCTTCCTAACGCTCTGTGCTGCCGCGCATCAGCTGTGTAGCTGCTCCCCCTCTTTCCTTCGGAAACGCAACGTCGCCGGTGGATTTTTCCGAACCTCTCCCATTTGCTCCTTTGTGGAGTCTCCCCTCTGCGCAGGGAAGGTGGAGCAGAAATTCAGTCATCACACCCGAAGGCTTTGTTCAAGAGAGAAGTATTGCAATTTGCCCAAAGGTGGTGAAGACTCTGAGCCAGCCTTATCACCGCATTTAAATGCGGCGATCTTTCATATGCGCACGACATAACAAGAGGTCTAGCTTTATCACCAGCACGACTCCAACCTGGAGGAACCTCACTCACACTGAAACCCCTCCAGCAGTATGTAGATCAGCAGGACTAAAGGATCCGAGGGGTAATTAAACCAGAGGGCGAAGATGATTATCAGCAGGCAGCATAGTTCTACGCTTACATCCTTTTGGATGAGCTACATCATCATCACAAATGAAAATTAAAGTATTTGTGGAAAGTAAATACCGAGCCTGCTGGGCCTCTGCTACTAACAAACCAACCAACCAACCCTTCACTAAAACAAAGCAGGATCTGATAAAGCCGACCCCTGAACGGTTACCTTGACTTAAACCTTCCAAATGTCATAAACGACATGCAAGTTTCTCAGCGCTTTTCTAAAAATTATGGTTGCTTTCACTGAACGATGACTTTCTGAGCTTCCTACAGCGTGTTTAGAAATCACATCTGAAATCACAGAATCACAGAATCACAGAATGTTCGGGGTTGGAAGGGACCTCTGTGGGTCATCTAGTCCAACCCTCCTGCTGAAGCAGGGTCACCCAGAGCAGGCTGCACAGGACCGCGTCCAGGTGTGGTTGGAATATCTCCAGAGAAGGAGACTCCACAGCCTCCCTGGGCAGCCTGGGCCAGGGCTCCGTCACCCTCAGAGGGAAGAAGTTCTTCCTCATGTTCAGACAGAACTTCCTCTGCTTCAGTTTGTGCCCGTTGCCCCTTGTGCTGTCGCTGGGCACCACTGGAAAGAGTCTGGCCCCATCCTCCTGACACCCCCCCTTGAGATATTTGTAAGTATATATTAGGTCCCCTCGTAGCCTTCTCTTCTCCAGGCTGAACATCCCAGCTCCCTCAGCTCTGCGGGCTTGCACTGCTTCTGAAGACCTAGGTAGGACATTAGGTGTTGAGTTTAACCTGCGGTGCCTTGGGTAGGATTTTTTACCTGGCAACAAGGTTCACGCACCAGACTGGATGAGTCTGTGGTGACAAGGCATGTCCCAGGTCAAACTGGGAATCCCAATTAGCAAGGCAAGGGCAGAATCGGGGAGCTGCCAGGCTGGACATGGGCATACCTTCAGAGAAGATTTGGCAAGGACCAAGGGCAAATATCTGGGCTTAAACGCAGCTCTGCAGGCTCCCATGAGACTTTTCACGGCTGTCTCACACAGGTCCTTCTCACACCCCAGCGGGATCCAAGGCCACCCAGCCGCAGGCAGCCGAAGCCCTTGGGGCCAGGAGGAGAGCCTGGCAGAGCACTCCGGGTGCAGCCAGCCATGGGGCCGTCGGGCACTTCTGCAGCTGGGACATTTGGAAACACCGCAGCTTGCATACTCACTGAGATCCGTCCTCAGCAACCTCACCAAATCTGGGTGACCTACACTCAGGAGCAACCTTACCAGGTCATCAAAATGGAGCTGAGAGCAGCCTCACCAGGCTCGCAGAACGCCACGCTATCCCTACGCCCTCACGCATAACGTGCCTATGTGGCAAAACCAAGCCAAGGCTCCTGCTTACTCACTCCTGACCACGCTTCTCTACCACCAGAAGACACTCTCCAAGGAGACTCCGCATCACAGAGGAACCATCAACCTTCAGCCTTCCTCCGGAAGGAGCATATACGAGCCTGCCTCCCAGCTTAGCTGACAAGAGGGAGTCAATGTTTACATATGAACACGTAAAGTTCTGATCTTCTTCCCCAACACTTAATTAAAGACCACCTTTGCAAAATAATACCACGTGTCTGACCATCCTTAGAACTTTGCGCAGACAGCACGGCACAAAAAGATTCGTAGAGCTTTAGCACCGCTGTTCCCCTCTGCCTCAGCGCAGTGCTTGCTAAGGTAGCAAAGCAATGAAAACTGCAGCTTCCAGCTTTACAAAACAGGCATAATCTGTATGTTTTGGTACTTACACTGCCACCGCATCGTCAGATTAACTCCGCGTTTCAGTGTTTCCTGCGGTCCAGATTCAGGTTCCCAGTGCGATGGTGGCACAAATGAGCAACGTAATGTAAGACGAAGGACACAGAACAGATTGCACTGGGTTTGCGTGGCAAGGTTTTGGTAGCGGGGTGCTGCAGGGGTGGCTTCTGTGAGAAGCTGCTGGAAGCTTCCCTATGTCTGACAAAGCTGATGCCAGCCGGCTCCAAGACAGACCCGCCGCTGGCCAAGGCCAAGCCCATCAGTGATGGTGGTAGCACCTCTGGGATAATGTACTTAAGGAGGTGAAAAAAAAAACTGAAGCAGGAGAGAGGAATAAGAATTTGTGAGAGCAACAACTCTGCAGACCCCCAGGTCAGTGCAGAAGGAGGGCAGGAGGTGCTCCAGGTGCCGGAGCAGAGGTTCCCCTGCAGCCATGGAGCAGACCGTGGTGGGGCAGGCTGTCCATGCAGAAACATGGAGCACACCGTGGGGGAGCAGATCCCCACCTGCAGCCCAGGGAGGACCCCACACCGGAGCAGGTGATGCCCGAAGGGGGCTGTGATGCCACAGGGAGCCCACGCTGGAGCAGGTTTGCTGGCAGGGCTTGTGACCCCGTGGGGGACCCACACTGGAGCAGTTCGAGGAGAGCCGTCTCCCATGGTAGGGACCCCACACTGGGGCAGTTCATGGAGAGCTGTCTCCTGTGGGAAGGACCCCACGCTGGGGCAGGGGCAGAGCGTGAGGAGGAAGGAGTGGCAGAGCCAACACGTGATGGACTGACCGCAGCCCCCACTCCCCGTCCCCCTGCGCCGCTCAGGGGGAGGAGGTGGAGAAACCAGGAGTGAAGTTGAGCCTGGAAAGCAGGAAGGGGTGGGGGGAAGGTGTCATTTTAATATTTGGTTTTGTTTCTCATTATCCTATTCTGATTTGGTTGGTGATAAATTAAACTAAATTCCCCAAGTTCAGTCTGTTCTGCCCGTGATGGTAACTGCCGAGTGCTCTCTCCCTGCCCTTCTCCCAACCCACGAGCCTTTCACCGTGTTTTCTGTCCCCTGTCCAGCCGAGGAGGGCAGTGACAGAGCAGCCTGGTGGGCACCCGGCCTCCAGCCAGACTAAACCACCACACAGATAAAACGAGGAAAGCTGACAAATGTCTTCCTGTCAGTCACTCCTCCTCTCACATCGACCACGTCACCATTTCTGTTGAGCCCCTGCTGATGCTAAGGAATGTTCTCTGAATCCCCTTCCAGAAGGGGAAGCAGTAAAGCTAATAAATAAACTCTTGATGAAAGGCAGGTACCCAGTGCACAGGCTAGAGAAGACAGTAAGCAATGTAGTCAAACCAGAAATAAGAATGCTTTTCTTCACAAACGTAGGTTCCTTCACTCCAAATCCACGTCCGTTTTGCCTCTGTCCTGCACCCATCCAAAGTAACCCTGTAGTCCACATGTCAAGGAAAAGCTACTGGAATGGAATATTTAAGGTCATGTTCTTGTATATTATTTCCTCCTACAGTTCATGAGCTTTCTGGGACTCCGAGCAATTTAAAGCTCAGCGAGGCAGGAAAGTAGCACCTCTGTGTTTCAACTTCACGGTTCTGCTTTCACCCTATGATTCCTGGTGGGAAAAAAACAGTCTTCCGGCTTGGAAATAATAATAAGCAGCTTCTGCTTATGGTCTAACACCAGGAGAAAAAAAAAAACGTCCCAGAGAAGCTAACAATTCTTCAGTAGCCAGGGTAATTATTACCAACAATTCATAACATACCACAAAGAACACAGCAAAACTCCCACTCTAACTGTATTTAACTTTGTTTATTGAGGCCAACAGAAATCTTTTCTCATATCAAAGTCTGAAGGGGGAATTACCAACAAATTCTGGCGCAGTTACATTCTTTTCAAAGGCACTGTTATACATCATGAGATTCCTGAAACTAAAGAACTTTCCATAAAACTCAGACCACGTTATTCCAAAAGATTTAAGCGGGGGGGGGAGAAAAAAAAAAAGAAAAATATGGTAGCACAATTACAGTCAGTGGCCAAGCAATTGAAAAAGGAAGCAGGGATGCCCCTATCACGACAGGATCCCTGGAACGTAGATCAGGCACTGTGTTGTGTAAAAATGGTGTCCAAACTTTTAACAGCACTAGAAATCCTGTCTTGCTGCCAATGTATTTGTTCAGCTGGACTGTTGCTATAGGCAGAGTATGAAAGAATGTGTTTATGGGGTTACAAACAGAAAAATGCACGTGAGGAAATGAGAGTATTGAGTTACGTATGTCTGACAACAATATTCACAACACTATAACGCATACACTAAATAGGAACTAAGTTCCACTGACAGTTGACTCAAAGGAGTTACCTGCATGAGGCCCAAAAACCAACATAAACTGAGCAATAACGGACTAAAACCAACAGAGTTTAAATTTGCGATCATTGTGCCATAAAGATAAGAGCAAGCTGTACGATAGCTACAGTACTTCTGCTGAAAATAGATTTGAAAATTAGAGTTACATTTTCTCTTTGGAATATAAAAATAATGCTTTTTCCTCACGCGAAACACTTCTAAAGATATTTAATTTCAAGTGTACGTACGTACTATTCTAAAAATACACATACTTCCAAAGTAGTAATAAAGTAATAAAATTGGCACAGGAGACACCTGATTGCCCTACCTGTGCTCTGTCCGTCTGCTCTGCTCTCTTGGGACTACTCTGTCAGCAGGGAGCGAAATCATGGTGCTGCGAAGCTCTGCAAAAGATGCACCAGCCATGGCCACAGGGAAAAGATTCTACCCCGTGTGCTTCACACTACCGCTGCTTAGGAAAACAAAAGGAATGCGTTCAAAACGTCTGCTAGTTCCTCCTTGATTTAGAATTTCCTCCAAAATTAAACCAGCCAGAGGCTCACACTGACACCTTCACTTTGAGGCTAAAGACAGATGTAAGGTTTGGCACAAACCTTCAATGTTTCACAAATGACTCGCTACATACGGAGTAAAATTCTAGGTATTTCAGCAGAGGACTACGCATCTGACTCAGCACTGGAAGGCCCCAAAACAACAGGACATTCAAGCCGCAGCAGTTTTGTACCTAGAAACTGATTTTATAACTTTCTGGAATGTCTTAGCTACCCTTTCCTCATCCTGTGAGGCTGAGGAACTATGAAATCAAGCCACATGACAGAAAAGTAACATCTTGAAACTGTGATCTGACTGCCAGCACTTCAGAAGTACCCTTTTTCGTCCCAGCCTGGGCACTTTCAGCCTCACACAGTGTAAAGGTTTAACGGAAGAGGCACAATAGTCTTCACAACAGCACAAGATGAGTTAATGAAATTTTCGCAGCCTTCTTCGACGTCGAGAACTGGCCTCTACTTTTTAGACATGACTTTTTAAAGAACATTTTTCATAACTGTGTCAACAAGGTTTTTGTATAGTGCTCCAAACGATGCGATCTGCAACCTAAATTATACAATTGTTTCACCACATTCCGTAATTTACTTCTCTAAGCTATAGGCTAGACAAAAAAGTATACAAAATGAAATGGAACTAAAAATGAGGCATGATGAATTTCTGGTTAGAGCCTTCCCACCATCATTTTTAAAATACTGACGAAGCTTTTACGATCTTCAGCATACAGCATTTCACAAAATCGTGTCTTGTTCTCTTGTCCATTTTCATCCGCTTCCAGCAATGAGCAGGGTCACCTGAGCGATCTAAAAGACAGACGGCTGTGAGGAGCCAAACAAGACACATGAACATCAACACTGGAACAATTTTAGAAGTTACGGCCTGTTGCAGGGTAGGGTTTGGTGATCTGTATCACGCAGGTGATTAACGTGCTCTGGGTTTAGCTATCTGTGTATTAATTATCCAGCACTTCTGTTTTGAACCTTAAGTTCTGCAAGTCTTAACGCCAGCATGAAGTTTTACAGCGTCTGCTACTTCTGTTAGTATGGCTCATGAGATAGTTTGCAGATCTAAATTTAATTTTCAAATGCTTATAAAAATAAATTATCCTGGCAGTAATAGAATAAGAAGCCTGACTGAGACACAGTTGCTGAATCAGTAAAATCTAGGACGATGATTATGAGAATGACAATAACAAAATACTAATCAATATGACTCAAAACAAAACAGAAAACTAATCCAAAAGAATGGATTTCCCAACATGATAAACTTTAAGGCCACAGTTCTCTGTGTAAATACAAAGTTTTGTCCATGTGCAACACCGCTGACTTCACCGTTGGGAATAGTCAGCATCCTCCGTAACTAAAGATGCTCCTATGAAAATCTGCAAACTGCTCAGTTCTGGGCCCCTCACCACAAGGAGGACATTGAGGGGCTGGAGCGTGCCCAGAGAAGGGCAGCGAGGCTGGGGAGGGGTCTGGAGAACAAGTCTGCTGAGGAGCGGCTGAGGGAGCTGGGGCTGTTCAGTCTGGAGAAGAGGAGGCTGAGGGGGGACCTCATCGCTCTCTACAGCTCCGTGAAAGGAGGGTGTTGTGGGGTGGGGCTTGGTCTCTCCTCCCAGGTAACCGGCGATAGGACGAGAGGCAATGGCCTCAAGTTGCGTCAGAGGAGGTTCAGATTGGACATCAGGAACAATGTCTTCACTGAAAGAGTGGTCAGGCATTGGACCAGGCTGCCCAGGGCAGTGGTGGAGTCCCCATCCCTGGAGGGGTTCGAAAAACGTGTGGATGTGGCACTTGGGGACATGGTTTAGCAGGCATGGGGGTGTTGGGGTGATGGTTGGACTTGATGATCTTAGAGGTCTCTTCCAACCTTAATGATTCTATGATTCTATGAACCTGTATCAGATTTCAAAACTTGATCTTAACATTTTGCCTCTGTCTTTGGAAATCCTCTTTTTCTGCTGCTCAGTGTTTTTGAGGGCAGGACATGACATCAGGCTTCCATTTTTCTTTCACCATATACCTCCCATACAAGAAGCAGGGAATTTACAACTTCATGTGCTGAAAACGCTAAAGTACTAAACTAAAGATGCTGTGATTCCAAAGCACGTAAACAGACAAAACCCCATGGGTTCCATAAACATCCACTTGAGCCAACCCCATTCAAAAATTGCTAGAAACTGAAAAAAAGCATGGAGTCGTTGAAGATTACCTAGATGAAGACCATTCTCAATTTGGTGGAGATGCAGATCAGTAAAGAGATAAACATGGTTCCAAGTGTGTCACCCACTTTCTAAGTGACTAAAGTGCTGTTGACACTTTTTTCCCCTGGTACAATTTTTACACTACGTGATTTAAAATGGGATGTCTACATCACTGCCTAATTTTTTTTGCCTGAAGACAGTAATTAAGTAAAGTGCCTCCAATTATTTTTAACTGAATGGGTATGCAAATGGAAGACATAAGGACGTTGTTGCAATGTTTAAAACAGTTTCTTAAAAAACACAAGTAATGACTTGAAGAGAGGCTTTTGTGGTACCGATTCACCAATCTATGACCCTATGGTGCTGCTAAAAATCACATGTGCTCTGTTATTTTACATTTCTTTAGCATTATTTATATTAACTCTATTTAAAATGAATTAATTTTATAATTAAATACATACATCACTGAGATTGAATAAAAAAATGAAATATCAATTTTTAAGAAATAATTCTGAAGATAAGTGCTTAAATTAGAATTCTGGACAGGAACAAATACTTTGTTCTCACAAGTATTCTTTATTACAGAAGTAAAGCATGTCAGCTTCTTTCTCTGCTCAGCAGTGATGCGGTTCACTCCGCACAGACAGCTGAGATAGAGAAAGTTGCTTAAGTAGAAGTGCCAAAAGCAATAGCAATTTTTGGCTTTTGTAAGAAAGCGCTGCATTTTACAGGAAGCTCATTTTGTTTCACTGGCAGATGACGTTTACATCAGTGATGTCACCTTTCAAACTCTTCAGCAGGTTTCAGTGACAATGGCACAATCCTTAAAATAAAGATATAATCCATAATGAAGACACAAACCACAGTTCAGCATGGATGTGCCACATTATTCATGGTGAGCAAACTCCTCTAATATACACGACTATAACGAAAATACGCAAAACTCACAGCTTAAATCTTAAGACTTCTAGCCACGAATATCTAACGATAATCACTGCGGTGATTTCCTCCGCAGTCACATGGTTCAGTTACTCTGTAAGGTTCATGAAAAGAGGCTCTCATAGACAAAAATTATCTCAATGGTAACTATCCCATCACCTCAGCTTGCTACCTGTACACAGGTATTCTTTACCGAGGAGGAAGGTGGAATCTTCTCCTCCGGTCCGGATGTCCCGATTCATATTGTCTACCTGGAGGTAGTAGGAGAAGAATTAAAAATTTTTTAATTAACATTAAAGCAAGAAAACAAGAGCTTATTCGGACAGTCTGCAAGAAAAATTACATTTATACATACTCTGAAAAAAGAACATATCCCCTCCTGTTGGCGTATAATTATGGACAGTATTTGGTATAATTATGGACAGTATTTGGAGATGTTGGAGGACAAAAGTCCATGGTGGCATGGCTGCTCTTGGGCCACTGAATTTTTAAATCTAATCCAATCCATGGGCTGGGAGAGTGAATCAGACAGGTTGTACACTGTGGCTGGTAGATCAGGCTGTGTGAATTCAGGAAAGGAAAATACACTATTTAGAACCAGACATCAGCTATATTAACAAACATTTCCACACTGGTTTATGTGTGCCTGTGTACAATACTGCTTTAGTTATAGATTCCTCTAAGCAGAGTAGTATTCAAACTGCAAATGCAGTCTTTTTTTTCAGCACCGAAGTTCTCCCAAGTCCCACCTACATGACAGTTCTGTCAAAATCCTCCTCATCAGAAATATGCTTGAACACAGAGTACGCAACACGAGTGTGGAAGCCTTGATCAAATACCTAGTAAATTAAAACTTGCTACAAACTCAGATCCCTCAGTACAGTTGTATTACGCTCAGCTACATGGTTTAGAGAGTGCTAAGACTGAAGCGAATGTACCCTTTTGACCCAACTACATTCCAGGAAGAAATGGGATTCTGGACAATTCCCTTTTGTCTTGGACAAAAGAGTTTCTCTTGAGTGAATCACAGAATCACAGAATGGTCGGGGTTGGAAGGGACCTCTGTGGGTCACCCAGTCCAACCCCCTGCCGAAGCAGGGTCACCCAGAGCAGGCTGCACAGGACCTTGTCCAGGCAGGTCTGGAATATCTCCAGAGAAGGAGACTCCACAACCTCCCTGGGCAGCCTGGGCCAGGGCTCCGTCACCCTCAGAGGGAAGAAGTTCTTCCTCGTGTTCAGACGGAACTTCCTGTGCCTCAGTTTGTGCCCGTTGCCCCTTGTCCTGTCGCTGGGCACCACTGAAAAGAGCTTGGCCCCATCGTCCTGACACCCACCCTGCAGATATTTACAGGCATTTCTAAGGTGCCCTCTCAGCCTTCTCTTCTTCAGGCTGAACAAGCCCAGCTCCCTCAGCCTCTCCTCATAGCAGAGATGTTCCAGTCCCCTCACCTTCCTTGTAGCCTTAAGTGAAACATACCTCCAACAATTCTACTTTTTCCCTGTCTTTCCTTGACACTCATCTTCCCTTTCCCCTGAAAAACTGCTTTTGATTTTCCATAAAAGCGTTTCTCCAAGCTCCTGTTTTTAAAGAAAAATAAATCACTTTCAAAGAGGTGATATTTTCAAAGTAGAATTTAAAAAAAAAACAAAACTGCCCATTTCCCTTTTTCTCTTCTTTTCCTATAGAGAGATGGAAGAAAAACAAGGCAAATGTGGATGGAAACAAAGAAAGCAGAACTATTTTTTTGGAGAGAACATCATTTTCTTAGGCAGAACGTAGCTGAACCCCAAATCCAACAACTTCCAAATGCAAGTATGAAATTGCCAGCACGCTTTGCTGTCTCCCCACCTCACTGGTTAGGATTCTGGTAGCAGATGACTGGTAGCTGAAGTTACCATCCATTACTTCCAGCTCTCCGACAGCTCTTCCTCATCCCTCCCCCGGGTCCATCATACAGAGAGTTCCGATGTTTCCCTTATCACCGGCCGAAATTCTATATCCTCGCCAATACCAGTCACTAATTCTAATGCCTTGGGGTATCCTTGATTTCAGGCATTCCCGCAGTTGTTACAACCAGTCCCACCAACCAGTCCCACCGACACTGTCTCCCCTCTCTCCTTCCCTTCTCCCCAGCTCACTTTTCAGACAGGTTTTCGAATGTTAGTATGAGAACCACTGTCCAAATCACTGATATTTTAAAATATACTACAGAAATATATAGGACAATGCATAGATAAGGTGAGACTTACTTCTTTACTTTCTTTTTTTGCTACCTTTTGTACACTGCTTTAGAGCTAGGTGGTCATTTATATGCTGTGACAAGCAATCTCAGTGTTTATCAGTTGGACTGCTGAAGGGACTGACAAAGACACACTCAGTAATGATTTCCATAGTTCTCAGTGCTCACCTTATTTTCAGCTGTTTGTAGAATGAGGGAACAATGTGATTCAAAACAACGTATAAGTGGTCTTAACTGCTAATTAATGAAGTTTTGTCCACCAATAGCCTGTGTGGCGTGTGGTGTGCTGTTTCAGCCACGAATACGGAAAGCCACGCGTTACTACAGACACCTATGCTACCTCAGGCAAGACTCTGAAACTCCAAGCACACAGATTATGAAACTCCAAGCACACAGATTATGAAGCGCTGCAACGCAAAGTTTTGTATCTCAATAACAGAAGCCTAACCTTAGTTTTAAATTAGATACCTACCTCATTTAACAAGTTGCAGAATGGAAAGACGCTCAGAATGGGATACAAAGTCAGCGCGCTAAATAGGAAGTCTTCTAAATTACCAAATAAGAAACGCCAAGGGAAAATCTACCTCTCTGTGAGGCTCAGATGCCCTGCTCTGAGTTACACGGGTGCATTCTCCTTTTCTGACACACAGCCAAGAAATTGATGAAGAGAACTTAAATAAATTAAACCAAAACAAAACAAAAAACCCCCAAATCCCCTAAAAAACCCCAAACCCCACAGCTGAATTCTTTCCTCTCAAAATGCAGCTAGAGGATAAGATGTTAATTACAACAGATCAGTGGTTAGTATTCACCATCTAACGAGGGATGCCTAAATTCAATTCCTGTTCTGCCTGAGGGAATTCAAACCATCATCTCGGAGAAATCCCAGTGCTGCTTAGGTTCATGCTTTCTGGGTGGAGGCACTCTTTTCTCCTCTGTTGAAGCTGAGCCATTGTCATGGCATTCTTAAACATTAACTGATAAGGGAGAGCAAAGGCTGCCTAATCATTAGGTACACTCCTGACACAGAAGAGATGGGTCCTGTGGTTACTGCTCCATTACTTTTTAATGCATTTAATCCAGTGATTTATATATAATATGCAACAGCAGGAACCATAACGGTATACCATGAGAATGTATATGAAGGATGGGATAGATAAACATATATCAATAATATTACCAGGAAGTTTTACCATGTAAGCTATTATGGAACACAAAATCACTACTTTTTTGTTCTTTTTTTCTCTCTTTGGTGCGACACACACATAGAGCAGAAACAGCAGCTACATAATGCTGCAACCCAAATACCTGCCTTAATAATGGCAAACTTAGGAAAAAAAGCATTGTCAAAATGAGTCATCTTGGCAGATCGGTTTAAAAGGAGCTCTAAAACATTGCAGGGCTCTTTCGTAAGGACAGATGTGTTTTTCCAATAAATCTATTTTACTTACAACAGAGGCAATTTAACTGCCCTTATGAGATCATGTTTTAAGAGCGTCCCGAGGGTAGTAAAAAGGGATAGTGTAGAAGAAGCCAAGATGTTTTAATAATGCTACTGAAACACACTTACTACACAGCTCCTCACAGTTACTGTGGAACATACTTTGTGGAATACACCCAGTCACACAGTCTCTGGAGCTGGTCAGAGAGGACCTGGCCGATGAACAGCAGGCTTCTGGAGATGGTCACAGTACCAATCACCAGTTCTGGATCTGCTCACTGTCAGCATAGACACTCCACATTTTAGCTTTACATTTTATGTACATGCTTAAACAGTTTTATCTGTGAATCAAATGATATCTCACTCTCAAGCATGCAACAGTGGCAGCTGAAACACATTAAAGACTTTGCGGCATTTATTTATTATTTATCCTCCCTAATCACATCATCAATCTTTGAAAACCTCACCTGGAAACACAGAAGAAATTTAGGGTCTGCAGACTTCACAGAATAATTGCTCTTTCTTAGACACTTCTCCTTTTGCTTATTTTCTTTAATCTGTGTGTGTATGCTTTAACTGATAGTAACGAGGAAGTAAAACTGAATTATGTCAGCCCAACAGTGTTATCCACAGCGATGCTTCATTGAAATGCCTGTTCTGTTCAAGCAGTTAGATAGGTGAATGCCTTGAGATTAATGCCAAGACAAGGCAGAACTTGCATTTGTATTACTTAGACAACAATCTGGAAGCTGAGACCCTGAACTAGAAAACCACTTAAGAACGTGTTTAACTTTATCCTCATGCTTAAGTGTTTTTTTTGAAGTAGGGTATGAACCAAGGTCTGCAGCTAAGGACTTCAGACAGACATTTCTGCGCAGCTGTGCCAATTTGCTTTAGAACTATTACAATTTTAAACACAGTTCAGCTGAGACCAAGCACGGAAAGTTTAAATACCACATGAAAGCTTTTTTCCCGGAACACTGTGGGTAAAAGATGACTGCAGATCCTAACGCTACGCTCTACTTCACCTCGCAGAGTTAGCTTTTGCTAATGGTAGTACACAACTATAATTGACACCGGTTTTGTTACTGACTGCTGTAGCCACAGGGTAACTGCATACATACAAACCAAGCTGCATAAAGACACAGAGATGTTATCTTGTGGATAGGGATAAATCTAAATACAGACACGTGCACACGCTTTGTACCTTGTGGCTGAGGATTTCTCCACAGGAACCCCCTCATCTGGTTATGATATGGAGGAACAAAAGAACTTCTGTGTGTTTGCTGGAACCTGGGATTAAATTCTCTTTGTTGTGTCCCTGAAAAACAGTATTTGCTAAGCAACTCTGACTGTATGTAAGATTCAATGAAAAAAAAAAAAAGAGAGACAGCATATTCTTTTTCAAGAAACAACATTTGTTAGTTTTATGCCAAAATACTTATGCACAACGACGGTTTTTCCAAACTGAAGTCAGCCTAGTAAGCACGGTTCTTGTCCTCGTTTCCATCTCTGCACATTCCCATTACAAGCTGTTAACAAGTGTATTTAGAAACCAGATCAAAATTTTACGACACAGATTCGGAGACTGCAGCCATTAAAACAAAACAGAAATCTCTGTCCAAATTGGAATCACAAATCATAATTAAAATGGTTAAGTACAGCTCTCCAGCAACAGCAGCAGATGCTAACGAGGTCTGGTATCATAAATCCCCAGCGGATACCCTTAGTTTTGAACATCCAGCACCACTATGGTGTAGTACCACATCACAAGTACTGCTGTCACACAACGCAAAGCACTGAACTAGCAGAAAACCATTTTGTCTGTTGTAATTTGCTTAAGGAATTGTGAAGGGGTAATTTTTATCCTCACAGACATTAGAACTGATCAGCTATTAAGCAGGTAATCAACGTAATGCCAGCACAAACACTGAGATTCAGCATCAATTATTTCAAAGCCTCAAAAGCCTCAACATCCAGGCTGATCTGTGAATGATGCTGAAAACCATTTAGCTGTTTTCTTCCCCTGGAAGTCAGGCAGATCTGGTGGGGAAAACAAATGTCTTCACTAAACTGAGCCATAAAGTTGGGGAAAAAAAGCACAAGGTCTTAGGCAAAGAAAGCTGTTCTCCGGGTTGCCCAAAAGCTTTCTTATATTTTGAACGATATCAGTCGGTTCAATAAGGACTGCTCTCTCTTCAGTGCCTCACTCAGACCTTCAACTGTCAATGTCAAAATAGCTCACCTGAGGGAAAGGAAAAAAAAAACCCTGAGTCACCTAATTCCTCCTATAAAAATAACTTTAGTCACTGAGCAAATAGCAGCGATGTTTCTGTCAGGGATATTTTATTTACTACATATATCTCAATAACGATGTAGCTAGATGGGAATATTATTTTAGCCAAACCTGGGTAATTAAATTCACACAAATTCCTAAAAACAGGAAATATTTTTTTATATCTCTCCTTTGGTTTCTTGGAGAAAGACCTTACAATTTACTCAGCTTCATGGGACGCCTATGTAAATGCTGCTGCTGCTGGAGGATAACCGAGCTCATCGCTGTAATGACTTTATTGAGAAAATGAACACAACGCCAACCTGTGAAAAATCCACTCCCTCTTGGTCTGCTCTGTATTGTTCTCTTCTTCGCCATGCAAGCCTTGCAAATGAGAGACTTCAGATTCTGGAAGGGCGCGTACAGAGACTCCTGCGGACAACGGGGTTAGAAATCACTGCCTGCTCTGCTTTTCCCTCTTCAGGAGTAGCACCAATCAATCACACATACAACCACAAAAAGACGCGTCTTCGCCACGCTCACGCGTGTATGAAGACGGTAGATCTGGTTCGCTTTTTTTCAGGAAACAAAGTTCAAACATTTCATATTAAAAGTGGATCCCAGGAGGGATGAGTAGGGAGGCAGAAGGAACGTTTTCCCGTTTCTCAGCAAATTTTACTTTTCTTCTCTGCTCATATCTGTAAATCACTTGCTTTTCCATTCTACTGCCTTGCACCTGTAGATGCACTTCACTAAACTTCTACCGGCAACACCTCCGGCAGAGATGCTTAAAGCCTCCAGGTAAGGACTGATGAACTCACGGAAAACAAACCAGTGAAAATCAAAGTCTCTTAATCTCATCACAAAACTTAACACAATAGCAACAGATCAGCCCCAAAGCCTGGCTGATAACATATAACCAAGTCTAAAGAAATTGAATAAAAATATTTACCTTGTGGTGTGGTGGGAAGTTCTACTGTGAAAAGCTGAAGCTATTTAAAGACGCAGCACTAAGAGATGCGATATGTCCTTAACTTTCACTGATTTCAGTGAGCTCTGATGGAGTGCCAGATCTTAAGAATCTTTTTCTTTTTTCTTGATTTTTCCTGGGCATGGGGGCAGTAGTACACATTGAAAAGGACTATGAAAAGCCAGATTTTTAGAGAAATAGCATAATTTGTGATTTTCATAAAACCGAACTGACTTTTCAGGGTGACAATTTCTTTTTGTAACCACCAAGGCTGGGGGGGGGGCAGGAAGGAGGGGAGAGGATTACAGGCTAAGGTAAAAACCCAATAGGTGGCAAGACCGCAGCAACTAGAGAGGCTTCTTAAACGAGAGGCAGAGTCTGCATCCCTGAGCCTTCCTGCGAACTCTCCTAGCACGTTTTTTGAGTTAACAAACCTCTTTACAGAGCCTTAAGCAAAACCCACAGATTTTTTTCCTAACAGAAACAGGGTACAGTCTGTGAAGAATACCCACTAATGGGAAAAACCTTTCATTGCATTCTTGGGAGAATAAATTCAGGGTGCATTTATGAAGGTTGAATGAAAGGCATGATCAAAAAAGGACAAAACATACCACGCTGACCTCATTAGGTAATTTGGTTTTAATTTAAAAAAATTGATCACGAACATTCCCATTAGTGAGAAGCACGATAAAAAGGCTAATAAAGTGATAATACCATTGCCTCTCTGCTTTATGAGACTATTAAATCCTATTTTCCGTGTGGATAAACAAACTAATATGATTACTGCTATGAACAACAGAGAACTAGCATAATATGAGCTTAGCATATTTTTTTAAAAAGCAAAATGGCTCTATTTTTGATCCTTATCAGAAGCTTACCATTTTTTATCTTTAACAGCTGCTAGGGCTACGAAGAGTTGAGCTGCACGAAACCTTGCCCACAAATGCATCAACTGCATTTCATTTCTACAATTCCTTCTTTTGGTACAAGAATCTGTGGGAAGCAAACCCTAAAATGTTCAAAATTTCTGGAATACATGTAAATATTTAACCATGATGGTATTTCTACTGTAATTTTCATAAAGCTATTAACTATATTTAAGCCCATCATAATCAAAACAACACTGATGCTGAGATCTCCTGAACTCCCTGTAGTAATGTAACTGTCCACATCACAGAGCAGGGACCTTCGGAGTTAGGAGACAAGCACTGAACATCAAAAGGAGTAACTTTTTCCTGTTACTTATCTTTTCTGTAACAAAACATCCCACGCAGAATAACTTTTTCTCTGAATACAACGCTGTCGCTATCATCGGATTAGATTTATGGCGCTCAAGGGTAGGTTGTTAACAAGTGCTGAAAGATCTTGGCTTCCAGCAGCACATTAAGCCCTGCCAGGAACTAAGGACCAGTTTTATTTATTAAAGTTGAACTTACAATAATCGGAAAAACCAACCACATATGCTTGTTGCCTTGCCAGTGTCCCCAGCTAAACTGGCATCTCTTGGCAATTCTCCCCAAAACAGATTCTTGCCTCAAACTGATAAGCTGGAAAGCTATTTTATTAGTCTGGGAGCTATCTCTGCCATATACGTACCATAAAATAGCACCTAAGAAAGAAAAAGATATTTAAACAACTCTAAAAATTCACAGGGTGAGACTATTTTTCCCCACAACAGAACTGTTTATTTGAGAGTTGTTTAAACTAGATTACCAGGCTTTTCAAAACCCTAACTTAGGTGTTTTAGCTGATCAAGCACATTTCCAACTCTGTTCTAGGGTTTTCCTTCACCTGCCTTCTAGGACAGGTTAAAATATAACTTTAACCTGACCACATCAAGATTTTCAAATGTTAGCTAAAACATACTACCTAACGCATTTAAAACTACCTCTCAGCCAATATAAATTTTGTACAGATTTAGATACATATTGTAAAAGTTATTCATTAACGTGAATTCTACCCAAATGGAAAAGGAGTATCAATTTTACACAGATCTGTATAGTTTTACATTTTTCCATTTATTCTTTAGATCCTTTATTGTTTTGCAAAAGTCCTACATAAAAAACTGCATGAACCACTGGCCCAATCCAAAATCTACTGAAATCAGTGGACCAATTAATGGGAACCACAGGATTTGGACAGAAGCTCTAGTCCTCGCCATATGATTGATTCCATATGGAAAGGATTATCCTCCTCCTCCATGCTGAAAACACGTACATTCCACCCACCCACCCGCGTTCCACTCATCACTCCAGACCAGGATGGTATGTAATTGGACACAAAATTACAAAAAGAAAATGAATTATACAACAGCTGATATTGAATGCATGAGATTAAAATCATTCAAAACTGAAAACATATTTCTCTGTAATCACTTTTATTCATTTCAACCTCAATTTAACAGCAGGTAAAAACATTTCAAAGGTAAAATTTTCCAAAGTAATTAAATGATACAGGATTTGCAGTTCCACACTGAAAAGAGACACATTAAGCAAAGGTCTTAAGAGCCATCGAGACAGATGTGTACAGATCTACCCAAGCATCTCTCCGCGTCTTCTGAGCTGGCAGGGCACGAGCCAGGTCTGCTCTGAGGCCGCACCAGTGCATTAACACAGCCGTGCGCCCGGTCTGGCAGACGCTGCCTCTGAGCCTGGGCACGATGCCACCCCAACGCACCCGATACGCCTCACACCCAGCAAGACTCTGCTGGTACCTCCCTACCCTTGCCTGGGCAGACATGTTTCAAGTCATACTGGGTTTTTTTTGGTAACAGAGCATGCAAATTGTACAAATCCCCAGCTTCTGAAAAGTGGGATTGAGAAGTAAGTACTTAGAGGTACAGGAATGTACTTTGCGAGGTTCTAAGAAAATCCCTAGATGTTCTACCTTCCTCTGATTCCCAGTCCCTCTCTGAATTCACCAAACCTTCATCTCAAACTTTAGGTTCCTTAATACTTCTAAAAACCACGCTTTAACACTTTAAAAATTATATCCAGTATGCTTATTTAACGACATTCTTAATATGTTGCCCAAAATCTTATATGAAAAAGATCTCCTTAATATTTTAGTGCTAGAAAACCATTACAGGCGTTTTCATTTCTTGAAATTGACAACCATTTTGACACTTCCTTACACTATTTTCTGAGTAATGGAATAAAGTAAATAAAAGTAAGATAAAAGTAAAATTATAGCTTCCTTCATAGTCTCAGTATTTCTACCTTCTTAGGTTTTTTGGGGGGGAGAGGATGAAAAAAGGAATAAGGAAGAAAGGAAAAATACAAAGAAAGGGGACCGGTGTAAACATGAATATTAAAACAACGAACAAACATGGACAGGTAAGTTTTTCACAGAATACAGAACTGTCTAAGCGGACATGTTTACTCACATTGCCTTCCAAAAGCTCTTCCAGAGAGCAACCTTGGTGCGACTGCTGGTATTTTTCTTGAAAAAGTTTTCCATCAAACACTTCCCAAGGCATCAGATCCTCCATTCTGAATGGAAAGCCACAGGCACTATTGGCCATGAGCAAAGTCGTAAGGCCACGAACAAAGACAGCGCCAAGATGCACAGCTCTGGAGTCCACTTGAGCAAGCTGTTAAGGCATTAAAAAGAGAAAAAAAGGTAGGCCTCACAAATCAGGAAAAATAGGTAATCTTACCACTCGGTGTAACTGTGCGAACAGCAGAGCGAATGATAAACAGAATCACAGAATCAGAGTGGTCGGAGTCGGAAGGGACCTCTGTGGGTCACCCAGTCCAACCCTCCTGCCGAAGCAGGGTCACCCAGAGCAGGCTGCACAAGACCTTGTCCAGGTGGGTCTTGAATATCTCCAGAGAAGGAGACTCCACAACCTCCCTGAGCAGCCTGTGCCAGTGCTCCATCACCCTCAGAGGGAAGAAGTTCTTCCTCATGTTCAGACGGAACTTCCTGTGCTTCAGTTTGTGCCCGCTGCCCCTTGTCCTGTTGCTGGGCACCACTGGAAAGATTTTGGCCCTGTCCTCCTGACACCCACCCTTAAGGTATTTATAAGCATTTATAAGGTCCCCAGTTCCAAAGCTGTGACAATGACGGTCCTCTACCGCACAGTAGAACTCATCAAAGGATTCTGTATCTCGTTTTATTCAACAAAGTGAAAGATGTGAAGTTGGTTTTAACAAATATGGCATCTCACTCAAGTTTCTAAGACAGATACATTCAAAAAGAAAACTGGAAAGGCAAAATAAATGGCTATTCTCCATAGTATCTCTCAAGCATTACCAGTTTCCCGGAAAGAATTCTGTTAGTGGAATGTAAAATATGAACTGGGAGTATACAGCGATGTGTACAGTGATCCACTGACCTTCCACAGTGTGACCAACCGGGAAATGTTACAGCATTTAGAGATCATTTAAATTATAAGGTTTGACAGAACAAAGCTTGTTGTTGCCCAGGCTTTTACTTTAAACACTCTAAAATTTCCTCTGACTGTAGTCTGAAAGTCAAATTATTTTACTTCAACATTCCAAAATAGTCCAGAACAGAAAGGACAAAAATGTGGCTCAAATTGGACTTAGCCCTAACTCCTGACGAGCTGTGAATTGTTTGTTTGAAACACATTGGAAAGGGTTGGCCCATTATTACTAACAGTAACACCATCTCCCATCTGGAAAGATCCCAAACGGACTTCAAGGGATGCACAGACACCATCAGTGCCCTATTAAAAAAAATGACAAGTAATAGCAGACAACGTGAACTGTTGTGCTAACAGATCAGAACTTTTTCCCTGCCTAAGGTCTACAAGTAACAACATCAGGAAACCTTTGCTAGCAACACGGAGCTACAAAGCTTCTTCCGAAAAACACAACAAAGCATTAGGTTTTCTGCATTATTATGCAATGAGCTGAAGTCTGTTGCATCATTTTACAGAATCACAGAATGGTCGGGGTTGGAAGGGACCTCTGGGGATCATCTAGTCCAACCCCCTCTCTGTCACTCAGAGCAGGCTGCACAGGACCACGTCCAGGCAGGTGCTGAATATCTCCAGAGAAGCAGAACCCACAGCCTCTCTGGGCAACCTGTTCCAGGGCTCCATCACCCTCAGAGTGAAGAAGTTCTTCCTCACTTGACTATGTGAAACTGGCTTCCGTGATAGGATTCCCTCTAACCAGAAGCAAGGGGCAGCAGGGTTCGGTTGTGCCAACGTGAAGATATGAGGTGTACCTCTTCTGGCTGAGTTATCTACAGTGCAAAAGCACAAGAGGACCTAGAGATGATGATACCATGCAGGGTGGTCCAGAGCCCTCTGGGAAGAACTTCTTCCGCCTCTAGTGACTCCTGGAAAGGGATCAAGCTGGCCGTCAGGGCACTGACCCAACACGACCCTCGGCACTTGAAATTCACCCAGCACAGACAGCGGAAGCCAACCACTGACATCCAGAGAAACGCAGACAACGCAAGCTAATTCGAGCAGTCATTCAGAAAACGAAAGGCCCATCCTTTTCTGACTGTGACACTTCATACTTGAGTAAGGGAGACCTTCTTCTCCTCTCCCTTTAAAATAAAAGTATTTTCAGTGTGGGATCAGGCTATTGAGTTTCAGCAGTTATTGCCTCCAGATGTAAGCTATCGTTTCGCCAGCTGGGACTAGAAACTACACGCACACTCATAACTCTCTTGCTCTGGCAAGCGAAGCAGGTTTCTGCAAACCCTTTAAGAATGCTGAGAGGTACTTGCAAGAGGAACGTGGTTTAAGGGAACGAGTATTAATCTGTACTGAAGTGCACGGTAAGAGCGCACACGGGCAGTTACCGTGTTGCAGCTGGGAGATTCTTACACGGCACTGCCCGGATGGTTTCTGATCACCCGATCCGATCTGAAGACCTGCCAAGGAAACGAGTCCACATCATTACAAGCTTTAAAGCGGAATCTGCTTGGTTTGCGATCACACAGTAAGACTTTACCAGCGGGGTACAAAGAGTAAGAACTGCTGGGAATCTCAGAACTACCTTTTTTTTGTAAACTTATCCAGCTAGGGAATTCTTTCGGAATTTATGCACCCTGGTCTCGTCCTCCATGCAACAATAAATTGAACTTTAAATAACTTCAGTAAAATACTTTAGAGCACTTTGACACGTGGTAAATTTTTGCTTTGAAGCTATCAGGCAAATGAACACGTGAAGCTACAATTAGTAGTAGAGGCCGAGTGCCAGCAGCGCACCAACCAGCTGAATCAAACTTGGCCAAATTTAGAGCAACATGATTTATACCACCGATCGGCTCTTTATCACAGACCACTACAAAACCAGACTGAAATTCCCTGTCATACAAATCAGTATATTCTGTCACTGAATTATCAGTAAGTACTGATAAAATTGCAAAATTTAATTGCTGAAAACAAACTTGCACGAAAAATAATGAAAACAGGTATTTAAACTGCTGAAAAGAGTAAATGCTGTCATCTGCAGCAAGCAATTTCCCATCTTCTAATTTAACAGCTGTGTACTAGATGACTATTAATTCATACCTTTTTGTCGTTTATCGACAAAGAAGCTTTTACTGTCCTTTTTAATACCACTGGTACCACGGATGTAAAACAGCTGTTAGAAAAGATGACTAATACTACATGTGGATGCTGGATGCCATCTGGGCCATAAATATTAAAATAAAGCTTGTATATCTTTATTTTATTCCAAAAACTCTAAGCATATACCCAACACAAATCTGTGATAAACTCAACTTTCTTCAGTGGCGTTATTCAATTAGTGCAAAAGACACGCACATGTGTTTGCAGAACAAGTGTCTAAACGAGAATTTGAAAAAATTTTGCTTTTGATGGTAATGCACAAAATAGTAAAATCTAGAAGAGGGCTTTGGGTGCTGTGTCAAGCTGGAGACCAGTGCAGTACTGTCACTGATGCTAATGGTTACTTCTGCCTCAGCGAGTATGAAGTCCGAGCCACCAGCACAACCCCAGCTGTGCTCTTTGCAGCTACACTTGAGATATATCGGTGAAAAAGATAAAATAATGTTGCTGGTGACAGGTTTTACAGGTAGAAGGCTGCACTGTCTAGGGATATCAATCCAGAACTTCCCTAAAGCACTGAAGTATCGGGAGGTGGGGGGGAGGGAATGGATATCAGGTAAGGCTTGTTTTTTTAATGGAAATCAGTATTGGCAAGACCAAAGCAAGAACTATCAACAGTCACTTATTTATTTTAATAACACAGGAAATACATTTGCTAAAGGGTAGTTTCTACTTTCCATGCCTGGCAGTGAAAAACAAAGCAAATGAAAGCACAGCGAGCCTCTGTTAACAATGAGCCTGTGCACACGGCAAACCACAGACTCGCTCTGCCATGGGAATGCTCCCAACTGCTCGGTGTCCGCAATGCAAAGACGTCACGATGAGGAGAAGTGGAAAATTCCAAAAGAAAAGCAGCCTTGCCTTCCAGGGCATTACACCCTAGAGATTACTTCTTATTGGAAATTGTGTCTGTTCTTTTTACTATTTTTATAAACTCGGGACCCCAGTGAATCATGTGAGATACACCCCGGTGATCCCGCCGCTGCTACTCCCACCGCGAGCTGATGACATTTGCGCGAGAGAGAGAGACGGGGAGTGCGTGAGAACCGCTTCTCCCGCCCCAGCTGCCCGCGCCGTGCCCCGGCTGCGGCTCCGACCAGCCGCAGCTCCTCACCCTCCCAGCCTTCGGGGAAACAGACCGCTTCGCCTGTTTGCCAGCACTGACCGAACACCAAGAACTCCAAGTTCACAGCCCTCTAGTATCACTGCAGCAGTTACTGAGACCGCGCTCAGAAGGCCTGAGCTGAACTGGGTAAGCCCAGCTGAAAAGAGTGAGAGCAACGCTACCGCATCCACATCGCTGATGTATAATGGTTTTTTCTAACAATTTGAGAAATGTCTTTGCTAGAAGGGCAACCATCACAGACTTATTTCATACCATGCTGCTTTCTGCTCTAGAAACACAGAGCTTTAGCCTGTGGACCACAAGTTCAGGCTGATCTCTGTGCTCGGGTGCATCCTCATTGACCCCAGCAAGAGGCTTTGCAAGAAGGAAAGTGTTTGCTCACAGGAGCAGTTTGCAAATCCACACCCAGAGACTGTACATCCTGCTGAAGAGTCTTTACTTGTAGGAAGAAAAATACATGGATATGCAGATTGTGGATTCTCCTTCTCTGGAGATATTCAAACCCTGCCTGGATGTGGTCCTCTGCAGCCTGCTGTAGGTGACCCTGCTTCAGCAGGGGGTTGGACTAGATGACCCACAGAGGTCCCTTCTAACCCCTAACATTCTGTGATTCTGTGATTCTATGGATCTTGTATATGAAAAGCAAATTTCCAGTTCAAAGTACATGTCATTGAATAATAAGAAAAAATAATCAGGATGTAAAAATACCTTTATGTTCTAAGGAAATGCCGCTTGTCCTCTGCGTTGTCTTTGTGAATTCACAAGTGGTTTTTTGACAGAGGTGTAAACTTTATCCTACGCACTTTGAAAGCTGCACAACCTATTTTCCAGAACATGCTACAAAACCCCACAACTCCTTCACCACTCTACTCTATGGAGTTTAGAGGGTTCAAATTCTCTTAAAAGGATGAACGGGTTCTACCGCGTTGGAAATGTGAGGACAAGTCTCTGAATATGCCAGACACAAACGCAGGCCAGAGCTGCACCCATTGGCAAAGCCATCTCCCTACCTTCATTTCTAGAAACCCAGGAGAAACAGGAAGATACGATAATAATTTTACAGTTCTTTACTTGCACTACTTTACACGTCATCTGTATCTCAATGCACTAAATACTACATTTCACTTAAGAACTGTTTCCTTCACTAGGATTTTCAACAACATTGTGGAGACACACTTTTTCAATGAAAAAAATGTCTATTAATAATTGCTACTTAGGTTAAAGTTGTTCTTATGCATTTAGTTTTTTTCCTAATCTGCCTCCTTCTTCCTGTGGTTGAGCTGAATTCAGAATATATGACTATGGCTAACATTTTGAAATAACTTCAAAATTACACAAGGCACCTTCCCCCCTCCCTCACACCCTTCCTCCCCCCAAAAAAGAACATATCTGTTTCTGCTATACAAAGGAAAACACAACACTCAAGGACAGGTTAGTATTTGCTAATTTCCAGTTGAAATTAATCAATTGAGGAATAAAAATTAAAAATCAATGAAAATTGACCCAAGCAATAAACTGCTGGAATTCAAGTGATGATGACCAAAATCTGAGTACTCTCCTAGTTTAACTGGTTCTTTTTAGATCTGCTTGAACTCAGTCAGTATATTATCATTATGCTACTTGTGACATTACCTCTCTCCAATCCACCTGTACCTCAAATGACCAAATATTTAATCACAGGCAATCTGTGCTTGAGCAATAAGGGTAGCAGGTAGATACTATCTCAGGAACTTGTCATTAAAAGAGGAAGGCTTAGCTTTGCCTGGGAGAGGTAAGGCACACTGTGTTCCAAATATCAAGAGATGGACTGTCAGCTGATGACAACCTCACTACCATTAACATCTCTGCAGTGGAAAAGATCACTAAGCAAACTCTTTCAACCAAAAGACAGAGTCTCTTCTTGGATTCCAGATCTTCCTGCCTTCAGCCATTACAATCATTGAATCATTAAGGTTGGACAAGACCTCTAAGATCATCAAGCCACAGAATCACAAAATGGTAGGGGTTGGAAGGGACCTCTGTGGGTCACCCAGCCCAACCCCCTGCCGAAGCAGGGTCACCCAGAGCAGGCTGCACAGCACCGCATCCAGGCAAGGTTTGAATATCTCCAGAGAAGGAGACTCCACAGTCCCTCTGGGCAGCCTGTTCCAGGGCTCCATCACCCTCAGAGGGAAGAATTTCTTCCTCCTGTTCAGCTGGAACTTCCTCCGCTTCAGTTTGTGCCCGTTGCCCCTTGTCCTGTCGCTGGACACCACTGAAAAGAGTCTGGCCCCGTCCTCCTGACACCCACCCTTAAGGTATTTGTAGGCATTTGTAAGGTCCCCTCTCAGCCTTCTCTTCTCCAGGCTGAACAAGCCCAGCTCCCTCAGCCTCTCCTTGTAGCAGAGATGCTCCAGTCCCCTCATCATCCTCGTAGCCCTCCACTGGACTCTCTCCAGTAGCTCCTCATCTTTCTTGAACTGGGGAGCCCAGCACAGGACACAGCACTGCACATGGGGCCTCAAAGTCCAACCGTATGTTAGTAGCAATTCCCAGTGTGAGCTGTCAAAAGCTGCTAAAACCCCTGTGCACTGGACCTATACGCTCTATTCTTGAGCAAAGAAACCTGAACTGGTGCAATGGTGGTAAATCTCAGGGGTGCTACCCTACAGAGATGGGCTGGTGGAACACTACAGTTCACCTCCGAGCAACGGGCTGCCGGGAGTGTAGCACATCCCCTGCTTCCTCGACCCGGCCCACTGAGGGGGGAGAGGAGCACCAGGATTTTGAAAACACGACTAAAGTTTATTCTGATAAAAGATTACGGCTTAAATTAAGCTCTTCCGGCTTAAACAAGGTGTGTGCAAAGGAAAACGGGGACTGAAAACAGATCCTACTAGGGCATCTGCTGCAACAGAAACGAGAAAAACCCGTTTTTAAACACTTCTAAGGCTTGGAAGCAAATATTTAGCAGTAAACAACCCAATTGTTTAGTGTTTATGTGTTTAGCAAAGTTTATTTACTGGGTTTTATCAGGAGTTTGATGTAAAATGATACCTCTCTGTGGAACAACACTCTTATTTACATTACGCCAAAAACTCCAAAGAAGTCAATCTTAAAAAAAGCTGAAAAATTGCTTTTACCTGTAAGCACCCCATAAAATAATAACACAGAAGTACTACTGCTAACCCATCTGCAACCAGACAAAAATCTCCTTCAGTTCCAGAAAGATTGCTTCTCACTTCTTGTTTAATTTTCAAAAATATCGGCCTTTATCAGAGCTCTTAATCATACCTACCACAAAACCCAGCACAAGTGACATTTCTGTGATGATGAACATCACCAGTTAAAAAGTTTAGCCCCTTCATCTTACTTGTACACAGTTATGTAAAGGAGAGCACACTAGCACTTGCAAAAAAAAAAAAAATTAAAATAACATTATTTTTCTTATTTTAGTCACAACTGCTTGACTCTGATCTAAATGATTAGAGGGCTAATGACAGTCCGTAACACATGAGACATTTACAGAACACTTGTATGGATTTTGAGTTACAGTCCTCAGGTTCACCATCTGACTGTAGCCCAGCCAGCAGCCACAGCCTTTTGATAAAACTGAAGGATTCATTAGGATTGTAATTTTTATTGTCTTTAACACGTGCTTGTGTTTTTGGTGACACACTTATCTTTGAACCTCCTCACCTTTCCCTTATATAGATCATATTAAATTTATTTCGTAGTAAAATATACTTTGTCTGTTTGGGACTCTGAAAACTCTTATGGTCACATTTAATTTCTTTTTTTTTCCCCATATGTTAGTTTAATGTGGAATTATGAGAAGAGGAAGTGTTGGTAGCTCCATCTGCCCTGCAACTAACAAAGTTTGCCCCTGATGATGGACAGACTGCTGACAGACTCCTGGTAAGCCTGCACCAGGAACTGCTGGGCTCCTGGATGTGCTAGGTCACCGGCATCCGAAATCCCTCAGTAATTATCTGAAATATCTTCCCGTGACGTAGCAACGTCTCCCTCTCCCATGGACGCCCCAATAACGTGATGTCGCGTTAAAGCTTCCTCCTGCTGGGCAACGGGGAGTGCCTTCCCCTTCTCCCCAGCTGGCTGTTTAAAACAACCGGCAGTAACTTCGCTCTCTCGGAGACTCCTACCTCTCTGTCAAACGTGGCTGAGATCAGCCAACGCGGTCACAGAGAAAAATCTAAAAAACATACAAAAGGTCACTCCCCTCTGTTTGTTCCAGTAACTACCCATTGGCCTTCAAAGGCCAAACTTCTTCCACTCCCTTACTGTCTGACACTCACTACATATTTCTGGATTCTACTCTACGCTGACTAGCTCCTTTACCACAACCTTTACAATGAGGGGTTTCGTTTGCCACTACCCGTACCTTGACCACGCTCCTGATCCTGATCATGGTTAACCATGAGCCAGCAGTGTGCCCTGGCTGCCAAGAAAGCCAATGGAATCCTGGGGTGCATCAAGAAGAGTGTGGCCAGCAGGACGAGGGAGGTTCTCCTTCCCCTCTACACTGCCCTGGTGAGGCCCCATCTGCAGTACTGTGTCCAGTTCTGGGCTCCCCAGTTCAAGAAAGATGAGGAGCTACTGGAGAGAGTCCAGCGGAGGGCTACAAGGACGGTGAGGGGACTGGAACGTCTCCCCTACGAGGAGAGGCTGAGGGAGCTGGGCTTGTTCAGCCTGGAGAAGAGAAGGCTGAGAGGGGACCTTATAAATGCTTATAAATATCTTCAGGGTGGGTGTCAGCAGGATGGGGCCAAGTTCTTTTCAGTGGTGCCCAGCGACAGGACAAGGGGCAATGGGCACAAACTGAGGCACAGGAAGTTCCGTCTGAACAGGAGGAAGAACTTCTTCCCTCTGAGGGTGACGGAGCCCTGGCCCAGGCTGCCCAGGGAGGTTGTGGAGTCTCCTTCTCTGGAGATATTCAAGACCCGCCTGGACGCGGTCCTGTGCAGCCTGCTGTAGGTGACACTGCTTTGGGAGGAGGGTTGGACTAGATGACCCACAGAGGTCCCTTCCAACCCCTACTATTCTGTGATTCTGTGATCCAAAGTCCTCATCCACACCTTATCCCAGCCCTTCCCCTTTGCTTAATCACAGGACTGGTCCACAGAACAAAGTTTCAGGAGTAAAAATTCGGCCACGAACACAACTACTCGGCAGAGCGCGCTTGGCTCCCTTTGCTAGCGCAGCCACAGGCGGCATCGCCAAACGATCGCTGGTTTGGCACGCGACTGCTCAGCGTGCTGCTGGCTGGTGGCCTCTCTGGGGAACATTTTTGACAGCATACTCCCAAACCACTGCTGTGGATTAAATCATCATCGTGACTACAAGGACATTTCGACAGGTGGGAGTTCGCTGCTAAAACTGTCCAAGGCTTAATTAGCCAAGATTAAAAATCAGTTTGGGTTTTTTCCTCCCCGTAGTCACAGTAGATGTTCAAGATCTATGTAGTTGTCCTAATGTACGACCATTCCCTCTCTTAAGCTGTTTTGCATATACACTTTCTAAGGGCCTGATCTATTTCCCACTGAAACCATCAGAAAGATCAGTGAACTTCAGCAGAATTAGATTAGGAAAAATTTAGTGCGTCTGAAGCTCTGTAGCTTCCAGAAACATTCTGACAACTGCTACTAATGTCATGCCTGGTACATGCCCTCTTCAAATAAAACTGTCATGGAATCAAAATGGTTAGTACAGAGAATTCCATGAGAACAAACACTGCTTGCCAGTGTGACATAGGTTTTGTTGGGTTTTTTTCCTCCGAGGGTTTCTTTGTATTGCAAAGCAGCTGCACAGTAAGATTGTTGATACTATGGTTCACCTTTTGAAGTGACACGTCCAAGGTAAAGAGTTCTGGCGCAGGAATTTTCCAGGTGTTAAGTCTGCAAGGTGAGGAAAAACAGAAGAACCGGTCCGCTTCTACTTCACGATAATCCCGAGGTCCGAGACAAATTGAACCATGAATGAACGCAGAAGTATCTCAGATGACCTATGAAAGGAACTACCAACCTGCAAGCCATGATCAGGTATCCTCCAAGATACCAGGAATTGATTTGTAATTAAGCTGCAATCCACTTCCAGAACCCTTACTACTTTTGGAATGGACAACTGCCACACACAGCTTGAAAGCTGCTACCTTTTGGGACAAGAACGTCAACCCCATGCTGTAGTTTAGATGAACGCGTACAGTGAAATTAGAGAATCCTTGCTTGGTGCACACAGCTGTTGCACAACGATGGTCTGGAGTACTCTGTCCAGTTCTGGGCTCCCCACTTCAAGAAAGATGAGGAGCTACTGGAGAGAGTCCAGCGGAGGGCTACAAGGATGGTGAGGGGACTGGAACATCTCTGCTACGAGGAGAGGCTGAGGGAGCTGGGCTTGTTCAGCCTGGAGAAGAGAAGGCTGAGAGGGGACCTTACAAATGCCTCTAAATATCTGCAGGGTGGGTGTCAGGAGGATGGGGCCAGATTCTTTTCAGTGGTGCCCAGCGACAGGACAAGGGGCAACGGGCACAAACTGAAGCACAGGAAGTTCCAGCTGAACAGGAGGAAGAACTTCTTCCCTCTGAGGGTGACGGAGCCCTGGCCCAGGCTGCCCAGGGAGGCTGTGGAGTCTCCTTCTCTGGAGATATTCAATACCCGCCTGGACAAGGTCCTGTGCAGCCTGCTGTAGGTGACCCTGCTTGGGCAGGGGGGTTGGACTAGATGACCCACAGAGGTCCCTTCCAACCCCGACCATTCTGTGATTCTGAGCCATTCAAGAACTGACTACAAATACAGGCTTTAAAGAAAATAACATTACTTGCTTGTAATATTCTACATTTTCTTCTACCAGCACTACGTCAGAGCAACAACAGGGAAACAGTTTATGTGGGAGCACCTTGGCCATTTTTAAAGGTGTATTTAACATGGAGAAGGCGGCTGTTTAAAAGCAAACGCATGCTCTGTAATAAGCCAATCTTTGGGATCTCGGCACTTCAGCCAGCATCGGACTCTGCAGGCGCTCTGCTGGTGAAACAAGTGTTCACTGGCATTCCAGCCTCAGGAACTGATCCACAGCCATTTGAAAACAAATGGTAACTTTTTTTTTTTGTTGGCACAAGGTGCTGTGCCAACATAAACTTCCTGCAGAACCACTTTGCTTTCAGCCTCCTCTAATTGAAAAGTATTGCTTGCCATTGTTGCTAGCCTGCAGTACGCCTCTGTTGTACTGAAGCCTCCGTGTACAAACACAACACACAATCGTATAATTTCGCTAAAAATTAAATAACACTGAGCAGACAGAGAGGCGGTTTTTCAAAAGCGTACTGGCATAGCTCTGCTTTTATTACGTGCAGTAGTAAAGCTCTCCTTGACTTTAGTAGGAACTTATGGTACTTAAGTCCTAGCATAGAAATATTTTCTGCCAAGATATATTTCTGTATCCTATACACAGAAAGTAAAGAGAAAACCAGTGCTAAATAGGAAACGATATTTAGGTACGCATGAACTGCCCTTGCTAAAACCAACACAAACATGATTTCGTGTCTGGCAAGGAACTGAGCGTCTCTTCTTTTAAACCTACCAGAGGAATATACAGGAGCCCAGGTGAATGTAAGATACTTTTGTAGTTAATGTGTATATGCTTCCTACTAGGGCTGGTGTGACACTAGACATGCTCATTAGATTCCTAAACAGTTAAGTAAATTCTCCTCATAAATCACTAATTTTGTTTGAAGGTAACACACAACCAACTTTAGACATCTGGTGTTTATTGGCCCTCACTTACAGCACTAGGATAGAACTGTCTTAACGAGCGATGATGTCTTGAGGTGCCAAAATGTAACACTGGTAAGGGATGTTATAATGCACATGTATCACTTTCCCTCTTAAAACGGCTCCACTTCTTCATAAAAAGCTCCTTTACCACATCTCAGCTGTGGTTCAGTGAACGTCAAATGCAACCATCTCAAAAAAATGGTGAAGGGGAAGAGAATATAAGCACGACACCAATATTAATGTCAAGAATAGATTAAAAATTCACATTTACACATCACTTTTGGCTAAAGAACTTCTATTATGGAGACTACTGGTGCATGAGTGTTACAAGTAAGAACTAAAATATGAGAAAGAATGGAACAGTTTAACCAAAGTCATAGAGGAAGCAACAGATAGGAACGGGGTACTGTCTTGACCTTTAACCCCTGGACAACGACAATGTCAATCAAGAATACACTTGAAAAGAAAGGGAACAAATCAGTTCTTGGTTAGCCTCGCTGTTTCTTCAAGACGAACACTGCTACTATAGTAATTTGAAAAATTCCAGTACATCCTACGACGCACTGTAACCATGTGCCTAAAGGCTTGCTTTAGGTTCTTTCTCCATCCACCTATCAAAGGCTCATCAGGCCGTTTCAGCAAACATTTTTGCTTCTCCAAAGGCACACGCAGCCATCTGCTTTCGCAGGGAAAGCCAAGACAGACGCACAGCTCGCTCAGGCACGGCGGGGGGAATGCAGGCAGTTTGCTTAATATTTTGGGAGAGGTTTATTACTCTCTAGTTACATTATCTATAGCTACATTTCACCTTCTGCAGTGTTACCAAGCCTGGATTAAAATTTAACAGTAATTTTATTATCTGAAA